>NW_026889803.1:20452500-20837500 GCF_033153115.1 Saccostrea echinata
CATATCCAACTACAAATCATGGGAGATTCTTTTTATCCCATGTTTAATACTTCACAACCAATGTTTTACACTGTCTTATATAGGACTCCATTTTATTTTACTTCATCACGCTAACGCAAAAACCATTGTGACGTCACAACTGCACTTAACTGTGGGTTATGAAAAAAAATATCCAATGAGTCATATCCACTGGATAAAGGGGTAAACATGGGATAAATCATTGTTAACATAAGAAGAAAAGTGTTATATTTTAGGTTTTACTTCGCTTCACATGTGATACTTACCTCAAAATAACCTATGGATTTTCCCTGTCTAGTACCTCAACTCAACCACAGAGAAAAAACGCTCCCTCTAGATCCCCCTACTTCCGCGCATGCGCCTATCACCACTTGCTTTTTCTCTGTGGTTCGCCATCTTGGAAGGCAACGTCTAGCCTCAGCTCGACTTTTCATCTGTATATTATTGTTTACCTAGATTTATCGGTGATAATTTTATCGCGATAGTAAAGTACATTATTTACTTGATACTTGGTAAGTTTTTTGCTGTTCATTTTGTTGTATTATGTCTTCGGGAGATCCCTCAGAAAACCCCGCACTGCCGCGGGTGAACGAGGACAAAGACAAACACTTGTCAGATTCTTCCGACGCCTCTCCAGAGCGGGAGACATGGCGTCGAGGCAAGAAACAGCGACCTACTTCCCAAAGCCGGGAAAGGTCGGGTTCGCCAGCTAAGCGGAGGAAAATAGGTCAGTCTTACCAGGGCTCGACCGAAATGCCTCCGTCTAGGTTTGTGGGCCAACAACATGGTGCACCCTTTATTTCGGTGCCACCTCAGCCCCATCAGACACCTCCGGGATACTTTTACCCACCATGACCGTATCCCATGCCACAAATGTGGTTTAATTCGCAACAATGCGATTCAGGGCCAGGAAGTTGGTCAACTCCAACTCCGCGCCAAAATATGGCGGCGCCTTCTATTGTTTCGGCGCAATCTCGGCGTAAGTCGTCAGATAGTAACTCAGAGCCAGACTACGTTTCTATTTTTGTCCCAGTTGATGATTCTCTGTTAGACCAAGAATCACAGTGCTCTAAAAAGGCTGAAAGGAGGCCCAAACCCCTCTCATTATTGTTTGTGACTCCGAGTTCGGTCTCGGGGGAGGAAGTGGACACAAAGTCACCTCCCTCTACACAAGACACTAAAGGACAGAATTTCCTTTCTCTTCCATACAGTAAGGAAGCTCTAGTGTCTTCCTTGTACAAAACCAAGAAGGGGGGAATTAGAAAGCCTAAACCAAGTCAATTACAGGAATCTCTCCTGTACAAAGCTTTTGGTGACTCAGCAGTTATCCAGGGCGTTGAAGATGAATCGGCCCCTAAGTTGTGCTTTGACCCCTCTCAAAAAATGTCATTGCAATCTTCTTTGTGTGCTACAGAGCCAATGAAGTTGAAGGCTCAGCCTAAGTTTAGGGTATGTAAGTACCCCCTACATGAATCTACACAGACTTTGTTGTGTTGTGCTAAAGTAGACCCTGTATTCCTCAAACGCAAGGATTTGAAGAATTAAGCAAGGTCTAGATTCAGATAAGAATCTTGTTATATCCCAGGTCGCCGAGGGCCTGGATAACAATTTGCTTTTGGTGCAGAAAGCGATGCTAACGGGTATGGCCGCAGTTTTAGCTTTACAGCAAGGCCTAGGTAGTGTCATGAATGAACTTGCTCATTCTTCTGAGAATTTTGACCCAGCTAAGTCTAAGGCTACATTGACAGAAGCGTTTGAAGCATCCCAGGATGCATTAGATCAGATGGATAGAGCTTGCGCTTAGCAACATCATGCCCGGAGAGTTAATATTGTGAAGGATACAAAGCTGGGCTCAACTCCTTTCGAGTCTGAGCTCTTAGCTATGCCCCTAAATCCTAACTGGCTGTTTGGGGAGGGGATTCAGGAGGTAGTAGATAAAGTTAGAGCACAGAAGAGTGCTCAAACTTACTTGTCTACAAATGCATTTAGTTTCACTCCAAAGAAAGGTCCTTTTCACAAGACGGGCCAGAATAATACATATGGCAGTCAGCAACAGGCGAGTGCTAGTGGCCACAATAGGGAACAGTCTAGAGGGGGTCCTGGTAACTTTAAGTCCGGTAAACCCTTTACAAATAAAGGAAAGAATCAATTCAGAAACCGTTCAGGTTCAAGTAATGGAAACAATCAGCAGTCTCGTGAACGTTTTAAATCACCGTTGGAGGCAGTAGATCAGCCCTTTCGAGCCTAGGGCCTCGAGGGAGGCAGAACTGACACCCCAAGTGGGAGGTCGATTAAATCTATTTTTAGACGAATGGCACAAAATAACCTCGGACCGTTGGGTTCTGGAGGTAATTCAGAAGGGGTAAGCTTTAGAATTCACTGAAGTTCCTCCTTTCAACCGAGGGGTAAAATGCACCCCTGTTCCCAAGGATCTAGAAGCCAAAAAGGTTTTATATCAAGAAATTCAGACCCTATTAGAAAAGAATGTAATAGTTCCTGTTCCCTTAAGTCAAAGAGGTCACGGATTTTACAGCACCTTTTTCGTTGTCCCCAAGAAGACGAGGGATATCGTCCTATTCTGAATGTAAAGCCACTGAACAAGTTTGTAGTGCACAAGGGTTTCAAACTCGATTCCATTCGTACTATAAAGATGCTTCTTCAACCAGGGGACTTCACTACTTCCTTGGATTTGAAGGATGCTTACAATCACATCCCAATAAGAGAATCTCACCAGAAATATCTCCGCTTCGAATTCTTAGGGAATCATTTTCAGTTCAGGGCTCTCCCGTTTGGCCTTTCGTCAAGCCCGCGAGTATTTTGCAAAGTCCTTGCACCAGTTATAGAATACCTTCATGTACAGGGTATTCAAGCGGTTTTTTATTTGGACGACGGACTGATAATTCATCAGTCCCCAGTTATTTTGGAACAGCATACGAAACAGGTGTGCAGCTTACTAGCTCGGTTGGGGTGGATCTTGTCAAAAGAAAAATCAAGACTGGATCCGAGTCAGGATTTCATTTACATAGGGGGGCAATTCAATACGAAGTTGGGCAGACTGAGTCCAACAGTTCAAAGAATTCTAAGGATACAAGTCTTTCTAGAGTCTCTTTTAAAAGCAATCAAAGTTTCAGCAAGGTCATTTTTAGAAATTCTAGGCCACATGGCATCTCTGATAGATTTAGTGCCGTTAAGCAGACTTCACATGAGGAGTCTTCAGTTCTGTCTCCTGAGGCAGTGGAAATCGAAAAGGGACAAAATCTCCAAGCTTATTTTGATCACAGAAAGTGCAAAAGCAGATTTAAGGTGGTGGATGCAAACACCACTTCTAGCCCCGGGGGGGGGGGGGGTTATGGTCCCCAACGGGGGAAATTTATGTCACAACAGATGCGTCCAAAACGGGTTGGGGAGCGCATTGGGAGGACCAGATGATCCAGGGCACTTGGAGCCCGGAGGAGATAAAAATGCATATAAATTTGTTGGATATGAAGGCAGTGATACATGCTTTTACCAAATGGGCACAATACTGGAAGACGAAGTCTGTGCTAGTTCGGTCGGACAACGTATCAGTAGTCCTATACATAAAGAGACAAGGCGGGACAGTGTCTCCCCTTCTGTGTCATTTGGCATTAGAGTTATGGCAGATGGCCGTGGAGAATCAGATAGTGTTGCGAGCAGCTCACATAGCAGGGATTCGCAATGTTCTGGCAGATCATTTAAGCAGACAGAAAGTCAAAATCTGTCGGACAGAATGGTCTCTAAAGGAAACGATTGTTCAGAGGATCTGGCTCCGGTACTACAATCCTCACATCGACCTGTTTGTGTCCGCAATGAATCACAAATTGCCGACGTATTGCTCTTGGCAGAGAGACCCCAATGCATGAGCAATGGACAGCTTGTCGATCTCATGGGAAGGGATGCTGGGATACGCCTTCCCACCAATAGTCCTGATTCCCAGAATTCTAGACCATGTGTCGAAGTTCAATTGCAGAGTACTATTAGTTGCTCCGAGATGGCCACGCAGACCATGGTTCACTCGGATTCTCAGCTTGTTGCACGACATGCCGTCAGTGATTCAACTACAGCCGGACCTACTGAGAATAGCGGGGACGGAAGTTTTTCACCCAGATCCAGAATTTTTGAGATTGGTAATTTGGCCAATTTCAGGTGTAGAAGCAGACCGGCAGGTATTTCAGTCGCAGCTAGCAAACTTATGCTGGCAGCCTGGAGAAGAGGTACTCAGAATGTCTATTCCTCTCAGTACAGAATCTTCAGAAGCTGGTGTTTGGAACGGGAGATTGATCCCTCTACTGCATCTTTAAATGAGGCCTTGAATTTTTTTGCCTTTCTTTATGAATCAGGGAAACAGTATACACAATTTGTGTCTATCGTTCTATGTTGTCAAATGTTTTGTCACCAGTTGATGGGAAGAATATAGGAGAACATCCTAGTGTTGTGAAATTATTGAAAGGTGTGTTTAACTCGAGACCTCCTAAGAAACAGTTGGTTCCAGAATGGGATTTGGAATTAGTGTTGAGCTCTTTAAGAGGTATGCCTTTTGAGCCTTTGAAGAAGGCTCCTCTTAAGCTTATTACATGTAAGTTTGCCTTGCTTTTGGCAATTGTCACAGCCAGAAGGGTGAGCGATCTGAGTCACTTAGCTATTGGGGAATTCTGTAGAATTCAGAACTCTAGAATTACCTTCTTACCAACCAATTTAGCTAAAGCAGATGATTCATCTCATTTTCGAAAGGAGATAGTGATTTCCTCCTTCCCTGACAAACTGCTTGATGTCAGGAGGGTAATGATGTACTATTTATGAGCTACGGAAAAATTAAGGGTGTCATCTAAAGACCCCAGGGCCTTACTAAGAGGTATGGCAAAGCCCTATAATCCAGTGTCGTCCCAGACAATTTCAAAATGGATAACATCGGCCATTAGGTTATGTTATGAGGTATCAGCTCACTCTGATATTCCATCAGCAAGGGCACATTCGGTTAGAGCAATAGCTCCTAATTGGGCTCTCTATAAGGGAGTATCCAAGGAAGCAATTATGGAGGCTGCAGACTGGAGGAATGAAACCACCTTCATTCGACATTACCTGCGCCATCTGGACCAGTACCAGGCACAGTTTGGAAGGGCAGTATTACATGCTGGGGATATGGTGGAGACAAACACACCCTCCTCCTAATGGTGAGTACTGCTTCTAAGTCTCCATAGGTTATTTTGAGGTAAGTATCACATGTGAAGCGAAGTAAAATTAGAGATTTCTCTCGTAAATCTTGGTTTTACGAGCGAACATGTGATACTTACCTACCCTCCCTCCTTCCCCCTGTGTTTGTTGAGTCTATTTTTACCTTATGCTTATGGCTCATTTTTTAGAAAAAGCACATGGTGATAGGCGCATGCGCGGAAGTAGGGGGATCTAGAGGGGACTTTTTTTTTTCTCTGTGGTTGAGTTGAGGTACTAGACAGGGAAAATCCATAGGTTATTTTGAGGTAAGTATCACATGTTCGCTCGTAAAACCAAGATTTACGAGAGAAATCTCTAATTTTCACATTTTTACTAAAGCTATTAAAAAGTGTGCTTTGATCAATACATTTCAGTGGTTTTACTACATACAATCTTTTGAAATATTATATACTGGGGGGGGGGGGGGGTTGAAAAGACTTTTTAACCCCCCAAATATGTGCATATCCGATTCTTTAACCTCTTATGGAAATGAAAACAGATTTCCCAAAGTATGACAGTAATGATATAGTAGAGCAGGTATCAAAATAAAGTTGCACGTAAAAAGAAAACGTCAATGAAATTGATAGTTTTTAAGTTAGTTCCTAAACTAACTGCGGGATTTTGTAAAACGTATCGGTTTGAACATATTTTATTGTTTCTAATTACAAAGGGATTGGGCACAGGTTCTAAAAACTTATTACGCCCTCTCCCCACAAGTAAATTAAAAAAATTAAATTAAATTAACGTATTTCTTCCTCGTATACGACTGTAATTAATTGTCAGAAGAAACTTAAGATATATATTATTTGAAATGTTCAGTCAGCGCTTATGAAATTCAATTTCCCGGGCTTGCGCGGGATTTCATCTAGTTACTTTTAAAAAGACTTGTATTACTGCGTTCACATTTTATTTGATCAATCATTAAACAAGAATAAATAAATAAGAATTAATTAACGCACAAATATTTACAGATTTTGATACTTATTCAAACAATAATTGTATTAGCATAACTTGGGCTTGTATGAGAATACTAATACATGTAGTTTAATAATACAAATAGAGTTTAAAATTTGAAATAAATATTAAATTACTTTTAAAAATAATTTCCATAGATAAACCGATAACTTTTATGTTAGGAGTGAAATGACCCGGGTAAGAGAGGGAAATGACCTAGGAGAGAAATGACCTGGGTGGAAATGACTTAGGCGGAACAGACGCTTGAGGGAAATGATCCGGATTCTAAGTAAAGCATACCCATGAAAAACAGGTAAATTTAGATAAGAACCTTACGTATTCCTTACCCTTTTTGTTTCTGAATTCAAAACACTACTGAAGACGAACAAGGAGAACAAGTACATTTCTGTAAGTCTATTTTTCATCTTTGGATGATTTTTGTCCTCTATTGTACCTGATCTCCCCCCCCCCCCACTCCCGGACCGACCGACCGGCCCTGATTTTTTTATTCAATTTCATTCATCTTTGTTCAACCCCCTCACCCCATCACCAAAGCAATTGAGTTAATTTGTGTTCGATATTTTTTTTCAAGAATAACTCCATAGCAAGTCACTAAGCTTGGTTCTATTGTCTGTATTAAGTCAGTGTCAGTCACCTTAACACATGTCGGTCGGCCCGAGACCTACAAATATTCGGGAGGATGCACACGCACACTAAATACTGGTATAGGCTGAGTACCACATCAAATATGCGTTCATGTTTCAATATAATCAAAATGTGTCATTACTTTTGTCATCTATACTCTTGCGTATTATCTAATTTCATTTCAATTTAGTCAATTAGAAAGATAAAAAGCTACTATAATTTGAAATAAAGAAAGGAAATATTTTAAAATACAGGCATTAAACTTCGAGTATGCACTTAAGAAATGTTAATCGTATTTTTTTTTTAAACAAAATCTTTTGAAGAATAACATTCTACCTTGTCAAAAGAGGAGGAGACAAAACTGGTTCAGGACCAATAACTCTACATGGTTATTTTCCTTCTGGAATGATGAGTTAAAATGATGAGCTGCGAGCACTGACTACTGTCTCTTTTGTACTACAGAAGAACATCTGAATTTCAAACGTCTCATAGCTGAGACTTTTCTTTTCTAGAATGCTTTCCTTTAATAAGAAAAAGTCTTGACAGATTTACTCTAAAGACCTTCAAGAAGTATGATTAATTTTCACCGAATTCTTTTTTTTTACTTAAAAATTGCTCACTATCATGTAAGCATTTTGTTGTTGTTGTTGTTGTTTAACGTCCCTCTCGAGAATTTTTCACTCATACGGAGACGCCACCACTTGCCCGTGGAGGGCTGTAAATTTTTACCTTTACTCGACACTTAGGGCCATTGAGCAGTGAAGGATCTTTTTCGTGCCAGTACATTCTGTGAAATGGGAACTCGGTTTATACGGTCTTATCCGAAGGACCGGTCTCCACGTCCCGCAGTGGATTCGAACCAGCGACGCAAGGAACTACTCCTTACACCGCGACTCTAGAGCAAATGCTATAACCACTGCGCCTCGCGGGCGACTTTAATCATTTTTGTAATATAAAAATGATTATCTTTCATGATATTTATTCATCTGAAATATTTTAAACCGGTCACGGTAGCCTAGTATTAGGGCGCCAGGGTTGGATCCTCGTACCCGGTGCCACGTCAAACTCAAGAAGTATAACAGTGTATTGACTGTTCCTTCGCAAAACGCTCGGCATTAGAAGTTAAAGTCACGGGTCTTTCGGATATGACATGAAATACGTAGGTTGAATATTCTGAAAGGAGTTTGTACATTAAAGAACCCTCACTGGTCAATGGCACTGAGTGCCGAGTATAGGTCTAAATTTGAAGCCCTTCACCGGTATTTCGTGACGTTTCTTATGAGTGAAAAATTCTCGCAAGGGACGTAAAACAACATACAATCTCAAACATTTTGACCAAGCATAGAAGTAGGAAGAAAATAGTTGCACACAATTACTTGGGGGTTAATAAGACTCTTGCCTTTTCAGAGTAAGTGGAGAGAGCAAGAATAACGTTATATCTTTTTTTTCAAAATACACTTATTTACTAGTAAATCTTTACTTACCATTATACAGTATGTCCCTGTGCAAATTATTTTAAAACAAATAAAAAAATTAATAAACAGAATTTTTAATTAATCTGTACTTTTTTTACACACGTGTTTAAGATGAGTGTTTATATGATAAGTGTGAGGAAAATCTCGCTGGGAAGTACATATAAAATAAGTATATGTCTATACCTCTATTTCTAAAGGAGTATCCTCATATAATTCATTTTTAGCTCACTCAAACAAAGGGGGGGACTTATGTAATACCGTCGGCGTCCCAAGTGAAAGTTTTTTGAGCAGATTTATTTTCAAGTACTTCTTTGCTCTATATTAATCAGAGATGCATGGAAGATGTTTCTAGTAGGTTTCATTGTCCAGTCAAGGTTTCAGATGCTGCAATTTCAGCTAAAGAATGACCAGGTTAATGTTTTTGGAACAGGTCTCCTTTCCAAGTAACTGTGAGCCATACATTGACTAAACTTGAATGGACGAAACATCTAAAGATGCACACTATCAGGCTTGCTTCGGATGCTGGATCTGACTAATATTTTGCGGATGTTAGAGTTTTATGAGTATGTTTATTCTAATGTAACTTTAAGCCCTACGTTGACCAAACTTGCATGGATGGTACATCTAAGGATGCACACTAATGGACTTGCAAGATCTGAGGTACTTTTATTCAAATGAGGGACCGGGCTAAAGGTTTTGGAGCAATTTTTTTCTAAAGTGATTTGTGTTAAGCCTTATGCTTACAACTTTGCACTGAAGGTACATTTATTGATGCACACGGATGCATGGATGATGCATCAAGGGATGCACACTGCCAGAGTTGCTTCAGATGCTGGATTTGACCTACATTTGCAGATGAATAACCATGCAGGTTAAAGTTTTTGGAGCAGGTCACTAACCAAGAAACTATAAGGCCTATCAGAACCAAACTTGCATGGATGATGCATTAAGGGATGAACATTCAAACTTGCTTCAGATGCTGGATTTGACTTACATTTTCTGAACGAGTGTCTAGTTTAAAGTTAGATACGTCCATTCCCAAGTAACTGGAAGCCCTATCAGACCAAAATTGCATGAATATTGCATCTAGGGATGCACACTACTAGCTTAGTAGTTAAGTGTGGCACTTTGCTTACTTAAAGTTACATAGTGAGTCAATATCATGTGTATCATAAAGCTAAAGATTTATGAGAAGTATGAATAAGGCGACGTTTTGAGATTTCAACTGCATGGTATAAGCAAGAAAAGACTGCAAAATGTAAGTGCCGGAAAAAGAAAAGTTGTTATCTATGGCTAGGTTGTTATCGTCAATGTCATCAAGGTCATGTGTCTTTTATTTTATGCGTGAAACTTGTAAACAACATTGAATTGGAGCAATCAAAAGTGAGGAATAAGTTCTGATCAACTTTTTTGAAGATTATATCAAAATCCTCGGTCATCCGACATTTATATCTATGGAAATGACATCATGGTAACTATTTCATCTTTTCTGCGCATGCGTACCTTAAAGAGGAAGAAGTGAAGCAATATTTTCGTGTTGGGGGCAAACTAAAATTATTTTTACATATATTTTTCTCCATAAAAGTAGATATTTTAGGTTCTGAAACCTGTAATTTTCTTAAACCTAATACTTTCAAGAATTGTCTTGCAAAAATTCTACTTTTGTCAATTTTCCGTCATGGTGTCTCTTTAAAGACAATGTTCGTTGAAGTGAGCTCTGTAATCTCTGATTACCTATGTTTTAGAAGAAATTATCATTACCTTAATTAGAAATGCGATATATTTGAAAGCAATACCACAATATTTCTTCAAATATTTAAAAACTGATTGCAGGATAAACAGTAACATGTATATGTTTGTGTTAATAATAGAGAATACGATTATTGCTATGTACCTAGTAATGCTGACCTTTGTATGTTCACATCAATCCAATTGATGTCAAAAGTACACTAGTTAGCTCTACTGGTCAGAGCCCAGAAGAGCTTATGCGATAGTAAGGTGTCCGTCGTCCGTCTAGCTGTCTGTCCGTACGTCTGTAAACAATTTCAAAACGCTATTCCTCCTACAGCTTTGGTCTGATTTCAATATAATTTGGCACACAAGAAGACTACACTATGATACATAATTCTTTATATCGGTTTTTGATTTCAATGAACAGTGTTGCCACGGTTACTAAACAAAGAAATTTCTGTGAAATACATTCAAAACGCTACTCCTACAGTTTTGATCTTTTTTCTATATAATTTGGCACACAAGTAGACTACACAAAGATACATAATTCTGTTTATCCGTATTTGATTTCGATGAACGGTGTTGCCATAGTTACTAAAAATAGAAATATCTTTGAAATACGTTCAAAATGTTACTCCTCCTACAGTTTTGATCTCATTTCAATATAACTTGGCACACAAGTAGACTACAGAAAGATACATATTTCTGTATATCCGTTTTTGATTTCGATGAAAGGTGTTTCCATGGTTACTAAAAATAGAAATTTCCTTGAAATACTTTCAAAATGCTACTCCTCCTACAGTTTTGATCTCATTTCAATATACCTGGCACACAAGTAGACTACAGAAAGATACATATTTCTGTATATCCGTTTTGGATTTTGATGAATTGTGTTGCCATGGTTACTAAAAATAGAAATTTCCTTGAAATACTTTCAAATGGCTACTCCTCCTACATGTTTTGTCTGATTCCAGTATAACTTGGCATACAAGTAGACTACAATGAGATACATAATTTTCATTATTGCTTTTTAATTTTGTTGAATGATGTTGCCATGGTTACTTAAATCGAAATTTCTGTAAAATTATTTTAAAAGGCTACTCCTACTACAGTTTTATTCTGATTGCAATAAATCTTGCCACAAAAACAGACTAAACGAAGGTTCATTATTCTATTTATTGCTGTTGCAAAGTTTCAAGTCCAAGTGCTACTTTTATCTTCCTTTATAAGTACAACCAGTAGAGCTACAGTCTCATCAGAGACAATTATTCTCCTTCCTAACGACATTTTTCGGAAGGCCTACTTTTTTAACCTTCAACACATGTCATTTCAAAAGGTAAGGTCTAATAGTGGTTTTACCCTTGATATCTCATTTCCCAAGATTACAGAACATTAAAACATCATATAAATATATGCATCATATATTTTTATTTCACCTCAAAAGTTTACATGCATAAGTTTTTCACAATGACTGCATTTAAACCATGAATTGGATCATTTGTCAAGATTTGAAAATTTGCTTCGTCATATCAATTAGATATTTGCCATTTTTAGATAAATCTCTAAAATTTGCGATGTATCCAAAGCAAATAATCTTAATTTATTTTTTAGTATCTTTCGATGCTGTAATAATTAGAACTTTCTTATTCAAAAGTACATGTATGACTCAGACTGAATTTAATATGTGTTCACAAAAGATCGATTAAATTATGACAGTATTTTTTTTGGCATTTGTTTCATTAAGGGTAATTTATTTAGAGTTTTAGGGATAATTTTTTTAAGTGTACATCAACAGAAATGTATAATTTTTCTTTCCACTATTTTAAAAACGCCTGCATATGAAGATAACGTTCATTGACTAGAAAACATTTCCCACTAAAATGAATGTAACACAACATCTCTCTCTCTCCCCCCCCCCCCCCCCCCCCGAAATAAATAATTAAAAAATATTGAGAGAATTCACAACGACATGTATATTTGATCTCTAGAGAACGCAAGAGTCCTTTCAACCACCTAAGAACACTGTGTAACCAGATTCTACTTTTATAAGTATGTTTAAGATGAACATATTTTCATAAGGGATGAAAGATAAATATCAGTATATAAGAAAACTGTTATAATGTTAATTGGATATTTAGCAATTATTTAGAAAAAGTTGAATTAAATTCAATGGAAAGTAATCATACTTTTATAAAGCCTTCGGAGGAAAATCTGTATTAAGATTTTAATTAAAGGAAGCGATCCTGGAAAAATGTTTCAGCTATGACATGTATATTTAAATTCAAGTTACTTCTAAAGGAAAAAGTATTCTGTAGTGCATGGAAACTTTGGGTCAAGTTTAGTTGCTTGGTAAAAAGTTAATTTTTGAAAGGAAATCTAAAGTGTATAAAAATTACTTATAGTAACATTGAGTTGTAAAGTTTTTTGGAAGTTCCGAAAATCTTCCTGAAGACATCTTTGATGTGGACAATAAAGTCTAGTCTTACAGGTATAAATTAGTTATATGAGACGTTACTATACAGCTTGAAGAAGCTCAAAATCTTTCATTCCTCACACCAATTTCCTATTTCTTTAAACGTTACATAATTGCTTAAATCTTTACTAGGTACATAGCTTAAATAATCCAAACAAAAATGTTTGCTCAAACAATAATTTACCCAATGCGTGCAATTCATTTAAGGTTCTAAAGGCAAAATTTGTCATATAACTTATCTGTTATGGGCACAATGTGTTGATATACACTTAAAAATTTTATCCCTAAAACTCTAATTAAAACATGATTGTGACGTAAACCTTTTGTTTGTGTTGTCCATTCTATAGCTTAATGTTGAGCTAACTCCTCAAACAATCCATTAAGTTACCTGTAAGTGTCCATTCTTTTTGGAAAACTGTCCCTTCTTCTAAGAATGGACAGTTTTTTTCAAAAAGAATGGACAGTTAAAACAAACAGAATGGACAGTTAAAACAAACAGAATGGAGAGTTACAGGTAAACTTTGGATTGTGTTCAAGAGGGAAACGAAAACAAATACATTAAATACTTTTTAATTTACATGTAAATAACAAAAAGAACGCGGCGATCAAAGTTAATTCAGAACACAATGTCTGCACTGCATCCACTTGATTTTACTCTTTTAAATTCATGAATGATGCACATTAATTCAATACCCAAAACTTCATTTTCACAAAACTTGAATTCAAATGACACAACTTCACATTTGAGTTAAATTTAGGAAAAATCATTCCCTCGAGGAGAATTCATTTTCAGATAGAAGTGCATCTAATATTAAATTCTCCACCCAGAAAACAGTTTGCACCATGAACATTACACTGCTGCAGTTAATATTTCGGTAGAAAATAAATAAAAATGAAACATTTCCAGATTTGATTTGAAAAACATTTCAGGTCGAAGATTGGCTCATGGCTAATCCAACACTCAGAACACAATTTGCATCTCACCATTACACTGCTGCAGTTAATATATCCTCAAAAATAGAATTAAAATAAAACATTTCCAGGTTTGATTTGAATTTGACCATCTGTATCTGTCGTCGAAGTTCATTTTGGGGTCAAAATTTGGCTAATATTTCTTTTACTCTTACTTTTCTGTTTCCAGATCCAAATATCACTAATTTTGTGCATAGTTTGGTTTATAAGGTTTATACTCTCTCCATCACAGTAAAACATGTATGCCTTTACAACGCAAACTGTAAACTGATTTTGAAACATCGCATACTTGTACAAATACTAGTATCCCACAAAATCCACCTGTAACTGTCCATTCTTAAGATAAAGACCTTTTGTTATTTGCATCAGGAAACACAATGGCTATTCAACAAATTGCTCTGCATCCCTAGCTTACCTGTGACTGTCCATTCCGTAAACAATGAACTTGTCATTGTATGTGTGCTACCTGTCATTTTGTACATTTTTAATTTAATTTTCAGAACAAAGGAAATCATGTTTTAAGTAGGAGAAAGGTCTCAAACTGTCCATTCTGTGAGAGAAAGAACTAATCTCGGGCCTACGGCCCTCGATTAGTTCTTTCTCTCACAGAATGGACAGTTTTCGGCCTTTCTCCTTTACATAAATGACTCTTAATGAAACAAATGCCAAAAAAATACTGTCATTATTTAATCGATCTTTTGTGAACACATATTAAATTCAGTCTGAGTCATACATGTACTTTTGAATAAGAAAGTTCTAATTATTACAGCATCGAAAGATACTAAAAAATAAATTAAGATTATTTGCTTTGGATACATCGCAAATTTTAGAGATTTATCTAAAAATGGCAAATGTCTAAATGATATGACGAAGCAAATTTTCAAATCTTGACAAATGATCCAATTCATGGTTTAAATGCAGTCATTGTGAAAAACCTTATGCATGTAAACTTTTGAGGTGAAATAAAAATATATGATGCATATATTTATATGATGTTTTAATGTTCTGTAATCTTGGGAAGAGAGATATCAAGGGTAAAACCAGAAGTCTCTGATGAGACTGTAGCTCTACTGGTTGTACTTATAAAGGAAGATAAAAGTAGCACTTGGACTTGAAACTTTGCAACAGCAATAAATAAAATAATGAACCTTCGTTTAGTCTATTTTTGTGTCAAGATTTATTGCAATCAGAATAAAACTGTAGTAGGAGTAGCCTTTAAAATAATTTTACAGAAATTTCGATTTAAGTAACCATGGCAACATCATTCAACAAAATAAAAAAAAATATGTATCTCATTGTAGTCTACTTGTATGCCAAGTTATACTGAAATCAGACAAAACATGTAGGAGGAGTAGCCGTTTGAAAGTATTTCAAGGAAATTTCTATTTTTAGTAACCATGGCAACACCATTCATCAAAATCCAAAACGGATATACAGAAATATGTATCTTTCTGTAGTCTACTTGTGTGCCAAGTTATATTGAAATGAGATCAAAGCTGTAGGAGGAGTAGCATTTTGAAAGTATTTCAAGGAAATTTCTATTTTTAGTAACCATGGAAACACCTTTCATCGAAATCAAAAACGGATATACAGAAATATGTATCTTTCTGTAGTCTACTTGTGTGCCAAGTTATATTGAAATGAGATCAAAACTGTAGGAGGAGTAACATTTTGAACGTATTTCAAAGATATTTCTATTTTTAGCAACTATGGCAACACCGTTCATCGAAATCAAAAACGGATAAATAGAATTATGTATCTTAGTGTAGTCTACTTGTCTGCCAAGTTATATTGAAAAAAGATCAAAACTATAGGAGGAGTAGCGTTTTGAATGTATTTCACAGAAATTTATATTTCTAGTAACCATGGCAACACTGTTCATTGAAATCTAAAACCGATACAACGAATTATGTATCATAGTGTAGTCTACTTGTGTGCCAAGTTATATTGAAATCAGACCAAAGTTGTTGGAGGAATAGCGTTTTGAAATTGTTTACAGACGGACGGACAGACAGCTAGACGGACGACGGACACCTTACTTTCGCATAAGCTCTTCTGGTCTCTGACCAGTAGAGCTAACTAGTGTACTTTTGAACATATAAAGGTCAGCATTACTAGGTACATAGCAATGATCGTATTCTCTATTATTAACACAAACATATACATGTTACTGTTTATCCTGCAATCAGTTTTTAAATATTTGAAGAAATATTGTGGTATTGCTTTCAAATATATCGCATTTTTAATTAAGGTAATGATAATTTCTTCTAAAACATAGGTAATCAGAGATTACAGAGCTCACTTCAACGAACATTGTCTTTAAAGAGACACCATGACGGAAAATTGACAAAAGTAGAATTTTTGCAAGACAATTCTTGAAAGTATTAGGTTTAAGAAAATTACAGGTTTCAGAACCTAAAATATCTACGTTTATGGAGAAAAATATATGTAAAAACAATTTTAGTTTGCCCCCAACACGAAAATATTGCTTCACTTCTTCCTCTTTAAGGTACACATGCGCAGAAAAGTTGAAATAGTTACCATGATGTCATTTCCATAGATATAAATGTCGGATGACCAAGGATTTTGATATAATCTTAAAAAAAGTTGATTATTCCTCACTTTTGATTGCTCCAATTCAATGTTGTTTACAAGTTTCACGCATAAAATAAAAGACACATGACCTTGATGACATTGACGATAACAACCTAGCCATAGATAACAACTTTTCTTTTTCCGGCACTTACATTTTGCAGTCTTTTCTTGCTTATACCATGCAGTTGAAATCTCAAAACGTCGCCTTATTCATACTTCTCATAAATCTTTAGCTTTATGATACACATGATATTGACTCACTATGTAACTTTAAGTAAGCAAAGTGCCACACTTAACTACTAAGCTAGTAGTGTGCATCCCTAGATGCAATATTTATGCAGTTTTGGTCTGATAGGGCTTCCAGCTACTTGGGAATGGACGTATCTAACTTTAAACTAGTCACTCATTCAGAAAATTTAAGTCAAATCCAGCATCTGAAGCAAGTTTGAATGTTCATCCCTTAATGCATCATCCATGCAAGTTTGGTTCTGATAGGCCTTATAGTTTCTTGGTTAGTGACCTGCTCCAAAAACTTTAAACTGCATGGTTATTCATCTGCAAATGTAGGTCAAATCCAGCATCTGAAGCAACTCTGGTAGTGTGCATCCCTTGATGCATCATTCATGCATCGATCCGTGTGCATCAATAAATGTACCTTCAGTGCAAAGTTGTAAGCATAAGGCTTAAAATTGCTCCAAAACCTTTAGCCCGGTCCCTCATTTGAATAAAAGTACCTCAGATCTTGCAAGTCCATTAGTGTGCATCCTTAGATGTACCATCCATGCAAGTTTGGTCAACGTAGAGCTTATAGTTACATTAGAATGAACATACTTATAAAACTCTAACATCCGCAAAATATTAGTCAGATCCAGCATCCGAAGCAAGCCTGATATTGTGCATCTTTAGATGTATCATCCATTCAATTTTAGTCAATATATGGTTCATAGTTACTTGGAAATGAAACCTGCTCCAAAAGCATTTCCCTGGTCATTCTTTAGCTGAAATTGCAGTACCTGAAACCTTGACTGGTACAATGAAACACGCCAGAAGCATCTTCCATGCATCTCTGATGAAGTACTTGAAAAGAAATATGCTCCAAAATCTTTAACCTGGGACGTCGACGGAAACGGTATTACATAAGCTCCACCAATCTTCGTTGGAATGAGCTACAAATGAATTAAATGAGAATACTCCTTTAGAGACAGAGGTATAGAAAGATAATCATTTTACATGAACTTCCCAGAGAAATTTTCCTCACACTTATCATTCTGTTTAATGGTAAGTAAAGATTTACCAGTAAATGAGTGTATTTTGAAAAAAAAAAGATATAACGTTATTTTTATTCTGAAAAGGTAAGAAAATTATTATTATGCCAGTAACTGTGTGCAACTATTTTCTTCGGTCGGTCGGGGTTGGGGGTGGGGTCAGATCAGGTACAATAGGGGAAAAAAATCATCTAAGGATGAAAAATAGACTTACAGAAGCTATAGACTTGTTCTCCTCGTTCGTCTTCAGTAGGGTTTTGAATTCAGAAACAAAAAGGCTAAGGTTCTTATTTAAATTTACCTGTTTTTCATGGATATACATTTCTTATTACACCGTATTACCAAAGATCAGCTATAAATATTTACAGGTTTATGCTTTATACACAAAATAAACACATCTTTTCAAAGATTATTTTGACTCGACAAAAGGTTAAACGGAAGATGCGACAGGAATACAAGTTCATCATTTTCCCCCATTAATTCAAAAATGTTATCCCCCTCTTTGTTTAAATTGTCTGATTTAGAAACAAGTGCTATAACAGGAAACATAACTCTATATCAATTTCTTCTTATTTTTTGACTGTATCTGGATTCATAATTATACCCCCGCTCCGAAGGAGAGGGGGATATATTGTTTTACCTTTGTGTGTCTGTCTGTCCGTCTGTGTGTCTGTCTGTCCGTAACAAATTTTGGTCGCAGTTTTCTCAGCAACTACTCATTACAGATGCTTGAAATTTTAGCACACTCTTTGTTTAGGCATGCTATATGGTAGGATTCATTTTTTTTTTAAAATTCCGATTTCAACTTCCTATTTATCCGTGCGTCTGTCTGTACCACACATAACAAATTTTGGTCGCAGTTTTTCTCAGCAACTACTCATTGTAGGTGCTTGAAATTTTAGCACACCGTTTTTTTTAAACATGCCATATAGTGGGATTCATTTTTGTACGAATCTGATGCCAACTTCCTGTTTATCCGTGCGTCTGTCCGTACCATACATAACACATTTTAGTCAGTTTTCTCAGCAAATACTCATCGCAGATGCTTGAAATTTTAACACACTCTTTGTTTAGGAATGCTATATGTTGGGATTCATTTTTGTACAAATCCGATGTCAATTTCCTGATTATCACTGTGTCTGTCCATAGCTGAACTTGTGTATTCACTTCAGAGCGGGGGTATTATTAGTGAGCACTGGCTCACAGACTTCTTGTTTTATCTATATTATTTTTTTATTTCAATGAACGGCATTGTCATGATAATTTACAGACAGAATGTAATCCCTGAAAGAAATATTTTCTTATTGCTATTCTTCTTACCGCTTTGTTCTGCATTTATCTATTAGACTTCATACCGTTGTAGTGCAAGGAAGGGCACTACAGTTGTTACTTAAAGGGAAGAAGCTCGGAAATTTATCCATCTGATTTGCATTCATGTTTTGCAAAGTGTATAGAACATCAGTTGCATTTTTATTTAACACGGTTTCTGATTTAACTACTTTTGATAAAGTAGTCTCTCGCTTTTTCGAAAGAACATGTTTCAAGTACTATCAAATTTTAAACCAAGGCATGTTACTGACCAATAAGCTGAAGTAACAGGGCTTTCTTCAATCTCGTTTAACAAGTAAGCATTTTGAAAATAGTGGTCGTTATATGACCTTGTTTACAAAAACAATCCTCGAGTACTTTGGCTGACTTGTTTTATACTAAATGAAAGGGCACTGGGTTTTTTTTTTTATTTTTTTATTTTTTTTTTTAATTATTTTTTTTTTTTACTAATTTTGACTACGGATAACTCCATTCACCTAATCAATGCAGACGGCTCACAGTGGACGTGACCAGTCGACAGGGGATGCTTACCTCTCCTAGGCACATGATCCCACCTCTGGTGTTTCCAGACGTCAGTGCTTATGTCCTATTCAGGTCTCTTACTGTTTACAGCATTTATGAAGTTGATCACTGTTTGTTATCCTCACATATTTCATTCGCCTACATTTTTATTTGCTTCCAATACAAGATGGTGTGAGTGCTTCCATTAAAAATGTAATTTCTCAATTTTACTTGCAACATTTCCCAAGTTATTGATAAAAAATAATTGTCAGTGACCGATCTTTTTTAGAAGCTAGTATTCTGACGGCAGTTTGGAATTGACAGTCAGTTTCATGCCGGTGTCATAGAGTAAAATACTCACCCAAAGATCTATTATATAGTAAATCCCCCCTTGGGGGGGCCTTACAATATATACTGTATTTCTCCCGCATAGTTAACCTTCCCAACTAACTGTGAACGGTTCAGATTTTATGTACTTTTCTGAAAATATATTCTATAAATGCTCACCATCAAGGATTAAATATGTATTGTGAATTCCATCTCAGTGAAATGAAAACATGTTGGTTCTATAAGATTATCTTGTAAACACACAATGTTAAGCACATGAGTAACCAACCACAGTACCAAGTTTTCTTCAAGATCACTACAGTTATTTCATTTCTCGACAAATTGTGAGAAGAATGTACAGCAGCTGCTATAAATTAAACAAATAATTGCTGTATTAACTTAGTGTTATGACGATGATGCAGATGGATACTCCTTTCACTATTATTCCATGATTTAGAATTCAAATTAACAAAGGTACACTAGTTTTACAAACTTTTTTTGACCCGCAATCTCGATCATTATGTTACTTTTGATTCATTAACAATAAAAATAAACACGTTAAATGTACTTTATTCCAAATTATTAATAATTATCCAGATTGAAGGGGGGGGACGTTTACTATTTACTTTATATTAATGTTTCCGGGAGTAAGCTCTGCTATGTAGGCTTTAACTATTATTCCGAGAGGGAAGCTTTACTCTGTATTAAAGATTTCGGGAAAAGGTTTGCTATGCGGAAGGTTTACTATTATACGACACTGGTAACAACAAAACAGATAAATATTTCAACTGTTACATATGCTTTAAACTAAGTTGACATCATTACATCAGGGAGTACTAGTATTTGATGTAAAAAAAATTGTGTAAAATGAAATAATCACAGTCATAGAGGTTAATGCATCAAAAATACTGGTCATACTGTACACAGAATATAATGATTTATAGTCGTCCTAATCACATCACTTTGGTATTCCAGGTTATTCAGACAAGTCAAGACACAGGAGTTAGGAACTGCACTGTATTTCTGGTTGTTTCTAACTTCCTCCGCGATATGCATGTAATGGCAACCTTTATCATGATCTGATAAAGTAAAACGATTAACAATTGAATACATCATTCATATGTATATCTTTAAAAAAATAACTTTTATCGCCATATTCTATAAGGAAAATGTAAAAAATACGGAAAATAAGCCATTTCAGTGAACTGAAGGCCATTTTAATAAAATTAAAATGTTGTGACATTTTTCTTTAAAATGAAGTCATGATCTTCCAAATTTTACATACATTTTTCTTTCACACAATCTCTCTTAAGAATATCCATAATGATATTTTCCATTGGACAGCCAGTTTTTATTACCTGAAATTGTGAAGAAAATAAGTGTAAATACTATGTTTCCCTCAGAAGAAAAAAAAACCAAAATGCTAGGCATGGCAAATACCAAATTGAGAGAAGTCACCTCGTATACTGTGTTTCTCCTTTGCAAATATCCACCCTTCTTCTTCCAGGATACTGAACACTTTGTGCAACTCAGTTTCTCTGTCTATAGATGAACCGTCCTATAAGAAAGGAACAGATTCACATCAAGACTTTATCTTAGGTACTCCTTATTTTACTTGGTAAATATAAATATTTCCCGTCAAGTATTAGTACATTGTATATACTTTTTCGAGTTCAGTTGGATTGCCCGTGTGGCGCAGTGGTTAAAGCGTCTGCTCTAGAGTCGCGCAGTAAGGCGTTGATCCTTGCGTCGTGGGATCGAATCCATTGTGTAATGTGAAGAACGGTCCTTCGGATGAGACCGTATAAACCGAAGTCCCGTGTCGCAAAAGGTGATGGTACGAGAAAAAATCCTTCACTGCTCAAAGGCCGTATGTATGTATGTACGTATGTATGTGAACAGGAATTCAGTTCTTTTTCACGATGTATGTTTGTTTGTAGCAATTGGCCTTAAATGAGTTGGATATAAAAGAGCAAACTTTAAGAAATGTCTAACAAAATTATATATAAAGTCAATAGGATAAGGTGAATTTAATTCATTTCACGAGCATCCACAAGGAGCCGATGAGGAGGACAAGGGAGGTAACTCCAGGTTTTATTGAAACCCCTAAAAAAATTGAATGCAGGATTACATCTTTTAAAATTCCAATGTATTTATTTCAATTTAAAATACATTTAAGAAAAGCACCAATCAAAACGACTCCCATTCATATAATATTTAAACAACTTAAACTTACCACCACTGCACTGTCTGAGTCGGCAGTTTGATTCAGATGTGTAACCCGCGTCACATTTACACACGCCAGACACACATGTTCCAAAGGCGCAATCACGATCGTAAGTACAGAATGTTAGTATTCCTGGCATGAAGTAAATAAGAGTCATTTAAATGTATTTCCTAAATTTTAAGCTAAGCACGTCATACTAAAAATACTTTAAAAAGTATTAATGAATCAATTCTTGTCCCATACTGGTACCAATTACTGTACACATTCATTGAGTCTGAGGCGTACTAGTATTTCCATATAATGGATTAAATCTTGATGACGACACCATGTTTGTTTCTATAATACTTGGAAAGTGCTTCTCGAATTTTGGGGGATACGCGAGTCGATGAAAATTTCTGAGTTGTTTCCCTTAGAGGATAGTAGGACACTATCAGAATTTTTATGACTCAAAGAAGATTTTTAGAAATAATTTTTATTTACAGAAATGACGGAACCTTAGGGTAGACTTGAATTTTTTTTTTCATCAAGGCATATAACTAACCTGATGGGGCGCATCAATGCCTTAGACGCTATACAATTGCTTTGGTAATAACTATCTAAGATGCTTTTTTCAAAACAATTGAACATTTTTCTGTTAAATGATGTAATACTGGCTTCACATATTCGCCTTCTCGTGCTCGTCCTTTGTATTAATGAAATTCCTATTGCATGTATTACTAACATTCGTATTTGAAAACGTAAGACATGAATAAGGCAGTTACTTGGTTGATGAGAAAGGTTGCATACCACTGAGGTGGGGAAGTACCAACAGATACTAGTACCTGTGGAGTGTATGAGACACCTGTTGGCCACACTCAGTGGTTAGCCAATTAAGAAGAGTTTATCATTATGTATTACATTAATGAATTACAAATACATTACATTGGTATTCTTAGAATGGTCAACAAAAAATCTGAATTAGCAGGCTAACGGATCCTGAGAGCAATGCATCGGTTATAAAGACATATCAATAAGCAACAACGCTCGGATTGTACATTTTATTAACATTATGTTAATGAAAAAGTATACTAGTAATCATCATTTCGGCCATCTGCATTATTGTATGTAATACACGTATACCTACATTCTTCTTTAACGACATTGTTCCACTGAGGAAGGAAGACCCTTAATACATTACGGTTTATTGCTACATACAGTTGTATGATGCCTGTGTAACACTTTGATGTCCCATTGTGGTCCCACCCTTTCCTAACAAAAAATGCTGTAGTTAACCATAGTAAACTATAATTAACTATAGTCATAACTTTGACACTATGAAAACTATAGTTAAAGGTATAACTTCGACACTTTCATTTACTATTGTGATACTAGTAACTTTGAAAACTTTGATTTACTATAGTGATTACTATGACAGTAAAGTGATAATTTTGAAAACTGGTGATTACTATATAAACTTTGATTAACTATAGTTGTCACTCAAATGTACTTTATATGTTGTGTAAAAGATGATAAATCTTTACATCTTGCTTTGTGTATGTAATAATATTTTTATCACTTGACGTACTTTTATAAAAGAAACAATGAAAGACAAACATCATTTGTTTCAGAATTTTTTTTTAGCTAGTAGCAGTCATTGAAAAACATAAGGTTTCAGAAAGTATCAAACTAAAAATAAAATTTAAAATTAAATGTTTTGCATGCAAAGAAATTAGCCCAGTAATTCTGGAGTATTTGAAATAGTGGAAAGTTTGCAAATAACACACGACAGACAGACAGGCAGACGGACGCCAGGTACTCTTCGATCAGAAAATCTCACGCGAGATGAGGTGAGCTAATAATAATAATAATAATAACAAGAAACTCGTTGCCATGGCAACAAGAAGGTCTTCCGTCCCTTCTCTGTCATCAGACGTCGTAGGAGAATTCATTCCTCACTCATAACACATCATGTGTTACCTTTGTGGAATCCTTTTAACTCCTTCGTATAAAAAATATAATAAAATTTTTTAAAAAGTGAAAATATCCAAAATTCGAACAGCAATAAATACCAGGCAACACTTTAAAGATAAAATCGTAAATTTAAGCTTAATAAAAGTGATAAATTTTTTTTTAAACATTCTTAAGATTAAATCCGACTCGCCTGCGTGAGAGGCACAACGTTATTCACCATGCTATTGGGGACGCACGCTTTGAGAGGAAAAATGACTAATTTCTAGAATAAGGATTTCTTAATTTTGAAATAAAGTATATATTTAGCATTCAGGTAAGACTTTCTATTATCCCTACTTAAATCATTAAAAAAATATTGAAAAGGAAAAAGTTAAAAAAAAAATCGATTCTCGAAATTCGCTTCAGATGGTGACCGGAAGTCTCGGCAAAGCATGAAAAATTAACTGAACATTTACAAGTCATCCTCTAAGATCTTTACATGTCTTACATTCATATCTTTAGCCGTTCTGGAGGAGTTTGGAAGACAAAAGTCCTTTTAAAATCAGGAAATTGTCCTAATTTGGAACCGGAAGTAAATTTTCCAAAGTTTCTTTGTGATAAACAAAGTTCATATCATTGTCCATTATCTCTGAAAATTTCACTGAAATCCTTTTTTGGAGAAATCGCCTGCACAAACGTGTGGGGAAAAAAAGAATGATAACAAGATAAATTAATTTTAAACCAAATTATTTATTTAATTCTCAAATGAAAGTCTCTATTATTCCTACTAATATCATTAAAAAAAATTGGAAAAACAAAAAGGTTGAAAAAATGCCTTTTGAAATTTGCTTCTGGTGGTGACCGGAAGTAATGACGACACCAAAAAAATGACTTTGAACATCTACAACTCATGCTCTATCATCTTTGACATGTCTCCAGTTCATATCTTTACCCGTTCTGGAGGAGTTGCGAAAACAAAAATCCATTTTAAAATCAGGAAATTGGCCATAATTTGGAACCAGAAGGGAATTTTCCAAATTTTCTTTGTGATGAATAAAGTTCATTCCATTGCTCAATACCTCTGAAAGTTTCACTGAAATCCAATAAATACTGCTGGAGAAATCGCCTGCACAAATTTTGGGGAGGGGAATATAATAAATGGAATATGGATAAATTAATTTCAAATCAAATTATATATTTAGTTTTCAAATGAAAGTCTCTTTTTTCCCTACTAATATTATTTTAAAAAAATTGGAAAAATAAAAAAGTTGGAAAAAATTGACTTTTGACATTCGCTTCCGATGGCGACCGGAAGTAATGACGACGCCAAATAAAATAACATTGCAGATCTGCAACTCATGCTCTATCCTCTTTGACATGTCTCCAGTTCATATCTTTAGCCGTTCTGGAGGAGATGCGAAGACAAAAATCCATTTTAAAATCAGAAAAATGGCTATAACTTGGAACCGGAAGGGAATTTTCCAAATTTTTTTTGTGATGAACAAAGTTCATATCATTGCTCATTACCTCTGAAAGTTTCACTGAAATCCAGTGAAAACTGTTTGAGAAATCGCCTGCACAAATTTTTGGAAAAAAAGAATAATACACTACCCGCAACGCGTTATTCTTGACAATCCTATCGCGTCGTATCGTGCGTGTATCCTATTGTATCGTGCATGTATCCTATCAGGTTTTTCGTATCGTATGTTGCGTTTATCGTGTTTTGAGTTTATCAGGTTTTGCGTTTATCAGGTTTTCCGTTTATCGTGTGCATTCGGAAGGCATCTAACTTTACTGTCCTTATCAGGAAAGAGACGGAGGTATTTCAATGTATATAAATTACGGATTTAAAAAAAGAAAACGAATAATGAAAATTGATAATGGAAAGAGGTATTTAAGGAAAGAACGAAAATTAATGTGAAATTTTCATTATATCCAAATTCGTACATATTAATCATTTTGCATAGATGAATGAATATTTATTTACCGGGAATTATAAAGTCAATGTTTTGACAGACAATTAAAAAAACGTTACAGTTTGAAAGTTATTTTTTGATGTTTTACATTTTCATTTTGTTCACAAATATAATTGATGAAATAAGCAGAATTATTGTATTCATATTGTTATTCCAAGCGTTGTCTTTATCTATGAATTATAAAATGTAAACAGTCATTCACGTCAAATTTGAATTAATAATGATTGAAAAAAAAAATCGGCTTTAAATTCATTTAAATATTCTAATGAATCGAAACCTTTTAAGACACCCCCCCCCCCAAAAAAAAAAATAAATTAAATCTCAAAATGCAAATTAAAAAATATAAATGAAGTACAATATATGTAAAGAGATGGGGGCTGTTTTATGAAAACACTGACTTAAGTAAGTTTTAAAGTTTAAAATACATTATCTTATAACGAGCTGTAAAGGTCTGCAGATGGCAACATGACATTCACATTTTGTTCACGCAATATAAATACATTTTTTTCGCTATGGCATAATGTAACTTCTTGAATTTTCTCTCCTTGATTTGTCGTGCGTAGTCTCCTAAGAAGCCGTATTTTCTCTTTTAATTTTCACTAAATTTTTCGGATTAGAAAGCATGATTTGGTACGCTTTGACGCTTTGGCTCATAAAAATAGCGAGGGCATACAACAACAATAACAACATATTGTTTACATGTGAATCGCATCAGCCCATCTTTCAGACTTTTATATCAATATAAAACAATACGTATCATTCGCATGAAAAAATACCAAATGCGATAAGCTGACGACCTTAAAACTCGAGTCATTAAATTGAGTAACCATTTGTTTTTAAATCTCATAATTGAAAGAAAATCATTCTTTTCGCCAAACACTGACCATTAATTCCCGTTTATATCGATCTTGGAGAGAATACGCTGTCAAACTTTTATGAACTATCGTATTAATAACAAATTATTTAAACTGCTCTAAGTATTGGCGAATTTACGAGTAAACTGAAGAATTAATTGTTTATGTGTTGATTTATTAAAATAATTTGGATGTGAATAAATACCAAAATCATCCGTCAATTAATTCGATAAGAACCTAGGCAATTTTATTTTCAATGAATGTACCCGTATGTGTATTCATTTCAATCGGAAATGTTCGACAATTATTTATCAGACAGATGAGGTGCAAGCGACCGACTGATTGGAAAAAGAAGAAAAGTATCTTTAATAAAGTCATTGATTCTTAATAGTTTTTATTTTTTTCAATATTTTCTTAGACAACATCGTCGCCCAGGTCGCGCAGACTGAAAGACTGTTCTTTAAAATAAAATCAAGTAATCAAATTTATTTATATATGTATCTCCAGAAAAAGAATAATAACTAGAAACTAATTGCGAGCAATGAGAGGTCTTCCGTCCGATTCTGAAAAAAAGAAAACTCGAGCTGAAAAAGTGATAAAAGAAATTCAGACGCTATGGAGATTTAACCCTGGTCGTCAACCTGAAAATCCAACGTGCTAACCATTAACCATTCTTTTCTTTTTTTTTTTTTTTTTTTTTTTTTGCATCACTTCCTGTTACAGCCGGAAGTTACGGCGATACAAGATTTTGTCACGATTCAAATAAACTGATGACTGACTATCAGTCCTGAAAGTTTTAGACTTCATTCGTTTACTGTTGCTGAGCAATAGACCGGAAGTTGACGTTTTATTTCCGGTGCATTCTAATATATTTCAAAACAGCGAAAGAGATGCAATAAAGTGAAGCAAGTTTAAGTTTAAACAAGAATAGATATGGGTTACACCATATCCAAGATATTCGGCTTTTAATTTATTCGAATTTTCATTGTTCTCAGACGATTTCTAATTAAAAAAAACTATTTACTGATAAAACGTCAGAGATACTCAAGCTGTAGAAAGTCAACTATACAATGGCCATAAATATCCTAAAATGACATAATATTTAGGCTACTGAGTTTCAACATCTTTTGTTGGATAAAATATGCATGTACTAAGGAAACTGCATGTACATATATAACGTTACATGCGTGTAGTGACTTTTATTATCACAACGTTGCAGATGCCTAAAAAAATAGTTTTAATTTCACATAGAACATAGACTAAATATAATTAACCGTATAATTTTAAAGATGTATTTAACAGCTCACTCATTTTCAGGAATATTTAATCCAAATAGCATGTTACAGGCCTGTAGCAAGGTTTTCAAAGTGAAGGGGGGGGGGCTCCAAAAAAATCCCGCGTACTATGGGCCTGTGCTACATGTGTACCATCTAACTTTCCAATGATAGAATCTTCTGTAAAAATTCGAAACAAGTCCAAACAAAGATCAAAGATAGCCCAATTTTTTAAATAGCAAAACTATAGATCTATCAAGGATAGATTTTAATTTATTTTTTAATTTTGTGCTATTTAAGTACTATAACTCAAAGTATAGGCATATGTTAAAGATGGGTCAACAAGAGTAATCAATGAACTCGTCTAGAGATGCATTGAAGGCCGTTGTTAAACGCAAAGGAAAGCGCAAGATCGGTTGGGGCTGTGAACATTCCTTCGTCATGGAATAAAATCCGACATTTAACACTTTATATAGATTTTGAATATAGAGACGTTTTGAAGATAAACATCATTTTTGTTTCTAGAAATGTTTTTAATTACAAAAATAGTATATTTTCGTGTTTTTAAACAGAGTAGATCAATGACCTAGCATCGTTTTAGATAACTCAGTCCCTCTAGCCCAGTCTAGGGCTTGAGTAAAAAACCTGCACTTGTTATGAAACTGGTGTATAGTTCTTCTTCATGTTCGTAGCAAATACTGATACCCAGTCTACATGATCTAAGCGTCACTAGCGAACGGTTCACATACCTGTGCTTGCAAGACCAAATAGACTAGGTTTACACACGTGCGAAGATCCTTTCCGACGAGCTCGGCAAATCACGTGAGAAGTTACGACTGCAGGTGTTTTACCATAATAACCTTTCCATTATTTAAAAAAAGATAAGAAAAACACAGTTAATGATTAACATTCTCACTCAAAAGAAAATATACGGCAATTAACGAACAATAATCATGACAGTTATATAATTGGTGAAAAGATTTATCACAATCAATCGAAGGATGACCTATATATTTTCGTGAAAAAGACTGAGGAGGCAGAGAGCGTAGGAATATGAAAACTTTTTATTTCCTTTTTCTGTGGAAAAGTGATTTTCTTAAAATCTTTTTACGTTAATTTTGTTTTCTTTAACGTATTAAATATACATCATTATTCTTAACATTTGTTGTAATGTTGTATCTACTGATCATGAATGGAACTATTTTCTTCGGAGCAATTGTGTGAAGAGTACCTGACTTTAGTAATATATCTTGAATAGATAATATGCACTGATCGAATATATTAAAAAGAAAGAAGAGAAATAATATGAGCGCATCCTCTGATCTAAAAAATAAAACAGGTTATGTAATCCTCAGAAATAGTTCTATCATTTAATAGTTACATATTTATGATCAGAGGTTACGTCCTATATTAAATATAGAAAAATAGCTTTTTAAAAATTGGCTGTTTTGTAGAAATTTTCAGGATATGGGGAAAATGACGCATTTCATGACGTCTTAATGCATAGTTTAGCCAGAAAATTACGTCATTTTTGATAGATACGCAGTCATCAAAGGTCTAAATGATATTTAATGCATTGTCAACTAAAACCAAGTAGTTTCAGTTTTTCTGAAATTCACAGGGTCAAAAAAGGCCCTAAGTGAACCTTGTTCTTTAGTATTGAAACCACTACACTAGTGCAATGTACCAGCCATCACCGATGTTTACCTTGCACTTATTCCCTGAAGTAACGAGTGCCAGGCAGGGTTTTTTTTCTTATAGTGTGGAATTATAGGATGAAAACTAGCCAGCTAAATTTTGTGCAAGTGCTAGTAGATTTACATCGGATTTGTTACTTGAGTTTTAACAATAACTGATAGCAGAGAAAATAATCTGTTACTGATAAAAACTAAAAAAAAAAACTATTCTGTTTACTTCCTTTATTCTTTATGCATTCAACTTTCTATTCTATGCAATTCCAAATACAGACATGTCCGTGTAATCTTTTTCTGTACTTCTACACTACTGCATCAGACCATTTGTGAAAGGCGGGTCACGATACATTATTTCGCGCCAAACGTCACGATTAAATCTTCACACCTTTTCTTTGAAATGTGTCTTCAATTGAATAAGTGTACGTGATAGCTTCAATGAAATTTTAAAAACAATATGTTGCTATAGCCTGATTTTCGAGCCTAAGAATGCTTATTTATCACACTGTACATATAAAATATCGTATACGGGCAAGTAACAGAAAGGCAGCGCTAGGTTTTTTTGTTGTTTTTTTTTTTTTTTTTTTTATACACATTTTATATTCCTCTTTACCCCCAAAGTGGAGTATTTCAATTTGTAATACATTAATGAAAAGACTTGAATGTTTTGCAACAAAACACGTCTCGCCATATAACGCTCAAGGAATCTGATACCTATTATGTTCGGTAACTTACATCTATAAAGGAATATAACCCTACTTAAATCAAAGAAAAATATTGAAAAACGTAAAAGTTGAAAAAATTGACTTTTTAAATTCGCTTCCGGTAGCGACCGGAAGTACTCCCGACGCACGAAAAGGCAAACCCGCACATCTAAAAGTCATGTTCTATGCTCTCCAACAATTCTCCAGTTCATATCTTTAGCCTCTCTTTAGATCTCGCGCGGATAAAATTTCATTTCAAAATCAGAAAATGTCCATAACTTGGAACCGGAAACGAATTTTTCCAAAATTCTTTCAAATGTAACAATGGCATTTTATAGCGCATTATCCCTGAAAGTTTGATGAAAAACCACTGAATAGTTCTCGAGATATTGCGTGCACAAAATTTGTCTAAAAAATAAGAATAATAACTAGAAACTCATTGCGAGCAATGAGAGGTCTTCCGTCCAATTCTGAAAATAAAAATGAAAATTCAAGCTAAAAAAGTGATAAAAGAAATTCAGACACTCTGGAGATTTAACCCTGGTCGTCAGAGTGAAAATCCAAAGAACTAACCATTAAGCATTCGCTTCTTTGCATCACATCCTGTCACGACCGGGAGTAACGACGATACAAGATTTTCTCACGAATCAAATAAACTGATTACTGACTATCAGTCCTGAGAGTTTTAGACTTCAGTCGTTTACTGTTGCCGAGCAATATTGTGAGATCAAATCAAATTTTGAGAACAGATAAACAAGCGACCGGAAGTGAATTTTATAAAAATCTCTGACTTTTCTCTAGACATTTGCAGTATCTACAACGTACATAAAATTATTTCAAGTGTTTTATCGATAAGCAATATTTATGACAAAGTTAAATATAAAAATAACGTAGTTTATCTTCTTGAACCGGAATTTGACGTTTTTGTTTCCGGTGGAATCTAACATATTTCAAAACAGCAAAAGAGATGAATAAAGTGATGCAAGTTTTAATTTAAAAAAGAAAAGTTAAAATTTTTGATTTCCTTGATCACTTCCTGTACGGAGCGGAAGTGACGACTGACATGTTTAACCCAAATAGTTTTGCCTACTCCTCAAAGTCTATTACTCATAAAAGTTTTGTGTTTTAATCTTTTACCTGTTTTTGAGATCTCGCGCAGAAATCTTTTCATTTTATGGACAGGAACACACTCGACCGGAAGTGAATTTTTGAAATATATTAAGGTCACTCTAGACATTTGCACTCTGAATGACATATTTAAAATTCATTTCAAAAACTTTATCTATAAAGAATATTTATGGGAAAGAAAAATACTCAAATTATGTAGTTTTTCTCTTATAACCGGAAGTTGTCGTTTTTGTTTCCGGTGGGACCAACATCTTTCGAATCTGCAAAAAAGATGCAATAAAAGTGATGCAATTTTTAATTGAAAAAAGAAAAGTTGAAATTTTTAATTTATTTGATCTCTTCCTGTGACGACCGGAAGTGACGGCTGACGCACTGAATCAAATGGTTTTGCCTACATCTTAAGGTCTGTTCCTCATATAAGATTGGTGTCTTAATCTCTCACCGTTTCCGAGATCTTGCTCAGACAACTTCTCATTTTGAGGACAGAAAAACACGCGACCGGAAGTGAATTTTACAAAGATATTTGACGTTACTCTAGACATTTGCAGTCTGAATAACATATTTAAAATTAATTTCAAATACTTTATCTACAAAGGATATTAATGGGAAAGAAAAATACTCAAACTATCTAGTTTTTCTCTTATAACCGGAAGTTGACGTTTTTGTTTCCGGTGGGACCAACATATTTCGAAACTACAAAAGAGAAGTAATAATGTGATGTAAGTATTGATTTAAAAAAGGAAAGTTGAAATTTTACGATTCCTTTGATCACTTCCGTAAGTGACCGGAAGTGCCGACGACGAACGAAAAGGTGATTCTGTTTACTATAAGTCATATACCATCATCTCCAACAAGTCTTCAGTTCATATCTTTAGCCATTCCTTAGATCCTTCGAGGACAAAATTTCATTTTAAAATCAGGAAATTGTCCATAACTTGGCACCGGAAGCGAATTTTAATTCCTCCAAGATGTTTCAAGTTCCTATAGCTGCGCATTATACCTGAAAATTTCTTTGAAAACCACTGAATAGTTGCTGAGAAATCGCGTGCACAAAATTTAGGAAAAAAAATAAGAATAATAATAATAAGAAACAGTAGAATCACTATAAGGTCTTCCGTGAAGACGGAAGACCTTAATAATAATAAGAAACAGTAGAATCACTATAAGGTCTTCCGTGAAGGCGGAAGACCTTAATAATAACTAGATGAGATCTCGTTGCGAGCAACGAGTAGGTCTTCCGTTAGATTTCTAAGATCTTGGATTGGGAAAGTTTGATTTATAAAATAAATTAAACAATTTTAAATTAAAAAAATATTCATATCAATTCTCCAAAATATGATTAGCAATACATAAAAGAGCGAAATCTATCAATTTCAACAACTTCCAGTCTTTTCATTCACTTACGGTATGACCAGAAGTACTCAAAATTACTTTTAACTCCTCACAGAGTGTGAAGGAATCATTCCTCAAAGTTTTGAGGAAAAATGAGCATTTTTTTGACTACTTCCGGTTTGGAAGAAATAACTTTCGGTGGAAATAATATGACTCTAAACAGTCTATTTACCTCTATTATGAACATTTCAAAATGAAAAAAAAAATAAAAATTTGCATATTTTTAAACTACGTCCGGTGGACAACGGACGACACGCCAACAAAAATTAAACAGAAAATTCAAATCTTCGAGTCACAATCTATCATCCCTGAAAGTTTGAAGACTCAATCTCAAAGCGTTCTTGAAAACACTGGCGGACAAAATGCAATTTTTAAAACAGAAAATTGGCCGTATCTTGCGACCGGAAGTGACGACGGCAAAACAAAAAAAACACCCTAAATTCATATGATTTGCCATCATTACTGAAAGTTTCATGAAAATCTATTGAGGCGTCTCGAGAAATCGCCTGCTCAAAATCGGTAAGAAAAAAAAATGATAATAATAGTGGAAAAGAAACAACAGAATCAGTAGAAGGTCTTCTGTTGGAAACGGAAGACCTTAATAATAATAATAATAATAATAATAATAAGAAACAGTAAAATCACTATAACGTCTTCCGTGAAGACGAAAGACCTTAATAATAATAAGAAGAAACAATAGAATACTATAAGGTCTTCCGTAAAGACGAAAGACCTTAATAAAATAATGTTGAAATTAATGATAATATGAAATAGAGAAAACAGTAAGGTCTGATTGAAATCATACAAGTTTAATAAAATTGACATGAAATAACTCACCAGTGCAATCTTGTTCATCATCAACTTTATATGCTTTTGGAAATTTACATTTACATTTTCCTGAATAACAACCTGAGTCTGCCTTTTCACAATCGGCATCAGTGCTGCAATCACCATCTGTGAAAAATAACATTAAAAAAGGGCCATCGGTCTTTGAATCTAAAAGCAATTGTATAATAGGGCATTGTAATTCATTTCTAACACCTGTAAAGTTTGAAAGTATCCAGCAGTCATCTGAAAGACTCCAGCCCTTCTGATGTTAACGAGATAAGAACTCTTGACTTGTCGAGCAATAAGAACCATGGATTTGTCGAGGGAATAAAAGCACTTGGCTTGTCGGGGTAGAAGAGCACATGTCTTGTCGGGGAAGATCGATCGACTTATAAAAGTCTTGTCGGGGGAAATGTGCACTTTTGGGGACAAGAACACTTGATTCGTTTGAGAAGAAGAGCACTTGACTTGTCGGGGGAATAAAAGCACTTGACTTTTTAGGGAAATATGAGCACTAGACTTTTTAGGGGGGATTAAAGCACTAAACTTGTCGGATGAACAAAATCACTTGACTTGTTAAGGGTATAAAAGCGCTTTACTTATCGTGTGGGAATATGACCACTTGACTGTCGGGAGTGTAAAACACTTGACTTATCGGAGGAATATGACCACCTGACTTGTTAGGAGAATAAGAGCATTTGACTTGTCGGGGATATAAGCGCACATGACTTGTCGGTGTTTTTGAGCACTAGTTTCTATGTTGTTTCTCCTTTCAAATTAACGATTCAATAATTCCAACAATACAACATTTTGAGTAGCAAATACCTGTGCATTTACAAACTTTTTGTTTTATGAATTGAAACTACACCATTAATCAAAAGTAAAAACTCCCCCACAGATTTCTTTTGTAGCCAACAATTACATCATCCTGGTCAGATCAAACAATTACTGTGTGGGGGTTTAGCATTAAAATATTTTCACGTTTGATCCTCTAAATACAGCTGTGTCACATGGTTAATTTATTCCTATTCACCTCCTCTTTACCACAGGGAGACTTAGTTTAACCATGAACAGTTTTTAAACTCTATACCATCGATAAAAGACCAAGTATTGGGTAAAAATGTCTAAAATATCATTGAAACATGCGATCTGCCTAAAATGATTCGCAGAAGTAATTGTTCCACCCTAAACATTCACAAGTGGGTTCAAGCTGAAAATTTAAAGCCAATTGATTTGCTGAATTGACAGCTTATAAATTCGCTGTTGGAATACATGTAGTTCTTAAACTTCTCTATACTCGTATCTGAGAAATGTGTTTACAATTGCCAGGCTCCAAGACCATAAACTGAGAACAGACTTAATTCAAAATTTTGATTTTAAAAATCAAAAGTTTTATCTAACGCACTTGCTTAAAAATTTGCACTTTTGCATAACATTTAAATTTAAACAAATGTTGAAAGTTTTTTTTTCATGAACAAAATTATTTCGGTAGATACTTGCTATTTCATGACATCGAATACTTTCAAACAATGAGCAACTTGAGCAATTAGGCATGACCTATTGCAAACATTCTTTATTCAATTATCCCGTTTTTACGTCATTTTGTCTCGTTAATCGGTACTATATATGTTTGCACACGGGTCTACGTCATGGTTTCCAAAGTACAGTTCAGAAAAAGGCAGTGTCGTTATAAAACTTTCATATCTAATATGGCGAATGTCGATTTTGGAAACTATTGGAAACTATTGGAACCCCAAGATAAGAAACACACAGTGCAGTGCTAAATTTAATACATAAACAAGTAAATAATATATGCCAATGTATTTCTTACTTCATTGACTCTTCATTGACTCTTTGATAATAAAATACATTTGCCTTTTTAAAAAAAATGATTTTTTCATACCTGCGCTGTAGGATTCCTTTATGCAACACAAAAGGAAGAGCGAAATGATAACTCGCAGCATCATCTTCTGAAAAGTCCAGGCAGGCTCTTAAGAATACTCGATGCACCCTTTTTATAGCAAGATAAACGTCATGAAAATTACGTAAAATATAGTGTTCTTGTTTGAAAAAGTACATATTTCATTATCTGAAGTGCACCATAATGCTCTATTAAATTTGTTATTTTTAAAAATATAATTTCTTTTTAGGGTGTCGTAATTGGACACGCCTCAACAATGTTACATCCACATATGAAGCTTATCTTGATAAAATATGGTAGCTATGGCGCTATTATTTTCTAAATAGAGAAGAAAAAAATATTAAGCAAATTTAAATATTGGTGGAAATTTAACCAATTATCCTCCAAAACTCAAGCGAAAGGAAATCAGCATAAAGCGGTGTCACACTGTCGGAAGCTTGGTTTCACTGTTAACTAAATTACTTCGTCGTTAATCCGAATCTAACTCCCATTAGTATCATTTTCAGCTAAATATGAGCGATTTCTCTCCTAAAAAGTTTCTTCTTTAGTAAGGAAAACAAATTCACAAGCATACCCAGTAATTCAAATAACTGTCTTAGCAATTCAAAATTAGGTAAAACTTGACCAATACCTCATATGACTCAGGCGAATTTTTTTTTTTACATAATTTCATATAATTTATCCTTTGTTAATTTAAGAAAAAGATGTTTCAAGAACATTGATATAATTTTATTAATAGACAAATATTATAGGAACATACGAATCTTTCTGTTAGAAAGAAAGTGTTAAGTTATGGGAAAAAAACAACAAGAAGTTGCTAAAGAAGGTCAAAGATTTTTGGGATAAGCTGAGTGAAACTGAGGGTAAGGATGGACAAGAATCGGTCCTCCTGTCTTCAGATGTAACTATAATGGAGCCTCCGGTGACGTCCACTCCCATATGTTCAGTTATATCCACCATAGTTCGAGAGTTACACAAGAGGGATACTGTTAAGCAGACATTGGAAACCGGTGGGAAGGTACTCCATCCAGTCCGTGGTGGCCGCCATGTAGAAGGTGTGGATCTGTCTCGACGATGGCGGGGAAATGTTTGTGAATACTCGTTTCACCATGAAGAGGCATTAAGATCCCTATTCGCAAGAATAATGGAGGGTCCCGATGTAGTACCTTCTTATATGTAAACCTTGTTTGCTAATGGCAATCTAGAAGTGTATTTTTAGATAGAAATCCGTAGATTTTCGGATTATTTTTACATTGCCTACGAGATGGAGCCAGGAAAATAACGTGTTATCTTCCAAATGATGCAAATATATTGAGAAAGATTCATATTGAAGCCATGCTTTATGGACTTAACACGCTACCGGATATAATTGGAAGCCAGATGTTCGTGATGATAATGGGACACAAGGATTTCTTGAAAGAGTGAGTGACTGCTGAATAAAGTTTATCAATTAGAAGTATTTGTCTATAAATGTACATATCAAGAAATTCATGAGTTTCAGAAATGTATCATGTATTATTTATTTTGATAATAACCGGTTATCAGTATTCTACATGAAAAATGAAGATAACAGTTTCATAAATCTTAACAGTCCATTCCATTGAAACAATACAAATTTGGAGCAGAGCAAAACACGGACGTCTAAAAACATCAGAGGTGGGATCTGATGCCATGTACAGTGTATATGATTCAAATGAATTTAATGTTATTGTTACCTTAAATGTATATGGAGCAGAGCAAACACGGACCTCTAAAAACATCAGAGGTGGGATCGGATGCCATCTATATGATTCAAATGAATTTGTTATTGTTAACTTACACACACATCCACCCACACACACCCTCACCCACACACACAGATATAATATATATATATATATATATATATATATATATATATATATATATATATATATATATATATATATATATATATATATATATATATATATATATATATATATATATATATATATATATATATATATATATATATATATATATATATATATATATATATATATATATATATATATATATATATATATATATGTATATATATATATATGTATATATATATATATATATATCAATCAGTGAAATCGAAATTAAAGGCCCACAGAGTCTGCCACAACTGTTGCATATTTGGATGTCTTTTTTTACAGACTTAGGACGATTTTGACCCGAAAATTCCAGGACACCACCAATCATATTCCAAACGATGAATTTGCTACTGCTTGCAATCTAATAAGACTTCAGGGAGCCAGATATTTGTAGAAAAACGTTTTTTCCGACCCCAATCGGCTTCCAGGATGAAAATCAAAATCTAAAACCTTATTGCATATCTACAAGACCCAACCAATCGTATTCCAAAATATGAATGGGCTACTGCAAAAAATGTAAGAGTTAGGGGAACTAGGTCAGTATTTTGTATTTTTTTTTTTTTAAATGTCCACCTTGGAAACATAAAATGTGTAAAATAGTCACAGCGGGAATGCCACGGGAATCAATTTTAGGTCCACTTCTCTTTTTATCTTACATGAATGATCTCCCATAATTTGTTGAAAATTAAAATATTGACTTATTTTCTGATGATGCTTCTTTACATATTTCAGAGGTTTTATGATATAGTATGTGGATTGAATCGTTTGATCTGGATAACATTTTATGTGATTGTATTATGAATTGAATTCTTTAATCTGGATCACATGAAATGTATTGTGGATTAAATGGTTTAATCTTAACCATATCTTATGAGATTAAAATGTAGAATGAATACCAGAAGTTAAATGTGGATTTTTTGGTTGTTGTATTGCAGAATGAATGGTACCATTGACTAAATATTGACTAGCCCTACATTTCATTCATCAGGTGATATTTATCGCAGGGAAAATATGTACTTTAAAGTACATATATATTTCCCAATCTTATAATTGTTAGGGTTTGCCGAAAAACATTATGTCTCATGTACGTTCCATATATTGAAAATATTCTCCTAGAAGGTCATTGTTGTATTACTGAATTTAGTAGGTTATTGGAAAAGGCTTTCCCCATATCACCGAATTCAGGGAGGTTGTTGCACTTGAGAATCTTAGCAAAAACTCACTTTAAACTACAATTACGACTTGCATCACATTTAAAATGAATTTTTGAGAGTAAAAGTACGACAAAAAGCATTTGAACTATGCGAACTTTAATAAAACGAAAAGGAAGAAATGAATCTTTTAATATAGTTGAAAATATTGCATTTTCTTCTGTGCGTAGCAATGCAATGTAATTAGAATAATAAAATTAAATTGATACCATTCTGACTCTAGAGTTTTAAAATTATAATCAAATGATTGAAATAATGCTGCGCAACAAAATTTACATTAAATAAAAGTAGGTAAATTTTATAAACTTTCCCGTAAAGTGCAGAAACGCTTCAAGAGTTTTAGGAATTTTTTTTAGTCAAATAACAAGCCTAAAATTTAGGAGGAAAATGGATTTAATTTTTTTGGATTATTATTACTTTTCTTTAAAAAAAAATCTCATCTTGCACTTGTTCCACTTTAAATTCGTTGCATGGGGCATGAATCGACAATTTTAATTATATATTTATATACATATAACTACAGGACTACTTATTACCTTATATAAAATAAAGAACTTTGGTCCAGTCTTATCGACCGTACAAACTTATACAATGTTTGTCTGATAAAGTCGTAGACAGGGTAAACATATAAGAATATATTATAATATTTTCAACAGTGAAATACTGTCATTTATTTGTTGAATAAAGTGATATATTGTCGCAGTGTGAAAGAATATCAGTGATATTTTGTCACAGTGTGAAAGAATATCGAAAGTGCGACAAAACTCAATTTTCCTTCCCTTCACAGAGACTGTTGTAAAACAAAATACTCCTTGGCCTTATATAAGATTGAGAGAGCAAATGAATCATCCTGACATAGAATAAAACTGCCAAAGTTTTCCAAATTTGTTTTTGAAATCCATGTTAACATTTTTTTTTTTATAACCGCGCTAATCTATGACTTCTCAACCGCTCATTTATGACACTTGTTTCTAAAAGGCAGAGGCAAAGGGAAAAACAAATAAAATGAAATAAACAGAAAATTCAGTGTTTTGTAGTTGAATATGGAATTTATTTCACTCGTGAGTCAGGATTTTGTTTTTTATATTTTCACGAGTGCGAAGCACGAAAATATTAAAAAAAAAAAAAATCCTGTCCCACTCGTTAAAAAATTCCATATCTAATTACAAAGCCTAAATGCACCAAAACCCATCATATTAGGTTATCACTATGAAAAATCATATATATATATATATATATATATATATATATATATATATATATATATATATATATATATATATATATATATATATATATATATATATATATATATATATATAAATTTTCTCAACTCTCAATTGTTTACAGGTCATTTTTTTCTTTTAACATATTTAGAATTATATTTAAAGTTTAAAAAGCACCTATTTTATCGTAGTAGACCGAATAATTAAATCTTTTGAACAAATATACCCCCAGGTTGGTGATGTCAAGTTACTGTCTCTTTGCAAACATTAAAATAAATAAAATTCAAAAGGCGGTTACAGCCTAAAAATAAAAAAAAAATATAATTGAAGACAATTTTTATTTAAAAAAATATTGAGATTTGGGTCCAAACAGGAACTTAAGAAAAACAGAGGAAGGGGTTCCCGCTCATTTTTTGTGTGTGATTTTTTTTTATCCTTTTTTTGCTTGTCACTTGTACGTCCCCCTACCAATTAAACCATAAGAGATTATAAATTGCCTCTCGTCAGTGCGTTTATCTATCTGCAAAAAACGCACGCATAATTATCATTTTCATCAAATGAAATTTCAGAGTTTACATTTCAACGCACGAAATTTCCTCGGTTTCTCATTACAAGTGTTTCAAATCATAGGAGGCGCTATGCTTTTGCAAACGTGCATTTTTTTGATCAAGGCATTCTTGTATCGTTAATTATTATCTAAAAATGTCTCTCTGGATATTTTGATGGACGAAGTAACAACTGGAAATTCCTTGTCGTTGTATAAATAAAAACCGGATGGTAAAACTCTAACTTAACCTTTAATCAAATTCGCACTGCCTAAAAATATATTGCATTGTTGAAGAATGATTACATTTCTTGTAATAGAAAATTCTAAAGGAAGATAAACCTTTAGAGGTGGGTTTGTAGAAAGCAAATGATTTTTCTTCCTAACAACATTTCCTTCACACTCTTCATTTCGTAGCGTCTCCCTTTTTTCAACCTTGAACAAATGCATTGGATAAAAAAAGGTCAGGTCAATTGAAAATGTATTTTTTTCCTTTCCATTGTTGTAAAAAAGACCTGCACCTGATAATGCACATCGACTAGAAAACACTTCCCAGTACGAGTGCATTTCACGAGAGAGAGAGAGAGAGAGAGAGAGAGAGAGAGTAAAATCTACATGCATATTTGTTCTCCTAAGACAGCAAGAGTCCTATCAATCAACTAACAATAGTGTGCGACCAGATAAGAATGTTTAAAAGGAACATATTTTCATAAGGGTTAAAGGATAAACATCAATGTATGAGACATGAAAGGTGAAGATAACTAACAGTGGTCAACCTAAAACAAACTTTAAACAATAGAAATTTGTGAACATGACATAAAGCACGGACACCCAACAACTACAGAGGTGGAATCAGGGGTCTAGGAGGAATAAGCATACCCTGTCGACCGGTCGCACCAGCTGCGAGCCCTATTACTGTTCAGGCAGAAAGAATATCCCGAAGTCAAACTTAGTATAAATACAAAGGCCTAACAATTGGTATGAAACATGTCAGTCAAAATACGACCCAATGATAGATTGTATTTGCTAGCAAGTTCATAATCACGACGTCTCCCGCGTAGTGGTTAGAGCGGTTGCTCTAAAGTCGAGGAGAAAGGAGTAGATCCTTACATCACTGGTTTGAATCCCACTGCGGGGCATGGAGACCGGTCCTTCGGATGAGACCCTATGGCCGTGTCGCAGTAGGTGCTGGTACGAAAAAGATGCTCAAAGGCTGTACGTTCCGAGTATAGGGACAAGCAAACAAACAAACATTATCACATCCTTAGAATTTACGAAATGCTGACCTTGAACGAGGTTGTTGAAATCCCTGTTACATCCTCTAATTTTCCAGTAGTCTGCCTCGATTTAAAAATTTATCATTTTCCAAGCATACTCTTGAGTATCGAATAAGGTTTTCACATTATATGCAAGTGATAGTGGAATATTGCTAAATAAGTAAGGAAAGTTGTCGATAGAAAAGCTGAAGTCATCCCATTTGTCATACAATATAGTTGTTAATTGGCCTTTATTGTCTATAGTCATTAAAACAAAAAAAAAAACAAAAAAAAAAAAAAAAAAAAAAAGATGTGCCATACTCTGTGGTATCTTTTATTTCGAGTTCACTGAGATATATTGAGTCGAGATATGAATGGAAGTAACTATTTTTAATTGATGTAGAGTCGAAGTCCATAGCAACTGTTTTTCTTATGTATAGGTTTTTGAATAAATTCTGCTTGATAGGATTATCGGCTAATAAAGAAACACATTTAGTGGCCTTCGGAATTCCACTCGATTGTTGGAAGACCTGGTCTCCAAAGATGTTGTCAATGAGGAATTCTAGCATGAAATATATGGAGATAACGAACAGTATTCAAGCTCAAAAGTCCATTAAACAATAGAAAATAGGAGCAGAGCAAACACGGACCTCCAAAACATCAGAGGTAGGATCAGGTGCCTTTAATATCGACTTTAATATCAATCCTTTTCATATCAACTTCAGAGTACTTGTGTATAGAATCAGATTGATTTATTTTACAAACTAATTTTGTTGATGACCAATCACAAGATAAGAGAATTTTAGTTCTATTTTTCGAAGAAGCAGTTGTCTATGATACCAAGACGCTTAGTTTTTAATTTGTCGTGAGAAATGGTTGTATAAAATATTGAAAAGTCATATGTTTGATATTACTGAGTTTTGAAAAAAAAATTGTGATTCTAAATTTTCTAAAAGTTCCTTGGAATTTTTGAGAATTCACATTTAATTTACAACACTTCTAGAATATGGTGTAGCACGTCTTAAGTTTCTCCTTGAGGAGTAAAGATAGGGGTTTGATACAGCATTTGCTGGACCCTGCAATGTATCTTTGTTCGTGTGACGGGGTCTTCCATCATAAGGATAAATTAGGCGAATCCGCAGATGGAAGTCAAATAGTTTATTATGACAAATAAAGATGAAATGAAGAATGAAGGAACGAAAGTGACCTGATATGAAAATGGCACACGCATACAAATTCACTCACACTATAGTTATTCAATTTCAATAGTTTAGAATTAATAATTTCATAATTTCTTACCAGTATAAGACCAAGATTCTGTAAGGAATATCTTAGCTAAACTGCAATCATATTGGTAAATTTCTCGCAGAAGGACATCAAACCATACAAATTCAATTCAAAGTGTCATGAAATATTTAGATAACGAACAGTAATCAAGCTCAAAAGTCCATTGGAGTAATATAAATAGGGAGCAGAGCAAACACAGACCTCTAAAACATCAGAGGTGGGATCAGGTGCAATGAGGGAGCAAGCATCCCCTGTCGACCGGCCACACCTGCCATGTGCTCCTTGTCATGATCAAGCAAACCGAAAAATCCGTAGACAATTTATTGTGAAAATAATGCCCTGAAAATGTTCATTTTTTTTCTTTCGAATGGTGGAATTTGCCTATATTTAACCGTGCAGCAAATAAAAAGTAGGGGGAGCAGCATCCAAATTCACATGTAAAGCTATAACAAAAGACTATACTCAGAAAAAATGCCCCTCCTCCTCCTTGTAGTACGGAACTTAGGAAGACAACCTTTTCTCAGCTATGATATAAACAATAAAATTGAAATTTCTTCTTAAGAGGGATGTATTCCGTAGAACAAATGGAAACTTTGTGTCAAGTTTAGTCGCTTGGTGTGAAGTCAATTTTTGAAAGAAAGTCTTATTCGAATAAAAATTGCTTTCAGTAACATTGAGTTATAGAGTTTTTTTTTTGGAAGTTCAGAAAATCTTCCTGAAGATATCTTTTAATTGGAACGTCTAATCATACAGGAATAAATTAATTCATAAGGAGTTACTGTATAGCCGGGGGGGGGTGACCTCAATGTGGTAAGAGGTCCACTTTCTGACAACGGCTTGTTTAAGTTTGAAAAAAAAAACATTCCAGACACCAATTTGTGAATTTCTTATCATGCAATATAATTGAATAAATCATAAAATGTTTTGTTTTTAGCATGTACATAGCTTTAAAAACCAAAAGAAACAACTGTTGAAATTGCCTCAAACATTTACCCAATGCATGCAATTCAGTTAAGGTTCCATAGGCAAAATCTCTCATGTAACTTATCTTTTATGATCACAGAATGTGTTGATATACACTCAAAAAATTATAACCCTAAAACTCTAATGACTATAAATGAAACAAATGCCCAAAATTGCTATCATATTTTAATCGACCTGTCGTGAAGACACATTTAATTCAATCAAAATCATGCCTTGAAGGAGAAAGTTTGAATGATTCCAGCACTGAAAGGTACTAAATAAATAAGATATTTTGCCTTGGCTACAGCGCATATTATAGCTTAGAGATTTATCGGGGGAAAAAAAAACAAAAACAAAACAAAAACAAAAAAAAAACAAAACAAAAAACAAAAAAACAAAAAAAAAAAAAACTGGCAAATGTCTCAATGATATGCGAAAGCAAATTTTTCAAGTCTTGAAAGAAGATACAATGCACAGTTTAAATGAAGTCATTGTGAAAAACCTTATGCACACAAACTCCTGATGTGAAATAAAAATATATGATGCATATATTTATATGATGTTTAAATGTTCTGTACTCTTGGGTAAAGAGATTTCAAGGGTGAAACTAGTGTACTTTTGACATCAAAAAAGAATGACAATTAGATTGTTGTGAACATACGAAGGTGTACATGCATTAAGCTTATTTCTTTCTAAGTAACACAAATATATACATGTTACTGTTTATCCTGCAATAATTTTTTAAATATTTGAAGGAACATTGTGGTATTACTTACAAATATATCGTATTTACAAGGTAATGATTACATTTCTTCTAGCAAATGTTTTTATGAGGATAATCATTTAGAAATAGACTTATAACAAAATATTTATTTTTCATGTACTACCCAGCGAGAATTTAATCACACTCACCATATAAAACTTTCCCATTCAAATTTAGATCTATACTCGGTATTCAGGGCCATTGAGCAGTCAGGGTTCTTTATGGTGCCAAGCCTACCATGACACGACGGGACACGTTTTCCCGTGTTTTCCCGGATTCGACACGGGTGTCGAATCCGAAGACACGTGACTTTCACTTCTAATGCTGAGCGCTTTATATATATATATATATATATATATATATATATATATATATATATATATATATATATATATATATATACATATATATATATATATATATATATATATATATATATATATATATATATATATATATATATATGTATGTATGTATGTATGTGTGTGTGTGTGTGTGTGTGTGTGTAAAGCACTAAAAATGACCAACGACACGAACAATAATAATTGTCAAATTTTCGGGACGACCTGTCCCTTCCTCAGGACAAAGAAAAAAGTTAAGAAGTCATAAAAACAAAGGAAATAGAGAAGCAAAAATAACTAGCACTACTACTAAACTACCAAACACTAAATATTTACAATGTTATATGTTTAATTTGGTTTATAAACAGTTGTGAACAAAGAAATCCGGAGCGCTATGAATTGCGTCCGGTCTATCGGGTGTACTCTGGTGAAGTGTGATTTACATAATTGAACGAATTAATTATCGCTAGTTAATTACGACCAACAGTAAATCGTACATTTCTTATTCTCTCAAAATAGCGTAACTCTACATGATAAAAAGAAATTAAAGAAAGATAATATGGAAGGACAATTTTGAAATATGAATTTGGATATTATAAATTTGGAAATCGGAAAAAAGAAATAAACAAAAATGTAAGCTGTAAATATTTGGGTAGGTTGTTCCAGGATTGCTAATACGAATTAACGGTAAAGTTAACACTATATAGAGAGAATTGTTTGTTACAATCCGGGATTGGGTCTAGTTCACGTTCATCCTGGTGAAGTCATTAAGTTTGTTAATACCATTAGTGCGGAATGACTTCAGCCTGTGCATCCAGAACTTTTCCTTGCCTTTTCTCTACGCATCTGTCCATCTTGGATTATGGTCAATAACCTCTACTGTCATGTCCACCCATTTGTGACCTTCAAGGTTGAAATGATCCCCAACGGGTTCATTGAGTTTTTTGGTCCTAATGGTAGAACGCTGATTATTGACTCTCCTGCGGAGATCTCCTGTTTCACCAACATACTGTTTGGAGCAAACTTTGCAACTGATGAAATAAATGCAGTTGTCTGTTTGACAGGACAAATTCCCTAGTGTTTTGTAGCTGCGGCCTGTAACGGGGCTGTTAAAACTGTCTGTGTCAGAGCTGTACTTACAGAGAAGACATCTTCTGTCAGAGCAAGTTGTAAAGCCCCCGTTAGGTAATGGATTGTCCAATCTGGTTCTTACTACCATGTCCTTTAGGTTCCTCGGGCGTCTGTATGCAGCCAATGGGGGCTCCTTAAAGACCTCTGCCATTCGTTTATTTGAGTGGAGAATTGGCAGATTCTTTTGAAGGATACCGCTGAGGTTCTTAAGGACGGGATGGTATGTGGTTACCAGAGTCTTTTTCCTTGTAGCGTAATAGGTTTATGTCATGTCCCGCCATCTCATCAATAGCAGTTTGTACGGTGCGGGCATTGTAGCCTCTCTTGCATAAGTGGGACTTAAGGAGACCGCTTTGTTCTTGATATAAGGCAGGGGATGAACAGATGCGCCGAATTCTGGTGGCTAAACCCTTAGGCACACCCTTAAATGTGTAGTTGGCATAAGATACAGATGGGGATCTGTGGGTTTCGTGTGGAGACTGAACTCGATTTCACCATCAGTCAGGGTAGATGTAGTATCTAGGAATATGTTTTTCGAATTAGATACGTCTACTGTAAATTTGATAGACTGATGAAAGGTGTTGGCAAACGAAATGAATGCCTCGAGGCTCTCGCGACATTCCACCCACTTCATCTCTATATCGTCAATGAAACGCAACCAGCTAAGGGGCCTAAATGGTGCTTGAAGTAGCAAGTTGCGTTCCAGTCTGCCCATGAAAATATTGGCATAAGATGGTGCCATTTTCGTACCCATAACAGTGCCATTAACCTGCAGGTAATGATCTTCATTAAACATGAAGTTGTTATACTTGAGAACATGTTCAAGGAGCTTGGCAAGGGACTCGGTAGAAGGAATTTGTATGGATCTACTATCCCAGATTTCTCTACAGGCTTCGATACCCTCATCGTGCGGAATATTGGTGTACAAAGATGTGACGTCCATAGTCATGAGAAGAGTATGATCCGGAAGGCCAGTAGAGGGCGTCTTGTTAATTTAGTCTGTGGTGTCCTTGAGATAGGATGGCAAATTCTCTACGTGTGGACGGAGATGTAAATCGATGTATTAAGAAATTTTATATATATATATATATATATATATATATATATATATATATATATATATATATATATATATATATATATATATATATATATATATATATATATATATATATATATATATATATATATATATATCTCTTTCAGGTCCGAAGAGGCAGTCTGCTTCTAGATTTTATATTAAGAGAACAAAAAGAAATAATTACTCTTCTCTTACCTATATGAATTTGATATTCAGATTGCTTCTAAAGGAACAATTTTCTTTAGACGGTATTCTTTTTTCATTTAAATATTTTGGATTTCCAACGTTTCGGCTTGAGCATCACTGAAGAGACATTATTTGACGAAATGCGCATCTGGTGGATCAAAATTGTTACCGTATATGATTTACACTCAGAAAAATATAATATACAATATTGATCGGCTTCGAGGGCACATGCATTTTGTCGGACCCAAGAACCAAACTGTTTGGTTGGGACCGTTAGACCAAAGGTAGCAGTTTAATCAGAGGGTTCACAAATGACATTTTACCCAAGAACATTACGTATTTTGTTATACTTTTTACAATTGTTTCTAACACAAATCTTGCGCTAGCTTCCATGTTTGCTATGTATATATATGTATATATAATACAAAAGTTTCAAAAGATATAAATTTCATAGACCTGCAATACGGATATAACTTGGTTTATTCCGTAACTGTCGAACACCAACGAATGCAAATAAGACAAAGCTTGTTGACACGTATTGTATGATCCCGCCCTAGATGTAGATTAACGAATGTAAGTAAAGTGTAAATTAAAACATGTTATATTTTATATTGGTCCATTATCTTCTCTTATAGTACAGCTTCTTATTTTTGGATCGCTCAGCCAAAACATTGGAAAGTATAGTCTAGATTTATATAGGAAACATTTACATTTAAATGAAATAATTCTGTAACAAAAATAATAATATCAGAGAGACACTTGAACTGGGCCATCACTAAACAAAGAATGATATAAGACGGACACTTGAACTGGGCCATCATGAACAAAAAAATTGCCCAAAGGGGTAAGTAAAACATGACAATCGTTAGAGTAAAATCATTTTTTTTAATTCTTGACTCGACATACACTGTAAGATGCGAGAGCACAGAACCTATCAGTCTTTTCTGTTATTCAAAACCTTATTCCTCTCTTTAGTTTTTTGTCTGATTTATGGAACAAATGCTGATTATACCACAAAATACAATTTTATTCATCTTTCTTTTTTACTTGCTACGAACAGTCTTCACTGTATCAGGACTCATAATTTTGTTTATTAATTTTTATTTCAATGAATGGTGTTGCCATAATAATTGAAGAATAGAATAATATTTGAAATATATATTTTCTTATTACTACTCTTTAACTCGGTTTCCAATTCAGCTACCTTTAATACAGTAGTCTGTCGCTTTTTCGAAAGAGCATGTTCTGAGTCCCATAATATTTTAAACCAAGGCAGGTTACTGACAAATAAACTGATGTTATTGTGTTTTCTACAACTTTGTTGAAAGAAGTAAGCATTTCGCAGAACATATGGTCGTTATAAAGACCTCTTTTTTTTAAACAAAAACATCCTTGAGACGTATTTTGGCAGACCTGTTTAATAGTAAATGTTAGGTTATTGTTTTTATATACTTATTTTGACTACCTTTCACTTAATCAGTGAAGAAGGATCACAGTGGATGTGACCAGTCTACAGGGATGCTTACTTCTCCTAGGGACCTGATCCCACCTCTGGTGTTTTCAGAGATCAGTGCTTTTGCTATTCATGTTTCGTACTTTTTACAGGATTAATGAGATTGATCACTGTTCGTTATCTTCACACATTTTATTCTCCTACATTTCGTTTTGCTTTCAGTACAAGTTGGTGCGAGTGTTTCTGTCAGAAATGTAATTTCCAAGTTTTACTACAATATTTTCCAAGTCACTGATAAACCAAAAGTCTCTGACGAGACTGTAACTCTACTGGTGTGCATTTATAATAGAGAAAAATGTATCTTAGTATAGTCTACCTGTGTTAAAAGTCTAAACAGACAAAATCTGTAGGAGAAAGAGCATTTTGGAAGAATTTCAAAGAAATTTGTTTTTTTAGTAATCATTAAACCACCGTTTCTCAAAATTAAAACTGATAGTAATAATTATTTACCTTAGGTTAGTCTACTTGAGTACCAAGTCTCATTGACATTGGACCAAAACTGTAATATGAAAAGGGTTTTGAAAGAATTTCAAAGAAATTTCTTTTTTTAGTAACCATGTTTCTAGAAATCAAATACCGATACATTGAATAATGTATCTTAGTATAGACTTATTGTACCAAGTCTCATTGAAATCGGATCAAAACTGTAGGAGGAGTATTTTATATAAATTTTTAAGAAATTCCAATTCTTTATGTAGTTACCATGTAAAAACCGTTTTTCGAAATCAAATACTGATAAACAGAAGTATGTTTCGTAGTATAGGCTATTTGTGTTCCAAGTCTCATTGAATATGGACCAAAACTATAAAAATAGTGTTTTGACACAATTTCCAAGAATTTTTTTATTCTAGTAACCATGGCAAAATCAGTTGTTGAAATCGAAAATCGATTCATAGAATTATGTATCTCAGTGTAGTCTACGTTATAGTTGCACTATAGATATTAATTGGCTATCGGTAAATACACTCACAGTTTTTCATTCACGAGGGGCGGAGCCCCGAGTGAATAAAAACTGTTAGTGTATTTACCGATAGCCAATTAATATCTATTGTGTAAGTTACTTGTACCAGATGACCAATGAGAGAAAAGCAAGTTGATAATTAGCACCGCCTACTACATGGTGTCAAGCCACAGTCCGGAGTCTGTAGTATAAATAGCTGTCTCCATCTGCAAGGATCATATTTTGCTACGGCGCTGCTTCTGCAAATCACTGATAAAAAAATTCGGAATGGGTGCATGTGATGATGTTGTACTTTCGGAATGTTGAAGACACAGAAGACATAATTTTTTGGTCGGGCTACAGGGGTAAGGATTGTAAACTACATGTATTATACTGACACCATCAACTATGAAAGAAAATTCATCTTTCGAGATCGTTATTTTTAAAGGGGGGGGTGTCAATGAAAAACATCGCCGTTTAAATTTTATTTATGGCAATCGACGTATAGAAACAGGGAAATATATACTGTCTAGTATATAGATCCCTGATAGATGGAATGATTTCTGAGATTTTAATGAAAGTTTGAAATACTTTATGAAGTAAAAAAAAACGCAGGGACTTCTGATGTTAAATTGCTACATGTACTTGGAGAAAGAAAATAGAAAGACGAAAATTCTAGATAGAACGTATCATTTACTGAATAAGGAAACGCATAGAAAAAATACGGGGAAAAATTACGATGCGAATTTTGGCAAGTTAACGTTAGTATTTTTTAAATTAAAAATGTTGACTTCATTCATTCATCAGCCATTGCCGAGGTCTGGAAATTAACATCATTCATTCATCAGTCAAGGTCTTGTCACAGTATGGCTTGATGCCAAAAAGTGGGCGTGACTTAAAAACCTGTGATTCTTCTGGCAAATACACCACAGCAACATCAAAGCAAAATCTAAATTTACCGCCAGTCCTATGGTACAATAGTGTTCCAAGTCTTTTTGAAATTGTTGAGATTGAATCAAAACTGTAATAGGAAAAACGTTTTAGATGAATTTCACAGAAATTTATATTTTAGTAACCATGGCAACACCGTTTGTGAAAATCTAGAACAGACATATAGAATTATGTATGTTATATACTTGTGTACAAAGCCTTTTTGAAATTGAACCAAAACTGTAAATAGGAATAGCGTTCTAAATGATTTGTTTGTTTGTTTGTATGTAGTTTAACGTTCCTCTCGAGAATTTTTCACTCATATGGAGACGCCACCACTTGCCGGTGGAGAGCTGCAAATTTTGTCCTATACTCGGCACTTACGGCCATTGAGCAGTGAGGGATCTTTTTCGTGCCAGCACCTACTGCGACACGGGACCTCGGTTTATACGGTCTCATCCGATGGACCGGTCTCCACGTCCCACAGTGGGATTCGAACCCGCAACGTAAGGATCAACTCCTTACTCCGCGACTCTAGAGCAGACGCTCTAACCACTGCGCCACCGCTCTAAATGAATTTCAAAGAAAAATTTCTATTTGTAGTAACCATAGCAAGACCGTTTGTCGAAATCAAATGCTGATATACAGAATTATGAATAGTCTACTTGTATACCAAGTCGTACTGAAGTTTGATAAAAATTGTAGGAGGAGTAACGTTTTGAAAAATTGTTTACAGATATCATACAGTCGGAGGGCGGACACCTCACCAATGCATAAGCTCTTCTGGTCTCTGTCGACCAGTAGAGCTAAAAGACCAATCCTTTTATAGAAGCTAATTTTCTGACGGCAGTTTAGAAATAAAAGTTTAACGCCGATGTCATAGAAGAAACCTTTTCCGTTAGTAAAATATCCTTCTATTTAGTGACCTCCCCCTTTCGGAGGTGGGGGCTTACTATGAACAAAATTTCATCCGCCTAGTGAACCTTCCTATCTAGCTGTAAATGGAGTTTATGTATTTTTCTGAAATTCTTTCATTCTTTTAATTCTATAAATGTTCATCTAGGATTATAATCTTGTTAATCTATCAAGCTAAATATTTCAACACTTCTTGATCTTCTGTTGTTTCATGTTCCTTATAAATTTGGTAAGCTAACTACAAAGTAATTATTTTATCGCATCAGTCCACGAACTTTTTGATAACCCCTCGTATGTTTCAATTTCTTTTTTTAATTTTGCATTTTAAATCTAAAGTTTTGCATTTGCAATTTTAGAATTAAGCCTCAAAGGTGGCTAATGGAACATTTTTTCCGTTAAATCACTCACTTTTACATGATTTTTGTCCTTCAGGGCAGCCCTGCCCCTAAATAAAATCATTATTTTTGATAGGATGTGATCAAATGAATAACCTAAATAGTATTTTTGGGGCACCCCTGCCGTGGGGTCGAAAATCACAAAAAACCTAGAAAAAATAAAGAAACCTGTTTTTGACAACCTGGTTCGTATTTATACCGTCTTAATATTATAAACAGAATAGCTCAAAGGATTAGAACGCTGGCTTTTAAAGCCGAAGTTACGTTTTAGAGTCGTGTGTCGAATCCACCTGGCACCAAACTTTTACAATTTTAAACACTCGTCTTTTCAAACACTATTTTAATTTTTATATGAGAGTTCTTTTTTATTTTAGTTCAATTATCTATCTTTATAGAATGTTCGTTTTTTATATCAAAGACATAAAAGAGAAAGCAAATCGTAAATTTTATGTAACTTAAACGAAGTCAAGTGGAACTATACCTCAGTGTAGCACACATCCTTCGAGGTCAAGAATTATTCACTCTGTGTTACTCGAAACAGGCATTCTCGTCTGCAATACGCTGCTATTGATTTTTGATGTATATACTTTTTGATTAATTTGATATCTTAATTTTTTTTCAATTCAGTATATTTAGTTTTATTCCGTCTGTAATACTAGGTACTTATCTATTGAGGTGGAAGGAATACAAAGTGCTTGTATTTAATATTTGAGCCTAATACAGTCACCCCTACTAATGTGTTCTGAACCTTTTATTTTTCAGTGTTCTGCAAATCATAATACCCGGGGAGTTTCCAGTAGCTCTGGTGAGATTTAGTGAGACTACAGCGATACTGTTAATGGATGAGGTAAATTATTCACTGAAGTGTAGCTAGAAAAAGACTAGCACGTGGAGAAATGGTAAACAGAAAAGTTATGTTATAGTTTTCACCACTGTATAATATCATTGGAAATATACTTTAATATGTCTAGAATTCATTAAAATTCTTCAATAAGTATTCTTTAACCTTTGAATGGGTCAACCAAAACCACGTGTCTTGAACTTAAATCACAATAATATTAGTAAGGGTGACAGTATTTTCAACTTTTAAAGGCAATAGCCTAAATTCATATCACAAGTTTTTAAACAGTGGGGCCACTTTTGAGAAAAATTCCCATTGGCGAAAATGGCGAATCACAGCTCGAGCACTGGCAACATATGAGTAACTGCACTCCCTTGTATGTCATTTATATAATTTACATACATCAATGACATGCTTTTATTATTTCCGCATAAATATGTTGTGAAATACAGATAATTATTACTTTAAACAGTACCATTACAATGAAAGTAAAGAAAATAATAAAAAAGCTTTTCGAGATAAAAAAAAAAAACGGTCTGGTCCGAAGTACCTGTATCCGTGTGACGCAAGAATCAAATCCTTCCTCCGGTCAAACCACTGCGCCACGCGGGCGACTAAAGTGATTGCTGTTCATATAAAAGCAAATTTGATAAAGGGGGAGACATGGGGGAAGTCTGACTCTACGACAGTAATGGAGAAGGTATTCTCGCAGGGAGGTGGGGCTCTAGAGAGAGACTTCTTCGGTTGATTCTCCTGCTCTAGAGTTATTCATTCCCGAAGAAGTAGTCTCACTCTAGAACAAAACTTTCTGGGGAAGTCTAACTCTAAAGCCTGACTTCCAGATATTGACAAAATTCCTCTTGAAAGTCATTCTTATAATACTTAATTCAGGAGGTTGTTGCAAAAGACTTTTCTCATATTACTGAATTCAGGAGAGTTGTTGCACTTGATAACCATAGCAAAAGCTCATTTGAATCTTCAATATGGTTGGAAGGATTGCACTTTCTTCTACGCAATGTAATTGGAATAATAAAATTAAATTGATACCATTCTGACTCTAGAGATTTAAAATTAAAACAAGAAGTCTGTGAGCCAATGCTCATTAATAATACCCCCGCTCTGATGTGAATACACAAGTTCAGTTATGGACAGACACAGTGATAATCAGAAAGTTGACATTGGATTTGTACAAAAATGAATCCCACCATATGGCATGCCTAAACAAAGAGTATGCTAAAATTTCAAGCATCTGCGATGAGTAGTTGCTGAGAAAACTGCCACCGAAATTTGTTATGTGTGGTACAGACAAGCACACGGATAAACAGGAAGTTGTTATCGGATTCGTACAAAAATAAATCTCACCATATGGCATGTCTAAACAAAAAGTGTGCTAAAATTTCAAGCATCTGCATGGCTTCAATTTGAATCTTTCTCAATATATTTGCATCATTTGGAAGATAACACTTTATTTTCCTGGCTCCATCTCGTAGGCAATGTAAAAATAATCCGAAAATCTACGGATTTCTATCTAAAAATACACTTCTAGATTGCCATTAGCAAACAGGGTATACATATTAGAAGGTTCTACATCGGGACCCTCGATCATTATTCTTGCGAATAGGGATCTTAATGCCTCTTCATAGTGAAACGAGTATTCACAAACATTTTCCCGCCATCGTCGAGACGATCCACCCCTTCTGTATGACAGCCACCACGGACTGGATGGAGTACGTTCCCGCCGGTTTCCAATGTCTGCTTAACAGTATCCCTCTTGTGTAACTCTCGATCTATGGTGGATATAGCTGAACGTATGGGGAGTGGACGTAACCGGAGGCTCCATTATAGTTACATTTCAAGACATAAGGACCGATTCTTGTCCATCCTTACCTTCAGTTTCAGTCAACTTATCCCAAAAATCTTTGACCTTCTTTTGCAACTTCAAGGGTTTTTTTGGTCCCCTACCGGTGAAACCGGAGGAGACTATAGTTTTTTTTCCATAACTTAACACTTTCTTTCTAACAGAAAGATTCGTATGTTCCTAAAATATTTGTCTGTTAATAAAATTACATGTATATCAATGTTCTTGAAACATCTTTTTCTTAAATTAACAAAGGATAAATTATACGAGATTATGTAAAAAAAAAATTCACCTGAGTCATATGAGGTATTGGTCAAGTTTTACCTAATTTTGAATTGCTTTTAATACAGTTATTTGAATTACTAGATATGCTTGTGAATTTGTTTTCCTTACTAAAGAAGAAACTTTTTAGGGGAAAAATCGCTCGTATTTAGCTGAAAATGATACTAATGTGAGTTAGATTCGGATTAACGACGAAGTAATTTAGTTTACAGTGAAACCAAGGTTCCGACAGTGTGACACCGCTGTAGGCTGATTTCCTTTCGCTTGAGTTTTGGAGGATAATTGCTTAAATTTCCACCAATATTTAAATTTGCTTAATATTTTTTTCTTCTCTATTTAGAAAATAATAGCACCATAGCTACCATATTTTATCAAGTGGATGTAATATTGATGAGGCGTGCCCAATTATGACACCATAAAAAGAAATTATATTTTTAAAAAGAACAAATTTAATAGAGCATTAGACACGGGAATTGCACTTCAGATAATAAAATATTTACTTGTTCGAACAAGAACTCTATATTTTATGCAATTTTCATGACGTTTATCTTTCTATAAAAAGGGGTGCATCAAGTATTCCTGTAAGTCTGCCTGCACATTTCAGAAGATGATGCTGCGAGTTATCATTTCGCTCTTCCTTTTGTGTTGCATAAAGGAATCCTACAGCGCAGGGATAGGTATGAAAAAAAATCTTTTTTTTAAAGGCAAATGTATTTTATTATTAAAGAGTCCATGAAGTAAGAAATACATTGGCATATTTTCTTTACTTGTTTATGTATTAAATTTAGCACTGCACTGTGTGTTTCTTATCTTGGGGTTCCAATAGTTTCCAAAATCGACATTTGCCATATTAGATATGAAAGTTTTTTAACGACACTGCCTTTTTCTGAACTGTACTTTAGAAACTATGACGTAGACCCGTGTGCAATAGAAATATATAATGACGTAAAAACGGGATAATTGAATAAAGAAGGTTTGCAATAGCTCAAGCAGATTTTGCCTAATTGCTCAAGTTGCTCAATGTTTAAAAGTATTCGATGTCACGAAATAGCAAGTATCTACCGAAATAATTTTGTTAATGAAAAAAAAAAACTGTCAACATTTGTTTAGATTTAAATGTTATGCAAAAGTGCAAATTTTTAAGCAAGTGCGTTCGATAAAACTTATGATTTTTAAAATCAAAATTTTGAATTAAGTCTGTTCTCAGTTTATGGTCTTGGAGCCTGGCAATTGTAAACACATTTCTCAGATAAGAGTATAGAGAAGTTTAAGAAATACATGTATTCCAACAGCAAATTTATAAGCTGTCAATTCAGCAAATCAATTGGCTTTAAATTTGCAGCTTGAACCCACGTGTGAATATTTAGGGTGGAACAATTACTTTTGCGAATCATTTTAGTCAGATCGTATGTTTCAATGATTTTTTTAAACATTTTTACCCAATACTTGGTCTTTTGTCGATGGTATAGACTTTAAAAACTGTTCATGGTTAAACTAAGTCTCCCTGTGGTAAAGAGGAGGCACAAGAGTAATACTATGTTAATTTAACTTTTTTAAAAAAAAAAAAAAAAAAAAAGAATGCGAGTAAGAATAAATTAACCATGTGACACAGCTGTAATTAGAGGATCAAACGTGAAAATATTTTAAAATCTAAACCCCTACACAGTTATTGTTTGATTTGACCAGGATGATGTAATTGTTGGCTACAAAAAAAATCTGTGGTGAAGTTTTTACTTTTGATTAATGATGTAGTTTCAGTTAATAAAACAAAAAGTTTGTAAATGCACAGGTATTTGCTACTCAAAATGTTGTATTGTTGGAATTATTGAATCGTTAATTTGAAAGAAGAGATAACATAGAAACTAGTGCTCAAAAACACCGACAAGTCATGCGCGCTTATATCCCCGACAAGTCAAATGCTCTTATTCTCCTGACAAGTCCAGTGGTCATACACCTCCGATAAGTCAAGTGTTTTACATCCCCGTCAGTCAAGTGGTCATATTCCCACACGATAAGTAAAGCGCTTTTATACCCTTAACAAGTCAAGTGATTTTGTTCATCCGACAAGATTAGTGCTTAATTCCCCCCTAAAAGTCTAGTGCTCATATTTCCCTAAAAAGTCAAGTGCCTTTATTCCCCCGACAAGTCAAGTGCTCTTCTGCTCAAACAAATCAAGTGCTCTTGTCCCCACAAGTGCACTTTTTAAGTCAAGCGCTCGATCTTCCCCGACAAGACATGTGCTCTTCTACCCCTTTTATTCCCTCGACAAATCCAGGGTTCTTATAGCTCGACAAGTCAAGAGTTCTTATCTCGTTAACATCAGAAGGGCTGGATTCTTTCAGATGACTACTGGATACTTTCAAACTTTACAGGTGTTAGACATGAGTTACAATGCCCTATTATTATACAATTGCTTTTAGATTCAAAGACTGAATGTCCTTTTTCAACGTTATTTTTCACAGATGGTGATTGCACCACTGATGCCGATTGTGAAAAGGCAGACTCAGGTTGTTATTCAGGAAAATGTAAATGTAAATTTCCAAAGGCATATGATACTACTGCTGCAAATTGCACTGGTGAGTTATTTCATGTCAATTTTATTAAACTTGTCAGATTTCAATCAGACCCTACTGTTTTCTCTATTTTAGGAATGTTTTTAAGTTTTGTGTGAGTTATTGGTGTGTGAAACACACAAACTTGTCACGTAGACATATTTTATGAAGCGCGCTAGGGCTTCATGAAAAATATGCCTATGTGCAAGTCTGTGTGATTTACACACCAATAATTCACACTAAACTTTAAAACATTCCTTGTATTTACATTTTACATGTTTAAATACACCAAAAATATACTCAATGTTTGAATTCTTCGCTGCCCTATATCGTCATATTTAAGCATTGAATCATTATTTTTTGAAAGATATAGTCTCATAACTGCAACGGTGTGTGCAAACAAATTGAGTAACGCGCGTTAGCACGTTATGAAAATTTGTTTGCACACACCGTTGCAGTTATGAGACTATATCTTTCAAAAAATAATGATTCAATGCTTATATTTACATTTTTTAACTCCTTGCCTTGACTGCAAAGGTGTTTTTTTATTTCAAAATCCCTGTATTATCCTTCGAGTAAATTACATTTAATGGAAGAGACATTGCAACAGGTTCTGTTCAATGTCAGCGTGAAATTTGACGTTGTACTTCCACGGCGTTAAACGTTTGTGACGTCAAAATAAAACGCATACTTTAACCTTTTGACCCCCTCTCTGTGTTATGGTGTTTTGAATGCCGTAGCTTTCCTCATACTTTATAAGCAAAATACATGTTGAATGTAAATATTTTTATATATTTACATTTGCAAATGTTTTCTTTTATATAACAGTATTAAAAGCAACGCGTATCTATATCCGTATAAATACGGGTTCCTCGCGTCATAAACGTTCGACGTAATTTTTCAGTGACGTCATAAAGGGTCGAGGCGCAATTCAGTGGATCAAACACGTGCCGTTGGGTTTGAAAAATAAAACGTTTCACGCGTTAAAGATTATAATCAGGCAAAAATAAAATACGAATAAGTCACAAATGTAAATATAAGTAATAAGGTATCATTTTAAAACATCTATCGGGCTATAAATACGGGTTGGTACGAGATCAAATTTACCATAAAGCTCTTCGGGCTTTTTGGAATTTGATCTCGTGACCAACCCGTATTTGTTTAAAAATGATACCTTATTTCTTAATTAACGTCTCTGTAGCCTCATTGTGACGTCACTTTAGCGCGAGTTTCTCCGTGAATATTTCTACGCGTGAATATACACAAAAATGGCTTTCAAATCAATTTCACAGTTGGCTTAGTAGAAAAACACAGCGAATGTAAATATTCCATATTATCATTAATTTCAACATTATTATTTTTACTATTATTATTAGCTCACCTTAGCCAAAGGCTCGCGCGAGATTTTCTGATCGAAGAGTGCCTGGCGTCCATCTGCCTGTCTGTCTGTCGTGTGTTATTATTTGCAAACTTTCCACTATTTCAAATTCTTTTCCAGAATCACTAAGCTAATTTCTACCAAACTTGCCACAAAGCACCAGCGCATATAGGGGATTTAAATGGGCCACGCATTTTTTCTAGGCGATATAATTAAGAATTGTTGAAAAATTAATAGCATCATTAAAATATCTTATCTAGAACCACTGAGCCAGAAAAGACACAACTTATGTTAGAGCTCCATTACATAATGTAGATTTATTTCTTTTTTATAAATCATGACCCCATGGGTAGGATGGGGCCGCAATAAGCCATAAAAGGTTTATAGGGAATTATATAAGAAAAAATCTTTAAAAATCCTCTGAAGAACAGCAAAGCAACGGTAAGTCATATTTCTATGGAAACATCCCCAGGAAGAGTATAAGTTTGTTCAAATCATGACTCCTGGGACTAGGGTGGTTCCACAATAGCATATCAAACTTTTACATAGGTGTAAATCGGGAAAAAATCTTTTAAAATCTTCCACTGAAGAACAGCAAAGTCATGATCAGTCATATTTATAAGGAAGCATTCTCAGGTAATTAGACTCAAGATATTCAACTCATAAATTCTGGGAGAACCTAACAAAAATACTATAATAACCTATATTAACTTTAGTAAATCAAAGTTTCAAGATTATCAATATAGTAAATAATTTTTCAAAAGTTGTCACTATAGTTTTTTTATTTTTTTACATTTGGACACTGCCATTCCACTGCACACATGTACATAGTTTCTTCTCGCCAATAAATGTCAACAATGGATTTTCCCGAGTATCCATATTGAAGTTGAAGTTGTGTGTAAGTGATTACTAAAGTGTCATAGTTGTCACTTTTGTGGCATAGTGATCACTATAGTGTCTTACTTATCACTATTATAGTAAATCAAAGTGACAAAGTTATCACTACGGTCAAAGTTTTAGAAGTATTAATTATAGTAATCCAAAGTAAAATCTTTTTTACTGCTTAATTTTTTGTGACACAAGTCTTAACAAATTTCACAACGTATTTATTATCCAGTTTTACGGATTTTCTCATTTTACCAAGGATATTTCTTGATGTATTGTATTAACAATAAGTCCCTGCACTCTACATGCAATACATTTTATTTGGAATTTTATTTTTTTAGTTTGATACTTTTTGAAACCTTATCTTTTTCAATGACTGGTACTAGCTAAAAAAAATTAAATTCTGAAATAAATAGTGTTTGTCTTTCATTGTTCTTTTTTTGTAATAGTAAGTCAAATACTAGTGGTATTAATGTCATTAGATACACAAAGCAGGATATAAAGATTTATCATCTTTTACACAACAAATAACTTTAACACCACAAATAAAGTACATTTGAGTGACAACTATAGTAAATCAAAGTTTATAAAGTGATCACACGTTTTCAAAATTATCACTATACTGTCATAGTGATCACTATAGTAATTCAAAGTTTTCAATGGTGTCACTATAGTAAATCAAAGTGTCAAAGTTATCACTTTAACTATAGTTTTCATAGTGTCAAAGTTATGACTAAAGTAAACTATAGTTTACTATAGTTAAGGTATTTCCATCCTCGCAATTTTATGGGTTCAAAGTAGAAAAACTGCATTTATTTTCACTGAATATTTTTTAAATTAATAAATAGTTGCAAAAAATATAAAGGTTGCCATATTTTTTATGATGTAAAACCTAAATAAACAGAAACTTATGTTGAGCATTAAAAAATTGTACATTTTTAATAAACAGTATTATAAAAATAATGTAAAAATAGGTTCAAATACATAATTGTGATGCTGGAAGTTCCAAAATAATTGCTTCTTTATAAATATGTTTGAATTGTCAATATCAGGGAAACCATTTTGCATTAGAAGTACAATTAGGAAAATGCCTGAATACAAATATATTAGAAAGAGTTATTGCCCTTAGCAACATTTTTTTAAAGATTGAATGATTGATTAAATCAAAAAAAATATTCATTTTTCTAAATCTTTTACTAAACAATATTTGTTATTACAATCATTGAAAAGCATTCTTCTAAAAGATATGTTTCTATGGGGTATTAATTTAAATTAATAACAGTTTTTGCAAAAACCTATGACATCATAGGAGGATGGAAATATTTTGTTAGGGAAGGGTGGGACCACAATGGGAGATCAAAGTCTTACACAGGCATCATATGTAGGAAAAAACCATAATGTATTATAAGGGTCTTCCTTCTTCAGTGGAACAATATGTCGTTGAAGAAGATACGTGTGTTCCATGCAATAATGCAGATGGCCAAAATGATCATTACCAGTATACTTTTTCATTAACATAATGCTAATGAAATGTACAACACGACAGAGTTGTTGCTTGTTGATATGTCTTTATAACCGATGCGTTGCTTTCAGGATCCGTTAGCCTGCTAATTCAGATTTTTTTTCTTGACCATTCTAAGAATACCAATCTAATGCATTTGTATTCATTCTTATACATAATGATGTAAACACTTCTTGATTGGCTAACCACTTGGTGTGGCCAACGGGTGTCTCATGCAAACAAATTCCAATTGTCCTGCCACTCCACAGGTACTAGTATCTGTTGGCACTTCCCCACATCAGTGGTATGCCGCCTTTCTCATTAACCAAGTAACCGCGTTATTCATGTCCTACGTTTTCAAATACGAATGTTAGTACTATTAATACAAATAACGAGCACGAGAAGGCGGAAATGTCAAGCCAGTATCACATCATTTATCGGAAAAATTTTCAATTGTTTTGAAAAAAGCATCTTAATTAGATAGTTATATTACCAAAAAAATCTATAGTGTCTAAGGCAATGATGCGCCCCATCAGGTTAGGTATAAAGGAAAAAGATACCCTAATGAAAAAGTTTTTTTTAAAAATTCAAGTCTACCCCAGGGTTCCATTATTTCTGTAAATAAAAATTATTATTAAAAATCTTCTTTTGAGCTATAAAAAATCTGCCAGTATCCTACTATCCTCTAAGGGAAACAACTCATCGAAATTTTCATCGACTCGTGTATCCCACAAAATTCGAGCAGCACTATCCAAGTACATTGTGTCGTCATCAAGAATCAATCCATAATATGGATAAACTAGTACGTGTCAGACTCAATGAATATGTACAGTAATTGGTACCAGTATGGGACAAGAATTGATTCATTAATACTTTTTAAAGTATTTTTATTATGTACCTAGCTTAAAATTTAGAAAACCCATTTAAATGACTCTTATTTATTTTTTGCTAGGAACACCACAATTCTGTAGTAACGATCGTGATTGCGCCTTTGGAACGTGTGTGTCTAACGTGTGTAAATGTGACGGGGGTTACACATCTGAATCAAACTGCCGACTCAGACAGTACAGTAGTGGTAAGTTTGAGTTGTTTAAATATTTTATGAATGGGGGTCGTTATGATTGGTGCTTTTCTTCAATGAATTTTTAATTTGAAATAAATACATTGGTACTTTAAAAGATGTAATCTTGCATTCAATTCTTTTTTAGGGGTGTCAATAAAACCTGGAGTTACCTCCCTTGTCCTCCTCATCGGCTCCGTGTGGATGCTCCTAAAATGAATTTACTTCACCTTAACCTGTTGACTTTCTATATAATTTTGTAAGACATTACTTAAAGTTTGCTTTTTTAAATCTAACTCATTTAAGGCCATTTGCTACAAACAAACATACGTCGTGAAAAAGAACTGAATTCCTATTCACATATTTATATAAATTGGATATAAGAAGTGAAGCCACCTTTTTTCCCAAAGATTTCTCAATAATTCCCGTAAAATAGTATATAGATGTATAAGAGGAACTGCAAAAGGACAAACCAGAACATCATGGAAAATCTACATTTTCTTTACATTTCAGGGAATTCGATTAATTTACAACCAAAATGAGTTTACCAATTCATTCTTTTAGTTTTGTTTTGTTTGTTGGTGTCCTTAAGCATATTTATTTTCGTATATAGTATTGTAGGGGGTCATGATTGTGTTCAGCACCAATTGTTATTACTATAGTTACATGTTTATGAATGACCCCCTGTTTTGTATATATCTTTTCGTCATTTTACAAAATAAATGACATTTTTCATTCTAATACATATGTTCTCATTTCGCCTGCTTTCGCCTTGAGCAAAAAACGAGATCAGTCTCCTTGGCAAGGTTATACAAACAAAGGAACATAAATACTTTTCTGTGCGTAGTAGACAATATTTGTAAATGTCATTCATCTCAACAGACTGTATTTTCCTTTAATAAATCTTTCAAAACACTTGATTTTTTTTTTTTTTTTTTTTTTTTTTTTTTTTTCCGATAAAAGTGTAACTGATATGATGTACTAGAATACTAATGCAAAAAAGTAATATATTCGAATGACAAATTTTTCGTTCATACAATGAATTAAGCGAATTGCTTTGTGCATTTTATCGTTTGAAAACACATATGGAAACTATTTGACTTTGCTAATGTAACTCTATAGTTTGTGCTTGTGTAAAACATAGGTAATCAGAGATTACAAAGCTCACCTCGATGAATGTTATGTATAGGAAAAGCTAAGCCTCACATGAAATGAATATTCTGATAATATGCTTCCCTGCATGCAGCATCTCTGAAGGTTTGGTAAATGTAAGGTTTGTCGTTCTTGATCCAAAACTCCCTACGTTTGTGGCAAGAACTGTCTCCAGCATTATTTTGATATCAACTTCTAATTAGAGTAATTACATCAACTTTTAGGTAGGGTAATTACATCAAATTTTTAGGTAGAGTAATTTCATGTATTTGTAGAATCAAAATGATTTTTAAAGTAATTTTGTAGATGAAAACACTCACAAGGTATGAATTTGTTCGATTTCCATTCTTATTGAAGAAGCAGTTATCTGTGTTGGCAAAAAGACCCATTCCTTCATTAACTGTGAAGATTATCTGTATAAAGTGTAAAAAAAAAAAGTTATATGTCTGAATTGATGTAATTGATTTGAGGTATACAAAACAAATATAGCTTAATCAAAAACAGATTTAAAGATACATATATTCTATACATTTTTGCTAGATATCATTCAAATCAGATCGTGGCTGCAGATGGAAAGACTATCTTTTTTTCTTTAAGAAATTAAGAGGTGTTTTCCCTTTTAACGAGGTTGGATCCTGATATTTAAAGTTCTAAGATTTTTTTTCAAGTATACTTTTTAGTATCTACACACATATCTTAATTAAAAATCAAAACAAAAAATGAATGTAAGTATGCTTGTTTCGTCGCTACGGTACATTTACCGGGTAATACCACCTTTTTGCACTGATATTGTGTCTTAATCATGAATCAAATCTTGTAAGTTTTTTTTCCCAATATTTTTTATCCAAATAAATCATGGGACAAAATATACTATTATTCTATCTTATAAAAGACATTAAAATTGTGACAAAAAATGTTTCAAATTGCTTCGCATAATTAAGTACTTGAACTTTCTGCACTCATAAAATGTCATTTTTCTGGCATTAAAAATTTATTAAGCAAGAAAATTCTTTTAATGTTTTAAAGTTTTGCTGAATTAAAGCAGATTGATCAAAGTTATCTTATAAATTCAGAAAAGAAAATCGAAAGTGGGGGTCTTTGATGTAAATTTTTGATATTATTTTTAAAAAAAGTGTTTATTATATGTTAGACTTGGCTCAATTCTTTCCTGGACTTTCAGAGTATATTTAGAATTCAAAAAAATTAATTTGATAGATATTTCAGAACCAGCATAAAACATTTCACTACATAAATGACTCTGTGTGCAACGAGCATGGAAAAATAGGAATCTAAACTTAACAGTACTGTAAATACTTCGAAAGGAAAAATCGATCATTTTCTTCTAGAAAATCTATTGCTACAAAAGAAAGTTCCTGGCGTAATCCTTTTTGTGGAATTTGATCGCGTTTTTTTTTTTTTTCATTCAATATAGTTTAATTTGCATTGCAGAATCCAAATTTAATGTTTGAATTAACTTAAATATGATGCAGAATTTTAGAAATAAAGGTCCAGTAAAAAATCTTCTCAAGAGCTCAGGATCGAACTCCTTAACGAGGTTCACTCCTGAGCTTTTGAGCAGATTTTTGTCTGAGCCTATATTTAAAAAATTCTGTATAATGTTTTAGTTCTTACAATAAATTTGGATTCTACAATACCAATTAAACTAAATTCAGTTAAAACTGCATGATTAAATTCCATATCAAAAGCATTAAGTCAGGAACTATTTTGTGGCGGAAGTTTTTTTTTTTTTTTTTTTTTTTTTTTAAGAAAATTATCATTTTTTTCTTTCAAAGTATTTAAAGTATGGTAAGTTTGGATTTCTATTTTTCCATGCAGCCTGCACACAGAGTTATTCTGTGCCTTAAACTGTTTTATGCTGGTCCTAAATTATATATTTTGAATAAACTATCATGAATTCTATCATCATATCTGATAAATATAGCAAATATATTGCGAAAATCTAGGAAAAAATAGCCCTAACTTAAGCTTAAAATGAGCACTATTTTAGTAATATCTACAAATTAACATCACAGGCCCCTTATTTTGATTTTCTTTTCTGAATATAAGATACTTTTAACCATTCTTCTTAAATTCAGTTAAATGTCATTACTTTCAAATGATTTTATTGCTTGTTAAATTTTTTATGCCAGAAAAATGACATTTTTTGAGTGCAGAAAGGTCAAATAATTGACCATGCGCAGTATTTTGAAACTTTTTTGTTTCACAAATTTCAACGTGTCTATTCAAGATGAAATAAGACTATGTTCGTTCCTATAATTCATTTGAATGAAAAATTTTGGAGCAAAAACTTAAAAATTAATTTATGTATTGGACGTAATTACAGTGCAAAAAGGTCATACTAAATGCTCCGTAGCACCAAAAGAAGCGCATTGACCCCCATTTTTTTTTTTGGGGGGGGGGGTTAATTTGGCTATGTGTGTAGATTCTAAAAATATACTTGATAAAAAACTCTCATTACTTTTGATAGCAGGATCCAACCTCCTTAAGTAACCAATGCATTGCCCTTCATTTCACTACAGTAAAGGGAAGTCTAAAAAGCTCAAATCAGAAGAAAGCGTGGGAAGTGTCACATTAAAAACTCTTATTCTTTCAGGTATCATTCTGTCCTGTAGTTATCATGGCAACACCGGTAATTCAAATAGAAAATTAATAAATTTAATATGAATCCTGATGCAGTCAAGACCGTCTATCGGTTTCTGGATTATACAAAAAGTAAAGAGAGGAGCAATATTTTGAATGGCTGAAAAGACTGATGGACCAATTACTATCGCAATTTCTGTTCTGTCATCTGTAGAGTCCCAAATCACAAACAGATATTTTTACTCTAACGATTGCTGTACTTGTATATAACCTATTACTTTGGACAATACCTTGTTCAGTGATGGTATTGTCAAATTGTCCGTCTGATTTTGTTAATCTTTATTACAGATACATTTTGCTTATTTCAATTACATGATTTTTTTTCCGTAAAAATCTGCCTGCATGACCTTCTAATTCAATTGTCGTCTAAAGCATAAACCTGTTAAATGTTCATAGCTGTGCCATGGTAATATAATGTCATAAAAATGTTTATCCATGAAAAATTATTTTTAAGAATTTTTTTTTCGAGATTTGAAACATTACTAGATACAGAACAAGAGGGACAAGTACGTAGCTTCTGTGAGACTATTCTTTATGTTTGGGTGATTTTTTTTTTTTATTAAATTATACCTGACCTTCTCATCTTCATATCTTGATCCATCTCTCTTCACACACCCCGTCCCCCTTACCAAGCAATTAAGTTTGGGTTCGATATTTTCAAGAATCCATATCAAGCCACTAAACTTCTTACAATTGTTTCTTTTTTCCTATGGAAGATACAATTGTTTCTTTTTTCCTATGGAAGAAAGTTGTTCTTTAGAAGCAATGTAAATGTCAAAATATACAAACAGAGAATATTTCTTTTCTAAGATGCTTACCTTTAATATAAAATCTTGACAGATTTTTCTTCAAGAAATGTGATTATATTTCAATCAATTTATCTTTAGAATTGCTTCTCATCCAATAATTATTTTTGTAACATATAGACAGGCCGGGGGGGGGGGGGGGGGGGGGTAGAGTATAGATTTTGCTATAGTAGAATTTTCTTTAGATGCTGGTTGCCCCCCCCCCTCCCCACTTTTTGATGTTGTAAGGTCGAGCACAAGCAAATTCCAGGATTTGAACAGTAAATTTTAGGTTCCTTCTTTCCTTGTCAGATTTTTTTGGGAAGTTGCCCCCCACCCCCCACTTTTGTTTTTTAAATTTTTGTATATTAGAGACATTTTTTAATATCTTAAACAATGTACAGCGCCTTAGGGTAATGCATTTTATATAGGACGCTATATGTTCAGTAATTCCAACAATCAAATTAAATTTGAATTACCATACCTACCGGTACACTAGAAGTTCTGGAAAGAGCTTCATAAAACCCAAAGAAAGATGCACAGTGGGATCTAGTAAATGTTCTACAAACCCTCTTCCTTTTTTCGCATGAAACTATTAACAATAGGGAAATAAAAACTCTAACAGTAATGTGCAACAAAATTTTTGAGAAGTGGAGTTAACTAGATGTGGATTCTACACTTTCAGAAAATTTGAAAACAGAAAATTTTGCCAAAATCAATAGCATTTAAACGTATGACAATTCATTTTTACAACCATTCTCCTCGATGAATTAAAGACTACTCTATTTGACATCATTAACAACTTCTTCCTCAATATAAATGGAACTTGTAAATTTTCGTATCTTGTCATTGTAATCTACAATGTTACTTTGTTAAAAATCATTCCGATTCTACACACAAATACTGCATGAGGTTGATATAAAAAGATGCTAGAATTCCTTAAGGACAAAACGTATGTAGTCTTTGGAGTTCAGGTCTTCCAAAGCTTTGTTGGAATTCTCATTGGTAATAATATTCATTTTCATTCATACTTTGATTCAATATATCCAACTGAATCCGACGTAAAAGACACCAAGGAATCAGATACATCTGTTTCATATTTGGATGTTTTACGAGAGAAAGACATTGATGACAAACTAACAACTCAACTTTATAATAAACTTGAAGACAAACATTTTGATCCTCAACTCTCCTTATTTATCTAGCAATACATTGTTTCTATAGTGTCTTCTGCATATAGTGTTTATGTTTCCTCGTTGATTCGATACGCAAGAGATGTTCTACTCACGAACAATTTCAAAACGGGGACAGGCTACAGACAAATAAATTGATCATTGTTTTAATTACGACTAGGAACTACTCCATTTTACTTATCATGACCAAGGGCTATTGGCGGACTTGATCGGTCGACAAGGGATGCTTTCTCTTCCATGGCACCTGATCCCTCCTCTGGTGTTTTCCGGGGTCTTTATTCGCTCTGCTCTCAATATGTATTGTTTAACTGGACTTCTGATTGTGCTCATTATCTCTATATTTCATTTCAAATGTTAAAATATAACAAAATTACAATTTGCTTGAGCTAGAACTAGACTTATACTGTGATATCTTAAGTATTGGGGGACTTATTTAACAGTCTTATCAGTTAACACATGAAGATTAAACGTTAAATCCACATGAGAAAAAAAAATTATTCTCAGTATATAAACTTATTTTACTTGGTATTACATGTAATATATTTTGCGTGAAAAATATTGAGATAACGAACACTATTCTAGCTCAAGCTCATTCAAGCTCAAAGTCTATTAAAACAATACAAATCGGGAACAGAGCAAACACGGACCTCCAAAAACAGAGGTGGGATCAGGTACCATGGAGGAGTGAGCATCCCCTGCCGACCGATCACACCCGCAGTGTGATCCTTGTCATGATCGGGAAATAACGGGAAAATCCGTCGATAATTCAGTATGTAAATAATGGCCTTACAATTAGTATGAAAAACGTCAGTAAGCATATGACTTAATGATAGATTGTATTTCCTGACAAGGTCATTGTATCGACCATAGAACTTAAGAAATGAAGACAAGTCATCAACTTGTTTGTCAATAACTTACCTCGTTTTAGAAACTGTTCATACGTAGAGCATGCTCTTGCATATCGAATCAACTGAGAGATATACACATCATATGCAGGTCATAAGGGTATATTGAATATAACATTTATATAACATTTAGAGTTTTTTAATTTGTTGTTACTTTTTTCCCATAGTTTTAAGCTCAGCTGAGACAATAATCGTGAGCTTTTCTGTTAGTTCGGCGTAGCTCTATGAATCTCAGTCTGTGTTTTTTGGACTTCTTACTCAGAACCACTGAGCCAATTTCAACCATACTTGGCACGAAGTAACTTTGGGTAGGGGTACATTTTTTTTCAAATAAAGGGTCAAGTTCTATGTGAAGAGAAGATAATCAAAGAATTTGGATTGATTAATTTTAAAATCGTCATAAGAACCATGGAGTCAGGAAAGGTGACACCTAGAGTAAAGTTATATAGAATAATTTATAAATAATGTAAAGCAGTAAAAAAAAATAGTGTTAAGTTGTAGTACTAGATTTTTTTTTTGCACATTTCCTTTGTCCATGCATGACTTTCTTATCGATTCATTTAGCTTTTTGCAAGGAACGTTTCGTTTTGTGAACGGTACGATACACTTCTTATATATATCCATTTATTTATTTATTCATTTATTTAAGAATTTTAGCAGTCATTTAAGCACAGCCACTAGAAACTTGATGATCGCCCATCTAAAACAAAATGCTCATACGTGTTCGTATCCATATTCTTCTGTCAACTATATACTAGTAGCTGCTATATCATTTCTGGTCATGATATTGTTACTGAATTTAAAATGGGGTTCTTAACTCAGCATTTTAAAGGATTTCTTTCAAATGGCGACAGAATTTTATAACTAATATGAATTCAATTGTAGATTATGCCAGACTATGAGTCAAATGTGAAGGAGAAGAATTTGTCAGGATAGATAAAAAAAGTATAAGATGGATTTGAAATAAAATGTTAAGGATGCCGTTTACTCAGTGTCATGATTAGTCGATAGAAACGGATTGCTATAAAGTACAATATCTTAAAGCAAAAGTTGTGCTAAAAGGACAAAATTACAATGTAATAAGTAAATATCAATGTTCAAATTAACTCCTTACTACGTATTTGAAGAAAATATGGTTAACATAGGTTAACTTATGGTGATGCAGAGGAAATTCGAGCTAAATTTTTTTTTTAATTTTTATTTTTATCCCCCCCCCCTCCCCTTTTTCTTCTTATAATATTATTCTGTAAGTTTACATTCTATGTGTTTGGTTTTTTTGTTTTTGTTTGTTTGTTTGTTTGTTTTTTTGTTTTTTTGTTTTGCAAAATATTAGGTTTCTTATAGCTCATGTATTGTTTTAAATAATTAAATGACATGCTATAAAGAATATCAAAAATACAAACAAAACCCATTCCAGATAACATATCTCAAGATTCATTTAATTTTATATACCAGCAAAATAAGATGAGTATAAGTAAGCTGAGTCTATTTATAAATACTTAAGTTTCTATTATTTAGATTTTTGTAATAATAGATTTAAAATGGGTAAAAATTGGAAAATTGACAGAGGAAATTCGGACTGAAATATTCGGAATATTTCAGAAGTTTATTGCTCAAACTCTAGTTGTTTATGTATATCTAGCAACACTTTTTCCAGTTTCCATTTTATTTCGTTACCTGAGGAGTTTTTATGCCCCGTATCAAAGATTCGGAGATATATATAGTTTTTGCCCCAGTTTTACAAAATTTTACCAAACTTTAACCTTGACCATAACTTTTGAACGGTTGGTGCTACGGCTTTCATACTTCATGTGTGTAATCCTTGTGACAAGGCCTTCCATTGGATACCAAGAAATTTTACCTTGGAGTTTGACCTACTTTTGAAAACTTTAACATTGTCTATAACTTTTGAACGGTTGATGCTAGGGTTTTCCTACTTCACATGTGTAATCCTTGTGACAAGACCTTCCTTTGGATACCAACAACTTTGATCCTTTGACCTTGACCTTTGACTGAAACTTTTGAGTTTCAGTGGAAAATCAAACCAATTCTTTTGTCTTCAGTACTATAAGAAATGAAAAAAAGAATTAGATAGATTACATGATCAATTTGTTGTGGTTACTGCTGACTAAGTCTGTAACAACAGTCTTTTTTGTAATCCTCATTATTACAAATACATTTAAGAGCAACTTGGGTTTGATTTTGCAGTTGGTAACTCAGCTTATATTCACAGTTCCTTTCAAAGGAAGACATACTTCAAAATCAATTTTTAGTTTTAAATATTTCCAATATTCCTAAAAAATCAGAATTTAATAGGACTAGTAAATTTTGTTTTGAATATGCTACAGCCGCGAATGACAGAACAGTAATTTTTTAGACACTTTACACTTATTGCGATGTCCATCACAGCATAGTGCAGCATCTTTTGCATAAGTCATGATCATATATACATTCTTTATTCATCACGTGACTTAGAACAGGGTATCGGCACATAAAAAGTTTCCGGCCGATTTGATACTTAGCATCAATATATTGTCTATTGACACATCTGAAATCGAAAGGAGACAAAGCACAGATAATGGCACATTTAACTTCTGCTAGATCGAACGATCTGATGGTACCAAAATATCGTTATTTTTCCTGACTTAAATGTAAGTAAAATACATTTCAATACACGATAAAGAATCCTCTCTTCTAAAACAATGAAGTCGCCTGCATGGCGCAGCGATTAGAGCATTTGCTCTTGAGTCGCAGAGGAGTTGATCCTTACGTCATAGGTTCGAATCCCACTGTGGGGCGTGGAGACCGGTTCTTCGGAAGAGACAGTATAAACCGAGGTCCCGTGTCGCGGTTGGTGCTGACACGAAAAAAGATACCTCACTGCTCAAAGGCCGTAAGTGCCGAACACAGGTCTAAATTTGCAGCCCTCAATCGGCAAGTGGTGGCATCTCGAGGAGTGAAAAATTCTCGAAGGGACGTCAAAACAAACAGAAACATGCATAAGTCAAATTTGTGTTATCACCTCAAGATAATTACGTTATGAGTGAAAATGCTTATAAAATACAACAAAATTAAGATAAAAGTTAATATAGTGTCAAATAGATTAACAGAACTGTGTTTTTGTATGTTTATTATGAACAGTTAGTCTATTAATAAAATTAATATTACCTGGATCCAGGACTCGGATCTAGTTTGTCAGACATTGAAAAATTACTGAATCTTTGAAAAATCTTCTTTGTTCGTGAATACATAGGGTGGGGGGAAGCAACCTCCGAAGAAAAATTGACAAGCAAATGAAAAAAATGCATGCCAAACTCTAGCTAAATCCTATTTGGTTGGGGGCGCTTTCTCTAACTTTTCGGTACATTGAATTCCTTCACATGCTTAAAAATCTTCCTATGTTTAACAGTAATGCAACAAAAGGGGGCAAGCAGCATCTATTATAAAATTGCAGAAAAAGACTATTCTTACAAAACGTGGGTCCCCCCCCCCCTCGGGCCTGATTAATATAGGGCAAAGAATTAATAAGATATCTGCTCAAAAAACTTTCACCTGGGACGCAAACACCGACGCCGGGAGTATTACAAGCTCCCCTGACTTCGTCGAGGTGAGACAAATAGGAAGGGTTGCCAGGACACCCTTTTGAAGCAAATTAAGGTTTGGAGTTCTTTGTGTTGGATGTATCCGAAACATAAAAAAGGAAATATCAAGAATTACACGGTACAGTGCTCGAGATAAGGGTTTGAGAACAACAAATTACAATTGCAGAGATAAAGGTATACGATTTCAGGTTAACAAATTGTAATTTACATGTCTGGATTTTTGAACATGATTACCCTCCATATTATACCAAACAGTCTTACGCTATGAACCGTTCACATATAAACTTTACTTAAAATATCTAAATTGCTTCGATCCGCTTAATGCCGTTTCTAAGAAATAGAGGTTTTACTTCCTTTACTTCTTGAATATCTTAAATAAGTAACTTAGCATTGGGACCTGAACCATCTATCCAGGGCTGCCACTCCTCAGATCCCCTCCCCCCATATCCGCAGTTTCCCCCTTTCCAATATGAATTCTTAAAGCTTAAACGACTCTTGTGATCTAACAAGGTCTGTCAGTGCAGTGTAAAGAAGAATTTTTTTTTTTTTTGGAATCATCATTGTTCGTGTATTTCGTGGGTTACCCTTACCCACGAATTTACATCCCCACGAACGTTTATTTTATTAATATATTGATTTATTGAATCTACCGTAAAAACGAGAAACCCACGAAATTATGTTTCCACGAACAAGCAAAATTTTGCTTGCCCCCGATCATTGACCCCCACGAATTAAAATGATTCCATAGTATTAGAAAAATGATTCGGCCCCTCTTCCAGCCATAGAAAAATGTGTCAAAACGTGGTGCCACTCGCGGTCGTCCATAATGTGGGTGGGCTTGTCCAAATTGAAAAACCCCGCAGAGTAATTGTAGAGTACAGAAAAAGTCGGTTATAAAAAATCGCTTATATGGAAATCTCGGTTATAAGTCCCGTGAAAGACTTTACACGGGTATATAAAGAATTTCGGTTGTAAGAAAAAAATCAAGGTCCCAATGTTTATCCACAGAAGACATTCCTTAATCAGGTCAATGTAGTTTTCAACCGATAGAAACAACAATTTTGAATCTATTTTGAAAGGAACACCTTCCAGACACCATACCAACTGCCCTACCATGCTTCTCTAAGGTCAAATGCTGCATACCCAGTCATATTAATGAATGCAAACATTAAAAACACAGTTTCAAGAAGAAAATGGAAATTTATTCCTCTAAAACTATGATCACGATTTTCCTGCATTTCTATGAAATGGTTATGCTTCAGTTATTAGGGTCTTCCGTCTTCAGCGGAAGACCCTTCTATTATTCTTATGTTTCTTTTTCAATTTTCTTATTAGGGTCTTCCGTCTCCAACGGAAGACCCTTCTATTATTGTATTGTTTCTTTTTCACTTTTATTATTATTTCACTTTTTCTTTACAATTTTTGTGCGGAAGATATCTCGCAAACGGTTCGATCGATTTTCATGAAATTTTCAGGGGTAATGCCTTTTGATCTGAAGATGATCCTTTTTTGTTCAAATCCTTAAAATTCACTTTCGGTCTGAAGTTATCGCCCTTTAATCGATTTTCAGATAACCACTTTGTCGACACAAAAACTAAAAAACGGCAAAAGCTAGAGCGCTGAAATTTTCAGCGATTATAGACGACATGTTGAAGTTTTGCACCTGGGTTTTCAAATTCTCCGAAAGTACCTAGTATGGAAGCTCGGTAGGGGTCGAAATTTAGGACATGAATCAGGAGTGAATTTTCGAGACATTTTTTATCATATCTCTAAAACTATGGAGATTTTCTAAAAACATATTGAATAGAAATTGTGTAGAATTACAAGATCTTTTATATGATAACAAAGAAAAAGGGCTGACTCATCACATTAGGGGCCGAGAGGGGTCGAAAGTCTTTAGTCAATAGCTCTTTAACGATCAAAATTTTGTAATGCATTACTGAAGCAAAAATGTTTATCTGAACAATTTACAACTATATATTATAATATTCACATCATATGTTACATAATTAGGGGCCATTAGGGGCCAGAATGCAAAATCTTTGACGCTTTATATTTAAAAAATGGGAAATATTTTGATAAGCAATATTGAACAAAAGATTTTCAAAATAATGTTCTAAACAATATGCAACGTTTCATTTTTCTCTAAACGTCTCCATTAAGGAGTTAAAGGGCCGGTCCCTAAATACTTCTTTTGCTAATATCTCAGAAACGAAAAGGAATTTCTGAATAGTTGTTGAACAAAAAGTGTTCAAAATCATAAGAGCTTTAAAGTGGTATGAATAAGGGCCGAGAGGAACCGAAAGTCTTTAATCAATAACTTGTTAACGATCAATATTTTGTAATGCATTACTGAAGCAAAAATGTTTATCTCAACAATGTACGACTATATATTATGATATTCACATTATATGTTACATAATAAGGGGGCATAAGGGGCCAAAATGCAAAATCTTTAACTCTAAATATCTCAAAGGTGTGAAATATTTTGATATGCAATACTGAACAAAAGATGTTCAAAATAATGTTCTGAACAATATGCAACCTTTAATTTTTTGCAGAACGTCCCCAATAAGGAGTTAAAGGGTCGGCCCCTAAATGCTTCTTTTGCAAATATCTGGGAAACGAAAAAGAATTTCTGAATAGTTGTTGAACAAAAAATGTTCAAAATCATAAGAGCTTTAAAGTGATATGAAGAAAAAGGGACTGGCCCCTCAAAATAGGGGCTGAGAGGGGCCGATAGTCTTTGATGAATAACTCTTTAATGCTCAATATTTTTTAATTCATTACTGAAGCAAAAATGTTTATCTCAACAATTTACAACTATATATTATAATATTCACATCATATGTTACACAATTAGGGGCCACAAGGGGCTAGAATGCCAAATCTTTGGCACTCTATATCCTGAAATTGGGAAATATTTTGATAAGCAGTGTTGAATAAAAGATGTTCAAAATAAGGTTTTAAACAATATGTTGCCTTTTCATTTTTGCTAAACGCCCCCATTAAGGAGTTGAAGGGCCAGCCCCTAGATATTTCTTTTGCATATATCTCGGAAGCGAAAAAGAATTTCAGAATAGTTGTTGAACAAAGATGTTCAAAATCATGAGAGCTATAAGAAGATACCAAAAAAAAAGGACTGGCCCCTCAAAATAGGGGCTAGGACGGGCCGAAAGTCTTTAATCTATAACTCTTTAATGATCAATATTTCAATACACACTACTGAAGCAAAATTTTCGTCTTAACAATTTATTTTTATCATTATATTTGGACAAAAATCTCAGTCAAATTCTGATCTCATCTTATCAAAAATCGGACGGAAGACCCACTCGTTGCTCGCAACGAGATCGCATCTAGTTAAGGTCTTCCGTTTTCACGGAAGACCTTATAGTGATTCTACTGTTTCTTATTATTATTAAGGTCTTCCGACTTCCTTCGGAAGACCTTATTGTTTTCCTTCTGTTTTCTATTATTATTATTATTCCACTTTTCATAGTACAAGCGATATCTCAGCTGTGCGTGGTTCAATTCTAAAGATTTTTTCAGGGAAGATGCATCATGAAAATATCTCCAGGGGTGTCTCTCACTTTTTTAAAACTCACTTCCCTTCGCGATTTTTGGGGAAATTTGTATTTTTTAAATGGAATTTTGTCCCCTAATTTTCTCGAGAACGGCTAAAGATATGAAAGTGAAACTCACGGATATGATAGAGCATCACATACAGATATGCTGATCGACCTTTATTTTTCGTCGTTTGTACTTCCGGTCGCAAACGGAAGTGAATTCAAAAAGTTCAATTTTTCAAGTTTTTTGTTTATCAATATTTTTCTCTAGAATTTACAGGGTTTATAGTGTGTCTTCTATGAATTCTATTTAGGTCTGCAATATACTGATGTATGCATTTATTGCAAAGATATGACCTATCCAAACTTTTAAAATGGTTTCGACCGTTGACCTTGACCTTTCACCTTGACCCAAGGGTCATGAAAAGAATATAGAAATATTTTACCCAGCTTTCAATTTATTTGTGTAAGCAAAAACCAAAGTTTTTCTTTTCTTTTTTTTTTTTTTACACCTGATCTTAGTCCCATTGACCCATGACCCAAGGGTCAAGAAAAAGTTTAAGAAGATGTATTCTGTTATGCTTTTAAGCTAATATCAGGAAGAGAAAAATGCTTTTCATTTCAGAAAATATGAAAAGGGCAGGGTGGGAGGGGGTGTTAAACCAATATGAAAAAAAAATCAAACCAATAGCAACGTAGAATATTTCTCTGAGACTCATACAACGTCTCGGATTGACATAAAATTCCAGGATACTACAAAAGAGACTTTAAAGAAAGTTTCCTGAAAGTTTTACATTGAATCTCCAAAGTATAACGAAATTAGGAATCTTTTCGACAAACACTACATATTTTTTCTACCTGCAATTTAGGTGCTGATGAACATAAAAATGAATTAAAGCTTTTATCGGCTATTTCTTCAGTTGTTGTTAATCGCATTCGATTCTCTTGATATGATATGATATTTTGATATCAAGCATTCTTGCTTTCTTTAGTATGTGGAATTTATTTCAATTTTATTTAGAATTAATATTTTTCGAATGAATCTCGAAAATAGCGATTTTTCCTATTAAATAAATTTAAACGCTATCATTGACACCCTTTTCTTCCAGAAATGCATGTCTGAAATTTAATTTATACTAGTTACATTTAATTCAACCCACACAGAAATGTTTATTTAAATCTTATCTTGACCTTTGACCTTGAACCAAAGGTCACGATCAGGCTTAAAGATGTGAAAGTAGTTACAATTCTTAGTTTAAAAGAGGCATAAAATAAATAATCACCCCCCCCCCCCCTTCTAAAAAAAAATCACATCAACAACAACGTAGAATATTTCTGTAAAATTCAAACCAGACCTCGGATTGACACCATATTTGGTACAAATGTAGTATAGACCTCAGAGAAACTTTCTTGAGAGTTTACGGTGAGTCTAATAAGTTAATAGAAGTCATGAAGTTTCACGTCAAAAACTACAAGTTCTCTTGTGTTTGAAATTAAAGTGCAGGTGAACGAAGAAATGATCTAAACCTTTTATCGGCTACTTCTTCAGATGTCGTTAGTAGCATTCGATTTTCCTGATATGATACGAGATTTTAATACCAAGCATTCTCTCTTTCTTTTACATTTGGAATTTATTGATTTTTATTTAGAATTAATCAGTTTCCAGAAATAGCGATTTTCGGTATATTAAAAACAATTCTCGCTTTCATTGTCCTGTTTCCCTTCTAAAAATGCATGTTGGGAGTTTAATTTGTGCTACACATATTTAATTTAACCCAAAGAAATGCTTACTTAAATGTTTCATATTTATTTCAGGATATTCAGTCAGAAATGTTAAAATCCGAACCCGATCTTTTAAGCTTACAACAAAGCTATTTTCAAAAAATTCAGCATGCTCACAATATCGATGAATCGGGCTACAGTCCATTAATACATTTTCATAAGGGAACAGTGTTAACGTTTTCTCAAGCAGCCCGTCCCTTGTTATTTTATATAGTGCTTGCAAGTTCAGGAACTATTTCCTTTTACGGAACTTCTTTCTTCCCCCTACCGATTCTAAAAATACGCTTGTATTTATTCTATAGTCTTATACAATTAACTTACCCAATTTTATCGGAATGTGTAGCGCAGTGGTTAGCGCACTTGCCTTTCAAACCAAGGGTTTTGAGTTCGATCCCAGCTGGAGGAGCAATTTTTTTTTTTTTTTTTGCATTTTTTTGCATTTTTTTGCATTTTTTTTTTCAGCCCAAATGACACGAAAACACTTAAAAAGGTGGAAAGGCCTCTAATTGTTCTCTGAACATTAGTTTATTAGTTGTTATTAAGGTCTTCCGATATATATGATAAGATATGAATATGAAACCTGCTGAGGTGATAGAGCATCAAATGTAGATATGTTGATCGACCTTTATTTTTCGTCGTTCATACTTCCGGTCGCAAACGGAAGTGAATTCAAAAATGTTAAATTTGTAACTTTTTTGTTTTTCAATATTTTTCTCTGGGATTTACGGAGTTAATAGAGAGTCTTCTAAGAGTTCTAAGTATGTTTTCATCATTTTGATTGATGCATTTATTGCAAAGATATGACCGATCCAAACTTTCTCGTATTGTTGTGGGTTCGAATCCTGCTGGGGCGGGAGATGAGAAGTTCTCTGAGCAAGATCTCGGAAACGGTGAGAGATTAAGACACCAAACTTATATGAGCAACAGACCTTAAGATGCAGGCAAAATCATTTGGGTTCAGAGCGTCGGCCGTCACTTCCGGTCGTAACAGGAAGTGATCAAAGAAATCGAAAATTTCGACTTTTCTTTTTTTAATTAAAAATTGCATCACTTTATTGCATCTTTTCCGCAGATTCGAAAGATGTTGGTCCCACCGGAAATAAAAACGACAACTTCCGGTTTTAGGAGATAAACTACGTTATTTTTATATTTAACATTCTCATAAATATTGCTTATCGATAAAGTACTTGAAATAATTTTATGTATGTTGTAGATACTGCAAATGTCTAGAGAAAAGTCAGAGATTTTATAAAATTCACTTCCGGTCGCGTGTTTACCCGTCCTCAAAATTAGAATTTGTTCTCACAATAGTGCTCAGCAACAATAAAGGACTGAAGTCTAAAACTTTCAGGACTGATAGTCAGTCATCAGTTTATTTGAATCGTGAGAAAATCTTGTATCGCCGTTACTTCCGATCGTGACAGGAAGAGATGCAAAAAGGTGAATGGTTAATGGTTAGCACGTTGGATTTTCACGCTGACGACCAGGATTAAATCTCCAGGATGTCTGAATTTCTTTTATCACTTTTTAAGCTTGAATTTTCGTTTTTATTTTCAGAATCGGACGGAAGACCTCTCATTGCTCGCAATGAGTTTCTAGTTATTATTCTTATTTTTTAGACAAATTTTGTGCACGCAATATCTCGAGAACTATTCAATGGTTTTTCATCAAACTTTCAGGGATAATGCGCTATAAAATGAAATTTTATCCGCGCGAGATCTAAAGAACGGCTAAAGATATGAACTGAAGAATTGTTGGAGAGCATAGAACATGACTTCTAGAAATGCGGGTTTTTCTTTTCGTGCGTCGTGAATACTTCCGGTCGCTACCGGAAGCGAATTAAAAAAAGTCATTTTTTTCAACTTTTACGTTTTTCAATATTTTTCTTTGATTTTAATAGGGTTAATAGAGACTCTTATCGTAATGCTTAATATATGATTTGTTTTTAAAATTAACCACCAGAAGACATTTTAAAAATAGATTTTTTCAACAAATCTTGTGCACGCAATATCTCGAGAACTATTCAATGGTTTTTCATCAAACTTTCAGGGATAATGCGCTATAAAATGCCATTGTTACATTTGAAAGAGTTTTGGAGAAATTCGCTTCCGGTTCCAAGTTATGGACATTTTTCTGATTTTGAAATGAAATTTTATCCGCGCGAGATCTAAAGAACGACTAAAGATATGAACTGGAGAATTGTTGGAGAGCATAGAACATGACTTCTAGATTTGCGGGTTTGCCTTTTCGTGCGTCGTGAGTACTTCCGGTCGCTACCGGAAGCGAATTAAAAAAAAGTCAATTTTTTCAACATTTACGTTTTTCAATATTTTTCTTTGATTTTAGTAGGGTAATATTCCTTTATAGATGCAAGTTATTGAACATAATAGGTATCAGATTCCTTGAGCGTCATATGGCGAGACGTGTTTTGTTGCGAAACATTCCAGTCTTTTTATTAATGTGTTACTAATTGGAATAATCCACACTGGGGGTAAAGAGGAATATAAAATGTGTAAGAAAACTTAGCGCTGCCTTTATGACACTTGCCCGTGTACGATATGTTATATGTACAGTTTCAAATACACATTTCAAAGGAAAGGTGCGAGAATTTACTCGTGACGTTTGGCGCGAAATAATGTATCGTGACCCGCATTTCACAAATTGTCTGATGCAGAAGTGTAGAAGTACAGAAAAAGATTACACGAACATGTCTGTATTTGGAATTGCATAGAATAGAAAGTTGAATGCATAAAGAATAAAGGAAGTAAACACAATAGTTTTTTTTTTTTTTAGTTTTTATCAGTAACAGATTATTTTCTCTGCTATCAGTTATTGTTAAAACTCAAGTAACAAATCCGATGTAAATGTACTAGCACTTGCACAAAATTTAGCTGGCTAGTTTTCATCCTATAATTCCGTACTATAAGAAAAAAAATTAACCTGACACTCGTTACTTCAGGGAATGAGTGCAAGGTAATCATCGATGATGGCTGGTACATTGCACTAGTGTAGTGGTTTCAATATTAAAGAACAAGGTTCACTTAGGGCCTTTTTTGGCACTGTGAATTTCAGAAAAACAAGACATTGGCTTTGAGGAGAAAATCTTTAATAGGAAATGAAAGCTCTAAGTCTCTACTTTATTTTGATGTTTAAAAAATGGAACATAAAGTGTTAGTCAATAAATTGGTATATCTACAGGGCTATTTTATGCATAAAGTGAACCTAGCTGTTTTTGGGCAGCCGATCTTTGTTTAGTCCCGAGTAAATCTGAATTTTTTGCTTAAATTTACGTTTTCATCTTGATCAATGATGTTGATCTTTTTTCTCTTTGTGAATTTCCTGCTCTTTTTATTTTTTTTTTTCATAAATAAAAAATCTTTTAAAAGACTCATATTAAATTTCTAGGTGTCTTTACAACAAGCAGATATAAATGTAATTTTACGTGCAAAGAATATCACACTTAAGGATGGTTATTCGGACGGAAGACCTCTCGTTGCTCGCAACGAGTGTCTAGTTATTATTATTTTTTTGACCAAATTTTGTGCAGGCGTTTTCTCTCGAAAACTATTCAGTGGTTTTTCGTGAAACTTTCAGGAAAAATTAGTCATTGTATGAACTTGTTTCATCACAATGAAAATTTGGAAAATTCCATTTTGGTTCCAAGTTACGGGCAATTTCCTGATTTTAAAATGAAATTTTGTCCGCGAATGTTCTCAAGAATGACTAAAGATATGAACTGGAGACCTATTGGAGAGCATAGAACGTGACTTTTAAATTTGTGGAATCACATTTTCGTTCGTCGTCGGCACTTCCGGTCGTTTACGGAAGTGATCAAAGAAATCATAAAATTTCAACTTTCTTTTTTTAAATCAATACTTACATCACATTATTGCATCTCTTTTGTAGTTTCGAAATATGTTAGTCCCACTGGAAACAAAAATGTTAACTTCCGGTTATAAGAGAAAAACTACATAATTTTAGTATTTTTCTTTCCCATTAATATCCTTTGTAGATAAAGTATTTGAAATGAATTTTAAATATGTCATTCAAACTGCATATATCTAGAGTAATGTCAAATATCTTTGTAAAATTCACTTCCGGTCGCGTGTTTTCCTGTCCTCAAAATGAGAAGTTCTCTGAGCAAGATCTCGGAAACGGTGAGAGATTAAGACACCAAACTTATATGAGCAACAGACCTTAAGATGTAGGCAAAACCATTTGGGTTCAGAGCGTCAGCCGTCACTTCCGGTCGTCACAGAAAGTGATCAAAGAAATCGAAAATTTCAACTTTTCTTTTTTTAATTAAAAATTGCATCACTTTATTGCATCTTTTTCGCAGATTCGAAAGATGTTGGTCTCACCGGAAACAAAAGCGACAACTTCCGGTTATAAGAGAAAAACTACATAATTTGAGTATTTTACTTTTCCATCAATATTTTTTCTAGAAAAAAGTATTTGAAATGAATTTTAATTATGTTATTCAGACTGCAAATGTCTAGAGTAATCGTAAATATCTTTCAAAAATTCACTTCCGATCGCATGTTTTCCTGCCTCAAAATGTGAAGTCTGAGCGAGATCTCAAAACCAGGTAAAAGATTAAAACACCAAACTTTTATGAGTAATAGACCTTGAAGAGTAGGCAAAACCATCTGGGTTAAACGCGTCAGTCGTCACTTCCGCTTGTCACAGTAAGTGATCAAAGAAATCTAAAAAAAATTAACTTTTCTTTTTTAAATTAATGCTTGCATCACTTTATTGTATCTCTTTCGCTTTTTTGAAATATGTTAGATTCCACCGGAAACAAAAACGTCAACTTCCGGTTTTAGGAGATAAACTACTTTACTTTGATATTTAACTTTCTCATAAATATTGCTTATCGATAAAGTACTTGAAATGACTTTATGTATGTTGTATATACTGCAAATGTCTAGAGAAAAGTCTCGTCTCCGGTCTCGTGTTTACCTGTCCTCAAAATTAGAATTTGATCCCACAATATTGCTCGGCAACAGTAAACGACTGAAGTCTAAAACTTTCAGGACTGATGGTCAGTCATCAGTTATATGAATCGTGAGATAATCTTGTATCGCCGTTACTTCCGGTACCTCCGGTCGTGACCTGAAGTGATGTAAAAAATGAATGGTTAACGTTAGCAAGTTGGATTTTCACGCTGACGACTAGGGTTAAATTTCCAGAGTGTCTGAATTTCTTTTATCTCTTTTTCAGCTTGAATTTTTGTTTTTATTTTCAGAATCGGACGGAAGACCTTTCATTGCTCGCAATGAGTTTCTAGTTAAGGTCTTCTGTCTTCTACGGAAGACCTTCTTGTTATTCTTAGGTTTCTTTTTCACTTTTATTAGGGTCTTCCGTCTCCAACGGAAGACCCTTCTATTATTGTATTGTTTCTTTTTCACTTTTATCATTATTATTCCACTTTTTCTTTACAATTTTTGTGCAGAAGATATCTCGCAAACGGTTCGATCGATTTTCATGAAATTTTCAGGGGTAATGCCTTTTGATCTGAAGATGATCCTTTTTTGTTCAAATCCTAAAAATTCACTTCCGGTCGGAAGTTATCGCCCTTAATCGATTTTCAGATAACCATTTTGTCGACACAAAAACTAAGAAACGGCAAAAGCTAGAGCGCTGAAATTTTCAGCGATTATAAACGACATGTTGAAGTTTTGCACCTGGGTTTTCAAATTTTCCGGAAGTACCTAGTATGGAAGCTCGGTAGGGGTCGAAATCTAAGACATGAATTGGGAGTGAATTTTCAAGACATTTTTTATCATATCTCTAAAACTATGGAGATTTTCTAAAAACATATTGAATAGAAATTGTGTAGAATTACAAGATCTTTTATATGATATCAAAGAAAAAGGGCTGACTCATCACATTAGGGGCCGAGAGGGGCCGAAAGTCTTTAGTCAATAGCTCTTTAACGATCAAAATTTTGTAATGCATTACTGAAGCAAAAATGTTCATCTTAACAGTTTACAACTATATATTATGATATTCACATCATATATTACATAATTAGGGGCCATAAGGGGCCAGAATGCTAAATCTTTGACGCTTTATATCTCAAAAGTGAGAAATATTTTGATAAGCAATATTGAACAAAAGATGTTCAAAATAATGTTTTAAACAATATGCAACCTTTTATTTTTTGCTAAACGTCCCCATTAAGGAATTGAAGGACCGGCCCCTAAATACTTCCTTTGCAAATATCTCAGAAACGAAAAAGAATTTCTGAGTAGTTGTTGAACAAAAAGTGTTCAAAATAATGAGAGCTTTAAAGTGATATGAAGAAAAAGGGGCTGGCCCCTCAAAATAGGGGCTGAGAGGGGCCGAAAGTCTTTGAACAATAACTCTTTAACAATCAATATTTTGTAATGCATTACTGAAGCAAAAATGTTCATCTTAACAGTTTACAACTATATATTATGATATTCACATCATATATTACATAATTAGGGGCCATAAGGGGCCAGAATGCTAAATCTTTGACGCTTTATATCTCAAAAGTGAGAAATATTTTGATAAGCAATATTGAATAAAAGATGTTCCAAATAATGTTCTAAACAATATGCAACCTTTCATTTTTTGCTAAACGTCCCCATTAAGGAGTTGAAGGGCCGGCCCCTAAATACTTCCTTTGCAAATATCTCGGAAACGAAAAAGAATTTCTGAAAAGTTGTTGAACAAAAAGTGTTCAAAATAATGAGAGCTTTAAAGTGATATGAAGAAAAAGGGGCTGGCCCCTCAAAATAGGGGCTGAGAGGGGCCGAAAGTCTTTGAATAATAACTCTTTAACAATCAATATTTTGTAATGCATTACTGAAGCAAAAATGTTTATCTGAACAATTTACAACTATATATTATAATATTCACATCATATGTTACATAATTAGGGGTCATTAGGGGCCAGAATGCAAAATCTTTGACGTTTTATATTTCAAAAGTGGGAAATATTTTGATAAGCAATATTGAACAAAAGATGTTTCAAAAAATGTTCTAAACAATATGCAACGTTTAATTTTTCTCTAAACGTCCCAATTAAGGAGTTAAAGAGGCCGGCCCCTAAATACCTCTTTTGCTAATATCTCAGAAACGAAAAGGAATTTCTGAATGGTTGTTGAACAAAAAGTGTTCAAAATCATAAGAGCTTTAAAGTGATATGAAGAAAAAGGGGCTGGCCCCTCAAAATAAGGGCCGAGAGGGACCGAAAGTCTTTAATCAATAACTCGTTAACGATCAATATTTTGTGATGCATTACTGAAGCAAAAATGTTAATATTAACGATTTACAACTACATATTATGATATTCACATTACATGTTACATAATTAGGGGCCATGAGGGGCCAGAATGCAAAATCTTTAACGCTATATATCTCAAAAAGTGTGAAATATTTTGATATGCAATACTGAACAAAAGATGTTCAAAATAATGTTCTGAACAATATGCAACCTTTTATTTTTTGCTTAACGTCCCCATTAAGGAGTTGAAGGGCGGCCCCTAAATATATCCTTTGGATATATTTCGGAAACGAAAAAGAATTTCTGAGTAGTTGTTGAACAAAAAATGTTCAAAATCATAAGAGCTTTAAAGTGATATGAAGAAAAGGGGAATGGCCCCTCAAAATAGGGGCTGAGAGGGGCAGATAGTTTCTGATGAATAACTCTTTAATGCTCATCATTTTGTAATTCATTACTGAAGCAAAAATGTTTATCTCAACAATTTACAACTATATATTATAATATTCAAATCATATGTTACATAATTAGGGGCCACAAGGGGCCAGAATGACAAATCTTTGGCACTCTATATCCCGAAATTGGGAAATATTTTGATAAGCAGTGTTGAATAAAAGATGTTCAAAATAAGGTTTTAAACAATATGTAACCTTTTCATTTTTGCTAAACGGCCCCAATAAGGAGTTGAAGGGCCAGCCCCTAAATATTTCTTTTGCATATATATCGGAAATGAAAAAGAATTTCAGAATAGTTGTTGAACAAAAATGTTCAAAATCATGAGAGCTATAGGAAGATACCAAGAAAAAAGGACTGGCCCCTCAGAATATGGGCCAGGACTGGCCGAAAGTCTTTAATCTATAACTTTTTAATGATCAATATTTTAATACACACTACTGAAGCAAAATTTTCGTCTTAATTTATTTTTATGTTCCCCAAACGAAGTTGGGGAACATATTGTTTTTACTCTGTTTCTTATTAAGGTCTTCCGTCTTCACGGAAGACCTTATAGTGATTCTACTGTTTCTTATTATTATTATTATTATTATTATTATTTTTTTTTCATTTTTATTTTTCTGACCTTTTCAAATCGCGATATCTCAAAAACTACTCAATCATTTTCCGCCAAATTTTCAGGAATGATGTGTTATTTCATGCCATTTTGAAATATTTTAAAAGTTTGGAAAAAATTACTTCCGGTCAGGAATTATTACGATTTTTCACTTTTACCACTAAAAATCTAGTCCGTGAATGTTCTCAGAAACTGTTAAAGGTAGGAGTCTGAAACTTTCAGGTATGATAGAATGTGGTTTCTAGATGTGTGATCGAAACATTTCGTGTGTCGTCGCCACTTCCGGTCGTCACAGGAAGTGACTTAAAAAAGGCAATTTTTTGAACTTTTTTGTTTTTCATTATTTTTCTATGATATTTACAGGTTTAACAGAGAGGCTTACCAGAATGCTAATTATGTAATTTATTAAAAAATTGATTAACCCAGACTCTAAATATTTATCATTTTTCAATTTGAAGCGATGGTCTTCGATAGCGTAATGGTAAGTGTGTTGAATTTTCATGCAGGCGACCAGGATTCAATCCCCAGGATGTCCGAGTGTTTACTCACTTTTCGGGGGCCCAAAATATAATTTTTTTTCTTAAAGGGGGGGGGGGCTATGTCCTTCGACATCAGAGCAGCGGTGTTTGACGTCACATTAACGGCGTGTCTTTTTAGTCCTTCATAAAGTGTTTGCAGTTGACATTTGCACTAATTAATGTGCATGCATGTACATGCAGTTGTGATATATATAAATGAGGTACACATGTATATGTATCTAGGTACATATGCAATTGTATCACAAATTGAAGACTTGCCAACTTGTTTTTTGTAGAATTTGTTGTTTTCTCATGATGATCATTAATAGAAATACATAAAGCAATTTCAAATGAGAAAAAGAACTTAATGACATTTAGTTTAGAGCAAGATCCATCATAATTAAGAGCTCAAAGCGGCTAAGCGTAAGAGGTATTGTCAATTAATGATAAACAGTGTATTTACAAAATAAAACTACTCGAACATTATGTGAAAAAATATGCTTTCACGAAATACATCAGTGAATTGTCAATCAGTTTCTTATGTGTGAGTGGTGCTGACTCGGGAAGGGGGTTGCAAATTCATGAAATCAGGGTAGAATAAAACAAATCAGTGAAGATAGTCCTTAAATTAAAAAAAAATCTCATTTAATCATATTATTATATATACAGTGTATATTACAATTTAGTGTGAGAATATAAACTTGTAAAAATTTCACACAAAGACTTTTTGGACATAGGTCCCCCCTTTTAAAATGATGTCTCGTTTTTAGCTCTACTGGTCAGAGACAGAAGAGCATATGCGATAGTAAGGTGTCCGTCGTCCGTCCGTCTGTCTGTCTCTAAACGATTTTTCAAAATGCTACTCCTCCTACAGTTTTTGTCTGATTTAAATATAACTTGGCACAAAGTAGACTACACTAAGATACATAATTCTGTCTATCGGTTTTTGATTTTGATGAACGGTGTTGTCATGGTGACGAAAAATAGAAATTTCTGTGATATACTTCCAAAACACTACTCCTACAGTTTTACTCTGATTTTGGTATAACTTGGCACACAAGTAGAGTACACTAAGAAACATAATTCTATTTATCGGTTTTCGATTTTCATGAACGGTGTTGCCATGGTTACTAAAAATAGAAATTTCTGTGAAATACTTTCAAACGCTACTCCTCCTACATTTTTGGTCTGATTTCAGTAAAACTTGGCAAACATGTACACTACACAAAGAGACATAATTCTGCTTATTGGTTCTTGATTTCGATGAACGGTTTTGCCATGGTTACTAAAAATAAATTTTCACAATATAAACGTTTAATCATATTTTATGTGTGAAGGTGTCAAAGGGAATGTAAAACATAACAAATATTGTTTAGTGAGAAAGCAACTTCTCTTATGACAAAGAAGGGACGGAAGACCTTCTTGTTGCCATGGCAACAAGGTTCTAGTTATTATTATTATTTTTCTTCTTCTTCTTCTTCTTCCTGGGTACTTTTTTGTCCGCGAGTGATCTCGTCAACTACTCATCCGATTGAGGTGAAACCTTTTTAGGGTTAATAGGCATGTTTTGTAGATATGCGGAATCAAGGTCATTTTGCGCGTGCAAAATATACTTGATATAGCTGTAACTTTTATATTTTTTGATGAAATGCTTTGATACTCAGAATATAAGGATATATTAGAAGTGAAAACAAGATGACATGGTCAACATGCACATGCATGCACGTGTGCGCAGGCGCAAAGCGTAAAATGACAAATATACTTGATATAGTCGTAACTTTGATACTTTTTGATGAAATGCTTTGATACTCAAAATATTTATATATATTAAAAGTGTAGACAAGATGACATGGTCATCATGCACATGCATGCATGCATGCATATGCATGCACGTGCGCGCGCGTGCAATGTGTTAAATGACCAATATACTTAATATAGCCGTAATTTTTATATTTTTTTATGAAAAGCTTTGATATTAAGAATATACAGATATATTAAAAGTGTAGACAAGATGATGTGGACATCATGCTCATGAATGCACATGCGCGCGCGTGCAATGTGTTAAATGACCAATATACTTAATATAGCCATAACTTTTATATTTTTTTATGAAAAGCTTTGATACTAAGAATAAACAGACATATTATACGTGTAGACAAAATGGCATGGTCATTATGAACATGCATGCAGGTGCGCATGCGTGCAATGCTAAGATGACCAATATACTTGATATAGCCGGAACTTATATATTTTTTGATGGAATGTTTTGATACTGAGAATATAAAGATGCTTTTATAGTATAGATGAGATGACATGGTCATCCTGCACATGCATGCACGTGCGCACGCGTGAAATGCAAAAAACGATCAATATACTTCATTGCCTTATTTAATGAAGCTTACAGGAAATAAGACACCAAAAGGGTGTTGGGGAGCGTTTGGGGAACATCTGTAACGGTCCCCGTTACAATTATAACTAGTTATCATTATATTTGAACAAAAATCTCAGTCAAATTCTGACCTCATCTTATCAAAAATCGGGCGCAAGACCCACTCGTTGCTCGCAACGAGATCGCATCTAGTTAATATTAAATTATTGTTTTTTTCTTACCGATTTTGTGCACGCTATTTCTCGAAAACGGCTCAATGGATTTCCGTGAAACTTTCAGGACTTATGTATCATCACTTGAACCTTATGCGTTTTTTTCTGTTTTGATGACGTCACTTCCGGTCCGGAGATGTTGTCGATTTAATGATTTTTGAAGGGTCGGGTTGTCCGAAAACTTTCTCATGAATGGCTCTAGATAGAATCATGAAACTTTCAGGTATGATAGACCTATGTTTGCAGATATGCATAAGGCATTTCATTTTTACCGGAAATGCTGCACGTCGGCGCTCGCTATGGTCCGAAAAAAGGCATATCGAAAATTTCAAAATTTTCAACGCTTTTTCTACAATAGCTTTTTACCTGTAAAAAAATTTGTTAAAACATGTAGAATAAAATTTGTGCAAAACTACAAGATCTTTCATCCAATATCAACAAAAAGGGGCTGGCCCCTAAAATAAGGGATCTAGAGGGGCCGAAAGTTTTTTCTCAGTATATCAAAAACGAGAGAAAATTTGTGATACATTATTGAAGCAAAGTTGTTCAAAATAACAAGTGGCAGCTGGTGGGACCATCAAAAGTCTCTAATGACGTCACTTCCGGTAAAACAGGAAGTAGTCAGAAAATGCATATTTTTGAAGTTTTGGACGCGTAATTGTGTGTTTTGAGTCATCGGAAGCGTCCAAACTCATTTTTCGCCGATCGACGTCACTTCCGGTCAAACCGGAAGTAGTCAGAATAGGCTTATTTTTGGAGGCATTGGCAGGAAATTGAATGGTTAAAGTCATTACAGACGTCCGACTTTATTTTTTGTCGATCGATGTCACTTCCGGTTTAACAGGAAGTAGTTTCCAAAGAGTTCTTACTAATACCTCCTTGTAATTGAATGATAAAAGTCCCTGAAAACGTCTAACATCATTTTAAGTCGAATGCTCTTCGGAACTGTGTTCTTTTTTTTACATTTCTGCATTTGCATTTCTGTTCTTCATTTTCTCCACAGAATTGGACGGAAGACCTGCTTGTTGCTCAAGCAACGAGCTTTGCTCTAGTTATTATTCTTTTTTTCTGCACAAATTTTGTGCAGACGATTTCTCAGAGATGGATTGATGGATTTGCATCAGATTTTCAGGGTTGGTGCTAGGTTATCTGAAGTTAATTCCGGCTGAATGTTTTTGAAAATCACTTCCGGTCGAAAGTTATCGCCCTTTTAATAAAATTCAGAGGACCTCCTTGTCTGTGATGGAACTCAAAAACGGCTTAAGCTAGAACGCTGGAATTTTCAGTGATGATAGAGGACATGTTGCCATTATGCACCTGGGTTTAGATATTTTCCGGAAGTGTCTAGTATGGAAGCTCGGTAGGGGTCAAAATTTAGGACACGAATCATGAGTGAATTTTTGAGACATTTTGTATCATATCATTAAAAGTATAAATATTTTGTTAAAACATACTGAACGATATTTGTGCAGAATGACAAGATCTTTAACAGGATATCAAGAAAGAAGGGCTGACTCATCAAATTAGGGGCCGAGAGGGGCTAAAAGTAATAAATAAATAATTCTTTAACAATCGATATTTTGGTATACATTACTGAAGCAAAAATGTTTATCTTAACAATTTACAACTATATATTATAATATTTATGTCATATGTTACATAATTAGGGGCCATAAGGGGCCAGAATGCCAAATCTTTGGCATTCTATATCTCGAAATTTTGAAATATTTTGATAAGCAATATTGAATAAAAGATGTTCAAAATAATGTTCTAAACAATATGGAACCTTTCGATTTCTGCTAAACGTCCCTATTCAGGAGTCAAAGGGCTGGCCCCTAAATATATCTTTTGCATATATCTCGGAAACGAAAAAGAATTTCTGAATAGTTGTTAAACAAAAAGTGTTCAAAATCATGAGAGCTTTAAAGTGGTGTGAAGAAGAAGGGGCTGGCTTCTCAAAATAGGGGCCGCGAGGGGCCAAAAGTCTTTGAACAATAACTCTTTAACGATCAATATTTTGTAATGCATTATTGAAGCAAAAATGTTCATCTCAACAATTTACAACTATATATTGTAATATTTATGTCATATGTTACATAATTAGGGGCCTTAAGGGGTCAGAATGCTAAATCTTTGACGCTTTATATCTCAAAAGTGGGAAATATTTTGAAAAGCAATATTGAATAAAAGATGTTCCAAATAATGTTCTAAACAATATGCAACCTTTCATATTGTGCTAAACGTCCCCATTAAGGAGTTGAGGGCTGGCCCCTAAATACTTCCTTTGCAAATATCTCAGAAACGAAGAAAAATTTCTGAGTAGTTGTTGAACAAAAAGTGTTCAAAATCATGAGAGCGTTAAAGTGATATGAAGAAAAAAGGGACTGGTCCCTCAAAATAGGGGCTGAGAGGGGCCGAAAGTCTTTGAATAATAACTCTTTAACGATCAATATTTTGTAATGCATTACTGAAGCAAAAATGTTTATCTCAACAATTCACAACTATATATTATGATATTCACATCATATTTACATAATTAGGGGGCCATAAGGGGTCAGAATGCTAAATCTTTGACGCTTTATATCTCAAAATTGGGAAATATTTTGATAAGCAATATTGAACAAAAGTTATTCAAAATAATGTTCTTAACAATATGCAACCTTTTGATTTTTGCTAAACGTCCCCATTAAGGAGTTGAAGGGCCGGCCCCTAAATATATCCTTCGGATATATCTCGGAAACGAAAAAGAATTTTTGAATAATTCTTGAACAAAAAGTGTTCAAAATCATGAGAGCTTTAAGGTGATATCAAGGAAAGGGGTCTGACCCATTAAATAAGGGGCTGAGAGGGGCCGAAAGTATACAATCAATAACTCTTTAATGATCAATATTTTGTAATATATTACTGAAGCGAAATAGTACATCTTCACACACTTTATCTAAATAACATGATGTTGATATCATATATTACGCAGTAAGGGGTCTTTAGGGGGCCAGATTGCATAATCTATGGCTCAATATATCTCGAAAAGGAAGAATATTTTGATAAACAGTATTGAACAAAAGACGATCAAAATAATATTCTGAACAATATGCACTCTTTCAATTTTTGCTAGACGTCTCCATTTAGGACTTGAAGGACCGGCCTTTAATATTTCTTTTGCATATATCCCGAAAACAAAAAAGAATTTCTGACTAGTTGTTGAACAAAAAGTGTTCAAAATCATGAGAGCTTTAAAATGATATCAAGAGAAAGGGGCTGACCTCTCACATTAGGGGCCAAGAAGGGGCGAAGGTCTTTAATCTATATTCCTTTAATGATCAATATTTTGTAAAACATTATTAAAGCAAAATTGTTCGTCTTAACAATTTATTTATATCATTATATTTGAACGAAAATCTCAGTCAAATTCTTATCTCATCTTATCAAAAGTCGGACGGAAGACCCACTCGTTGCTCGCAACGAGATCTCATCTAGTTATTTATGTATTTCATTTAACACATGTAAACTACATGAATAATTAATGATCGTAATAAACTGTAGTTTTGAGAGATAAACTATGATTCACATTTGTTAATCATAGCTTATCGTCATAAACCATAATTCACACTCGTGAAGTACTAGTATAGTTAAGAGTTGTTAAAAATAGTTTATGATTCTAAACACCTGAGGCTTGTGAATTTGGCGTGCCATAGACGAGCTTATAGGTGGTAAGGTAATTGTGACGCAAACATTTTGTTTGTGTTGTTCATTCTATTCATGCGCGGTTCTAGAGGGGGGGGGGGGTCCGGACCCCCCCCCCCTGGAATTTGCAGGGTTATTAAAAGTATATACTGAAGCAAATAAAAAGTGACTTTGGACCCCCCCCCCCCCCTGGAAAACTTGGACCTCACCACCACGAAATATGTCTTTTTAACGTCAGGTTTTTTTTTTGTTTTTTTTTGTTTTTTTTTTTTTTTTTTTGCTTGTCAAGAAATTTCTGGGTTGGAATTTTTTTTGGACTGGGTGGACCCCCCCCCCCCTGGAAAAAAATCCTGGATCCGCGCCTGCTATTACTTGTTGTGCTAACTCCTAGAACAATCCATTAAGTTACCTATACCATTCTTTCGGAAAAACTATCCATTCTTTCTAAGAATGGACAGTTATGACGAATAAAATGGAGAGTTACAGGTATACATTTGAATGTCCATGGAAGAAAAAAAACAAATACATTATATTTCAATCGTCAACTTCCCTTACTTATTTAGCAGTATACCCTTATCACCTGCAAATCACCTGCATATGGGGTTTATATCTCTCAGTTGATTCGATACGCAAGAGCATGCAGGCGCTGATCCAGGAATTTTTTTCCAGGGGGGGGGGGGGTCCAACCCAGTCAAAAAAAAAATTCCAATTCAGAAATTTATTAACAAGCAGAAAAAAACCCGTAAAGTCCATTTCCAAACGTAAAAAATACTTATTTTGTGGTGGTGGTGGTGGTGGGGTCCACGTTTTCTAAGGTGGGGGGGGGGGTTCAAAGTCATTTTTTATTTGCTTTAGTTTATACTTTGAATGACTTGGCAAATTCCAAGGGGGTCCGGACCCCGACCCCCCCCCCCCCCGACCCCCTCTAGATCCGTGCATGGCATACGAACGAACAATTTCTGAAACGAATCAAGCTTTTGACAAACAAGTTGATGAAAAAAGAATATCAACGGTCTCCTTCAAAGTAATCATTTCGCAAGTTCTATGGTCGATACAATGACCTTGTCGGCAAATATAATCTATCATTAAGTCAAATGCTGACTGACGTTTTTCATACTTATTGTTAGGTCATTATTTACACACTGAATTGTCAACGGATTTTTTTTTTCAGTTTTCCCCACAATATCTCACTGCTGAAGTTTATATATACCCAAAACTTGAAATTAAATCAAACATTTTCAGATTTGATTGAGATTTCATTAACAACCTTTCATCGGAATGCTTCGCACTCGTGAAAATATAAAAAAAAAAATCCTATCCCACACGTGATATAAATTCCATATCCAACAACAAAACATTGAATATTCTCTATTTACTTACTTTAATATCCTTTCACACTTTGACAGATTATCATTTTAGTATCATTCACACTGTGAAAGAATATCACTAAATTATTCAATAGATGATTATATAAATCACAGTATTTCACTATTGAAAATGTAATAAATACTAGTACCACGAGAGAAAAAGAGGGGAGTATCATTATCACAGAAAATAAAAATTACTCAAATTATTCTAGCAGATATTAATTTTTTATATTTAATTATAGACATGCATCTTAGTTGGAAACCCATCCGCCTGGCATAGAATACAGGGATATAATAATTATCGGGTTCGAGGTACTCAAATTTGTTAAATGAAAGTAGATCTAGTCCAGATCCAGTCTGCCATCCAGTGGAGACTAATAATTTTTAAATTAAAATAACTTGGCATTGGAGAGAATTTGATTAATATAACGAATTGAAGTTAAAACGGAATTATGTCTGACCCAGAAAGAGGAGATCGAGGTAGAAGGCGACCCAGGAGAAGAGGCGGTGGTCCAAATAGCGGCAACAGAAAGGTTTACAACTGTACAATCACTTAATGACTAAGAAATAAAATTAATGAACCTGCCATGAAGATTTTATGTATCCTATTGTTTCCTTTTTACAGATTGAAAGAGAAACATATGATGGGGATTACCAGTCATCAAAGCCAACTATCATATTGGCCAAACCCTCTGCACTGGACTCGGTTCGATTAAAATTGCATATGATAATTATATAACATATGATTGCATCTGCTGTATATGATTGTACTGATTAGGCCTTTCAATTTTGTTTGGCTATTCACACTTTCTTTCTTAACTCATTTATTTTAATTGAATTTTCATAATTTTGATATTTGTCTTGATAAATATTTTTGAACCAGAGACATAAATTATAACGAAGATTCCCAACTCTGCAATTAAAATTTTTTTTTATATGCTAAAATATTAGCAGGGCCTAGCATTATTCCTTTACTGGTTTTATATTTTGATTTTAACTGAAGTTTAATTAAATTATATCATATATGAGTGTAGGATTCATAAAGTTTTAATATGATATAATATGATGCATTGACTAACAGAAGTAAACTAGCCAAATCAAAGAGGGCATTAATCAGAAATTGGCAAAATCTCAAAGAAATTGTGACCACAGGGCTACCTATTGCCTTTCAAAACTGCTCTTTAGATATTGTTTTAAATAAACTTACAAAAATAAAATGTCATGAATATAAATCATTGATAGGATTTAAAAGTATATATTTCATTATCTGTGTTAATTTTGATAACATAAGTAATTAACAGTGCAGGAATTCAAAAATATACTATGCAATAGCACCAGCATATACCTGTATGTCCTGAGATTTTGAATATTAGCACATCCCTTATATTTCTGTTTCTGCTTAAACCAAATTACAGATTTTTTAATAGTTTATTTTACACTTAAGTCATTTGAGTTTACATGATTTTAATATACTTTCTAAGGGTGGAGGTGCTCTTAGTACAAGCCCATCATCCACAGCCACCACAAGCAAGCCAGACAAACCTGTTGTCATGGCAATAAGACCCAGAGATGAGTCATTCTCTTCAGGCACAGCCACTGTATCAGCAGGGGAAACAACTCCATCTCAGATTCCTTCAGCCTTGCATCGAACACCTGTAGGCATTGTCCAGACTGATGGTAAAATATATTGAATGTTTTTGTGTAATTCTTTTCTGAATATATTCCATATAAACAATTACTTAAAGGACTTTTGTAAAATTTTCAAAATTTGACATATGACTGCTCATTCTACTTGTTCATACATACACACCTACTATTTGCCTTTTGTATTCTAAAAGCAAAACCTTTTTTTAGCCATCACTCATTATTGACCTTTGAAATATTTTGTGTGAAAGTTAAGTGGTACATTGACACTGTATGCTAGATGACTTTCAAACATTCTAAATACAGCCATTGAAGAATTGTAAAAACAAGGCCAGTAGGGTTTTAAAGCAAAAAATTTATGAGCTACATAAATAAAAACAGATGGTAACTAAACATGAAACTACCTTAACATTTATAACAAAAAAAATTGTAAAAACAGTCTCAAACATTTTGACTATTGTGGCTTTGAAATAATTGTGCATGTATACATAACAATTATGTTTGCATGTTTACATAATTTGATTGCTTTGGTCATTTATATTCCATCAGAGAAGGCAAAATTGGCATTTAACAAATTCCTTTATGCCACAGAAATACATGTTGTTTTCAAAGATAAAAAGCAAATCAGTGTCAAGACTATGCCATTTTGGTCGTATCTCCAAAAATTGCAAAAAAAAAAAAAAAAAAAAAAAAGCTTGTGGAAGAAAATACCTTTTAATGGTAATACATGTAAATGCATGTATAATGATGAGCTATTTCCTAAAATAGGATTTAAGTACCATAAAATTTTTATTTGAAGGTGCAAAATTTTATGGTTAGTGCAATTGAAATTTATACAATTAATGTTGAACTTGGTGCATAGTCCTTCAACTCAATGAAATTGCATCATGATTACAAAATACATTTTAATCAAAACCTACTAATTAAATAATTAAAATTAACTTCTGTGTAATTATATCACTGTAGGATCAAGCCGACTATCTGCTCCTCTAGAAATGAACCAAAGCATAAGGATTGTAGATGACTCTCATCAATGGAGTGATGCAGGGATGGAAGTAAGAATCATTTTGCTGATATCACCATCTTTAATATCACGATTTTGGTCACCTAATATATGTCAGTACATTACTTACCACATGCGGGAGATTTTGATAACATTTGTCAGTGTTGTAAAGTATCTAATTTTAGTGAGTTGTGAACAAGGTTTTATTCACTCCGCTGTTGTAGGTTTTACTTCACTCTGTTGTAGGTTTTACTTCACTCTGTTGTAGGTTTTTCTTCAATCTGTTGTAGGTTTTACTTCATTCTGTTGTAGGTTTAACTTCATTCTGTTGTAGGTTTAACTTCACTCTGTTGTAGGTTTTACTTCATTCTGTTTTAAGTTTTACTTCACTTTGTTGTAGGTTTTACTTCACTCTGTTGTGGGTTTAACATTATTCTGTTATAGGTTTTATGTCATTCTGTTTTTAGGTTTTACTTCAATCTGTTGCAGGTTTTACTTCACTCTGTAACAGGTTTTACTTCACTCTGTTGTTGGTTTAACTTTATTCTGTTATATAGGTTTTATGTCATTCTGTTTTTAGGTTTTACTGGATCAAACAGATTTCTTTGTAGTGGGAGTTCTTGGACTTCAGGGATCTGGAAAATCCACCATTTTATCTCTCCTGGCAGGAAATAACCCCACAGACAGTATAAGGTGAGAACATCCAGTAGAACAGTTTCACCGATAGTCTGGACAAACAGTGAAATGATGTAAGCCTTTATCATAGAGCACTTTGTAATCACTGACTAAACTGTCTTAAATCTGTGAAATTTCAGTGTTTTATCTTCATCTGTAGACAAATTCACAAAATTATGCTTAAATAAAAGTCTCACAAATAAAACATAATGTACATTATACATGTATGTAGTTTTCAGTAGTTGAAACAAGATGTGATTTTGTTTGTTGGTTTTTTTTTTCAACATACATGTAGATGAAAATAAATTGGTATATTGTCCTAAATTAAGGTAACCTAGTGTTTAAATGAGGTTTGTGATTTAATTATTTTATATCCAGCTGGTTTGCAAAACCTCTATCCAACTGACAGACATTCAAGCAAAATATTGAACTTGTCATGAACTGCAAAAGAAAAAAACATTTAGTTTTGCTTTATTTTCTAGTAGTCTAAGATAAGTGCTGTGTTTTGTTTAAAAATCTTTCCTTAGCCTGTGAAGAAACTGGGTGATCCTCTTGCAACCCTTGTGAATATTCAGATAATTAGCATTTATCAATTTAATTACTTACAAGGTTAAGAAGAGATCATTCCATTAATAGTTGGCTTTTATTTAATTTGGAGTCACTTGAATGTAGTCTTTTCTTAGTACATATAAAGAAGAGAATAAAATATACTCTGTTCTTTATATTCACTCAGATACATGTAAGTTTTGATTGGACAGTAAAATTAGAATGTATTTCATTGGACAGGCAGTACATATTTCCACCACAAAGTAGAGACTGTAAAGAATTATGTGAACACCAAACCACTGGGATTAACATGTTTGTTACAGGAGAGAGAACCATATTCTTAGATTCTCAGGTTTGTCATTTCTATAAATAAACATTTGATTGTTACCTTATTTTTTAGAACAACATTACAAATGAGATGCAATAAAACAGATTTGTTTCTAAATACAGTCTAAATTTGATATTTTTTTTCAAAGTTGACAAATGAATACAGAGGTAAAGTAATTTTATGTACACTATTTTTAGCTCTCCATGCATACAATTCTTTTTTTTCCCAGCCAATTATGAGCCCATCCGTTCTTGACAAAATGATTCGCCAAGAGAAAAAGATCCCTCCAGAATACAGCACTGCTGAAAACTGTGTGGAAATGCAGGTGACTGAGGAAAGAGCTTCTCTTTACAATTTAAACATAGTGTGTTGATACTGAATGTCAGGGCTGTACTGATACAGGACTTACCTTAAGGAAAACATCTCTCTGTGAAGAGAAATAATTTTTAAATTAAAAAATGCGCTGCTTCTCATTTAAAATTTCTGTCTTTGGCAATGATTTGTATTAAATTTTGCCCTGTGTATATATGTACTAAGTAGCTATAATTGTTTTTATTTCAGTCCCTGCACCAAGCAGCATTTATGATGTCAGTGTGTCACATCATCTTAGTTGTTCAAGACTGGTTCACAGATATCAACCTTATCAGGTGAGTCATTCACAACTGATTCACATATATCAACTTTTTCAGGTGAGTCATTCACAACTGGTTCACAGATATCAACCTTATCAGGTGAGTCATTCACAACTGGACACAGATATCAACTTTATCAGGTGAGTTGTTCACAACTGATTCACAGATATCAACTTTATCAGGTGAGTTGTTCACAACTGATTCACAGATATCAACCTTATCAGGTGAGTTATTCACAACTGGTTCACAGATATTAACATAATCAATTCACAGATATCAACCTTATCAGGTGAGTTATTCACAACTGGTTCACAGATATTAACATAATCAGGTGAGTTATTCACAACTGGTTCACAGACATCAACCTTATCAGGTGAGTTATTCACAATGGTTCACAGACATCAACCTTATCAGGTGAGTTGTTCACAACTGGTTCATAGACATCAACCTTATTACTTAATTTCAAACAAATTGGATTGATTCTCAGTCCTCCAGATATACATATTTGAACCAGGATTATGCTAAGAAAAATTGGCATAAAAAGTAGAAGGGAACATTATTTTTTTCATCCAAATATTGTAAAAATTAAGTAAAAAAAATGAGAGAACAATTGAAGTACATATTGCTTCCGATTTGTAGCTTTTGTAGTTCATTATGCAAACAACCTTAGGTACATCATTATAAAACTTAAAGGAAAATGTGAAGGTCAATCTCACTAGCTTTTTTCATATACATATATTCATTAGAATTGACTGTTCCACAGATTTTTACAGACAGCTGAGATGTTGAAGCCATCCACCCCCTCATCTAGTCACGATAGTTCATCAGGATCCGAGGACACTAATGATTACTACCCAAGAATTGGTTGGTTTATTTGAAAAACATTTCAGAGAGATTGTAGTTGCCTGGGCTGCTTGAAATTTAATTTTATTATTTGATAATTATATGTCTTTATGAATAATAAGGAGCCTCTAACATACCAAATTACAAGTTGTTTTTTGCACATGTCCAGTTTTGGCACAGAATTTCCAATCACAGAATTTTTTTTTTTACAACCACTTGGGTATTTCACATCAATGTAATTGCAACTGCATAAATTTGAATGTTCTTTAAAATATCAAATCACTAAAATTTGAGCTGCAAAAATTACAAACTTCAAGGTAATTAACATTGAAAATTTGATTTTCACTTTATGAATTTCAAAAATTTATTTTCCTTTGGTTTTCCAATATGAAAAAATTTTGATGTTTCAGAAGTCAATTATTTTATTTTATGATTTCAAGAATAAACTAGATTTACATACACTCTTTGGTTAATCAAATAATTTTATTATTTATAGTCTTTGTGCAGAACAAATGTACCAGAGATCATTTCAGCAGGGAAACATACCAGGCCATGCAATCAACATTGTCTAAGATGCTAGAGACTTCAAAACTGAAATTAAAAGGTACCAGTGGTATCAATTTTTAATGATCCATTTGAAGTTATCTCCCTTGGTGTCACAGTCCTTGCTTTGTTTATGTTTTGTAGGGGAAGTGTCAATGGCAAGTGGAAATTTGTTGTCAGGGTTACCAAAACATCAGCCAACAGACATTAACTTATATCTGTTTCCAAATATGGATAATAAGAAAGAATCTCATGGTTAGTGATGAACAAGATGTAAATTATAATTAAACATCAGTTGGTTGCATAATGTTGGTAAATGTAGATTGAAGTAGATTTGCAGCTATCAAGAGCAAGTATTAGAGAAATGTAGTTACATGTACATATAAGCTCTTTTTTCCATGATGAACCAATTTTTGCTTTCTTTGCAAGCATTTTTAGATGGCAAAAATGAAATAAACTCCCATTAAACTGTTGATTTTGCATCATGTATGCTGTTAAATCACAAGGAGAATCACAAAAATAGGCCTATGCAAAGCAAAAAGACAGTCAAACTTTGTTATCTTGAACTCAATGGGACCAAGAAAAAACTTCAAGATATCCGAGGATTCGAGATATCAAGGGTAAAATACTTAAAGAATGAGTAGTTGGGATGGGACTTACAAATCACTTGGACATATCCATGGTATTTGAGATATCAGTGTTCAAGATACTGAAGTTCAACTGTAAGTTTTTTGGAAATTTTTTTTTTTTTGCGAAAGTTGTGATATGAAGAAAAAACCTGTTACAATGTATATGGTCTTACTGATTTGTCCTACTTCAGACACAGTACTGACCCTATTACCAGAGTACAGAGGTTACCCAAGTGTCACTACACTGGTCAATGGACTCAGGAAGCAAGTGTATTCCATGCCCAGGGATAATCTAACCCACACAACATTGTCAGAGAAAAACTGGTAAGTGAAGGAATACCCTTTTTTGTACTTTAACAATAGGAAATTGCATGTATGTCTCGTCCTTAAAACTCGTTGACAATACTAGTATATATATTTACAAGAAAACATTGATGTAACCCTCAATTGTCGCCCGGGAAATAAATAAAGTAAACAACGGAAATGAGTCTTGATCATCAAACCGCTTCGATATGTGTGAAAAAGGCATGCGTCTAAATGATGGAGACGATAGTCAAGAATATTTTGAAAACTTATAGTCGGATGAAAATCGAATAAAAATGATATCCTTTTAAACTTTATCAATTCCTCAAGTAAATGTTGGCTGCATAAAATATAAATTGAAACCAGACACATGCATCACCTATTTTCAAAAATGTCTTTCACTCTAAGAATATAAAATACGAACTGTGTAAAGTACTTTTTTACGTTTTTATGCGATAAGTAAAATTCGATGTTCTAAAAAAGGGGACCTGTCGTTTTTTCGATAGTAAATGATAAGCAACTTTATATATTAAATATGAAAAACATATATATTTTTACAGATTCACTTTATGGAAGTAAATATATTGTGTATCTCGTAATTTATAAAGGGAAAGACCATTCTGATTAACAATCTTTTTAATGTTTAGAAAACCTTTAATTCTGAATAACTTCTCCCACCTCAATCCCCATATACCAACACTTAAACTTATATGTATAGAGCAGCCCGGTCTTCCGGGCTGCAATAACATGTTTACTCCTTTATGCTGTGGATATAGCTCATGGTTATCGTTTTCATGTCTACGTTTGTGACATCACAATGGCTTTTGTGTTAAAGTGATGAAGTCAAATGAAGTGGATTCAGATATAAAACCAGTGTAAAATGTGATAGCCATGTGTAAAACATGATAAAAAGAATCTCCCACTGGTTTGAGATTTATATAATTTTTATCGGTTTATTGTATAAAAACTTCTTGACATATTTTTTTCATGTAAACTCTATTCAAATAAAGGAGTTAGTAATATTATGTTTAAATTTGACCAGAACACTATATGTATTTTATTTCAATTTAAAAGAAAAACATGAAACATGCCTAAAATATCAGATATATTGATAATTTTTCAGACAAGATTGCACACAAAATCATTCTGCACTGTCATCATAATCAGAACTGCATGAACTGTACCATAATTTACAATGTTTTTTAAATCATATATATTGGTAGGTACATTTAATAATTGTAAAGCATAGACAAGGAAAGGTACACAATATAATCAACAATCGTTTAATTAAAATCATTAAAGAAGTATAGGACAGGCTAGTTAACAATTAGGAATTAACATCTCACAAACTGACCAATTACCCCTACAATATCAATCCAGAGAGCCTTAATTATCTCTTAATCAACTTACACATGTAACTAGTTACTGGTATGTATAAATGCCAACATTATGAAATTTTTATGTGTTTGTTAGTTTTTAAATATATGTATTTGTTATGCCCCTCTTCGAAGAAGGGAGGGCATATTGCTTTACTGCTGTCTGTCTGTATGTCTGTCCGTTAGCCAACAGTTTCCGTTCATTTTCTTCGCAGACTGAAATGAAATTTGGTATACAGATTTATCATATTAAGAATATCTAGGTCAAGTTCTGTTTTGGGTACGATTGATCAATTTTTGACAGAGTTAAGCCTCTTGGACTTAAAAAATTCCAATTATTTGCAGTTTCCATTCATTTTCTTCGCAGAGGTTGCACATACTGAAATGAAGATTGGTATACAGATATATCATAAGAATATTTAGGTCAAGTTCTGTTTTGGGTACGATCGATCAATTTTTGACAGAGTTATGCTCCTTGAACTTGGAAAAATTCCAATTTTTTTTGGGGGGGGGGGGGCACAAGTGTTTCACAAACATCTCTTGTTTATTATTATATCCAGGCTTTTTCATCTTTACCGATCTGAGAGGTGTTATTTCATTATTGTGTTTTATAGGTTTCATTATGCAGCTAGAACTTTTGAAGCTGTAAAGAAATCTCAGCTAATGGCTGAGTACAACAGACTACTGCACTGAGAGAAGACATTCAGCCCAATAAGACACAAATCAACAATTGTTTGATATCAACAGAGTTGCAGTAATAGTGCAGCTGTGACTTGCTATCATACAGAAGATCTTTAGATGAAAACCGTGTAGTATCACAAGTCAGTGAGTGTGTCAGGGTCAGATTGCTGTTGTTAGTAAAATGTTGTTTTGAAAATAAAATTTCTGAACAACAATAACAGAGAAAGCAAGACTGGCTCACTGGCTAGAGGAACTTGAAATCAAGATAGTGTACATGTACATGTAATAAAATCTTCTTTTTATTTCTTCAAGTTTTCACTTGTAAATGTTTTGAATGCTTTTGATGAAATAAAAGCTAACTGCATTGTTGTAAGTTAATTAAACTATGCCCCATTTTTTTTTTTGAACAATTTATAAAAAGGATGAATTCCCAGGGCTCTGATCAGTGCCCCCTTTTCCTTCAGTGAATTAAAAGAAAAAAAATTGACACCTTGGAATAGAGCCAATAGATCAGTTGGTTGTATTTTTGAGGAATACTGCATTATGTTTGGATTTTTTAGATCCTATAACAGCGAAATTTGTTCATAGTTTGTGACCCTTTGTTCTTTAATAAATGAAAATAATGGATGATTATTCTTAATGTAATAGACAATGACAATGATTTTATTCTCATAAATGTACAAACATACAGGAAGAGGCATGTCCGAGGAATTTACATTACATTTGGTACATGTACATATGGCTATTGTTATTATTTTTGCACATGGTTGCTTACAGAGAACAATTGTCCACTCCGAATAAATGTCAAAGCATGCTAATTTAATATCACAAACACGTGCTCCATGTTGGTTTTCAAAATTTCTCTTCTAGCTACATTGCAAACTTTAACCCTTCGCTCTAAATTTCACCCCTCCCCCAAAACATTCCCCCAGCATTGATTTTCATCAAAACCAATAGCAGTAGATTTAAATGGAAAAGTATGGAGTATTCCGCATTGCTTACTTTTTTTTCCAGAAATAAATATGTCAAACCGTGATATGAAGGAAATTTTGACACAGTGAATATAAAGGGAAATAATTTATTATCACAACGTAAAATTGAAAATATGGGGTACTACCGTACTAGTATATATGAAAATAATATTTTATGTCATACATATTTAAATTCATATTGGAAAACAAAATGAAGTTGCTTTTTAATGTTCTTGAGATTTTTAAAGACGTTTCTTAACATATTCCTGTATAAAACTTTGATCCCCTATTGGTGACCAACCATGATTTGAACAAACAAACTTGAATCTGCATAACCTGAGGATGCTTGCATAATATTAAAACTCATCACGGCCTTACTATTCTTGAGAAGATCTTTTTTCTGTAAACAGTATACTCCTACCTTAAATAATGATATACCAGGTACATATATATCATACATACACTGTATAATGCTTTTATTTTCGGTAAAATTGGCCATTAAGCCATACGTGGCAGAATAAGTGTATTTTCTTTAATTTCCACTATTTTTTAAATTTTGATTTGCCAAGGTTGAAGAAAAAAATTGTGTTATATAACACGTAATTTTCACTTTAACACGAAACTTTCGCAATAAAACGTAAAACTTTCGCAAATATAAACGTCAAAGTTATGCGTTTTGATTTTTCGTGAAATGTTCTCTGTAAAGGAGAAAGGCCTCAAACTGTCCATTCTGTGAGAGAAAGAACTAATCGAGGGCCGTAGGCCCGAGATTAGTTCTTTCTCTCACAGAATGGACAGTTTGAGGCTTTTCTCCTACTTAAAACATGATTTCCTTTGTTTTGAAAATTAAATATAAAATGTACAAAATGACAGGTAGCACACATACAATGGCAAGTTCATTGTTTACGGAATGGACAGTCACAGGTAAGCTAGGGATGCAGAGCAATTTGTTGAATAAGCCATTGTGTTTCCAGATGCAAAAACAAAAGGTTTTTGTCTTAAGAATGGACAGTTACAGGTGGATTTTGCGGGATACTAGTATTTATACAAGTATGCGATGCTTCAAAATCAGTTTACAGTTTGTGTTGTAAAGGTATACATGTTTTCCTGTGATGGAGAGAGTATATGACAGAATCAATATCTTCTAAACCAAAATATGCACAAAATTAGTGATATTTGGATCTGGAAACAGAAAAGGAAGATTAAAAGAAATATTAGCCAAATTTTGACCCAAAAATGAACTTTGACAACAGAAACAGATGATCAAATTCAAATCAAACCTGGAAATGTTTTATTTGAATTCTATTTCTGAGGATATATTAACTGCAGCAGTGTAATGGTGAGATGCAAATTGTGTTCTGAGTGTTGGATTAGCCATGAGCCAATCCTCGACCTGAAATGTTTTTCAAATCAAATCGGGAAATGTTTCATTTTTATTTATTTTCTACCGTAATTAATATTGACTGCAGCAGTGCAGTGTTCATAGTGCAAACTGTTTTCTGGGTGGAGGATTTAATATTAGACGCACTTCTATCTGAAAATAAATTCTCCTCGAGGGAATGATTTTTCCGAAATTTAAATCAAATGTGAAATTGTGTCATTTAAATTCAAGTTTTGTGAAAATTAAGTTTTGGGTATTGAAATAGTCTGCATCATTCATGGATTTAGAAGAGTAAAATCGAATGGATGTTGTGTAGACATTGTGTTCTGGATTAACTTTGGTCTCCGCGTTCTTTTTGTTATTTACATGTAAATTAAAAAGTATTTAATACATTTGTTTTTGTTTCCCTCTTGAACACATTCCAAAGTTTACCTGTAACTCTCCATTCTGTTTGTTTAAACTGTCCATTCTTTTTGAAAAAACTGTCCATTCTTAAAAGAATGGACAGTTTTCCGAAAAGAATGGACACTTACAGGTAACTTAATGGATTGTTTGAGGAGTGAGCTCAACATTAAGCTATAGAATCGACAACACAAACAAATGGTTTACGTCACAATCATGTTTTAAATATAGTTATGTAAGACGGAAACTTATAATAAGAACGATATAAAGGGAGACAGTGACTGCACTGTATGTTTTTTTATTACATTTTCAACAGTGAAATACTGTGATTTATTTATTGAATAAAAGTGATATTCTCTCACAGTGTGAAAGGATACCAAAATGATATTCTCTCACAGTGTGAAAGGATATCAAAGTAAGTAAAACATAATTTCTGGCCTGTCATAAGATATAGCAACTAACCATCTTAATAGAGCTAAAACTGCAAATTTTTTCCCAAATATGTTGCTAAAATCTATGCTATGTAATGTTTTCAATCTCACAACTGGTAAGCTATGACATCTCAACCACTCAACTATGATGTTAAGCCTATGACACTGTGTCAAGAAAAGACAGAGGCAAAGGGAAAAATAAAAAAAAATGTAATAAACAGAAAATTCAATATTTTGTAGATGAATATTGAATTTATTTCACGAGTGGGACAGGAGTTTTTGATATTTTCACGAGTGCGAAGCACGAGTGAAAATATCAAAAAATCCTGTCTCACGAGTGAAATAAATTCAATATTCATCTGCAAAACATTGAATATCCTCTATTTACACCACACACATAGGACTGTATATATAATAATTCAAATACAGTTATACATGCATGCAGTGATCTACCCGTAGATGTAGAACACAAAAAAACTGAAAAAATAGTTTTATGGCATATTTGAAATCGATTCAAGTATTATCAATGGTATATTTGACCAGATTAAAAGCGCTTTCCTGGAGTCTGTTACTTCGGAGAAAAAGTCATGGATTTAACATTTTATTTATGAACCACACTACCCTAAGTTTGTCATAAATTTGCTTGCAAGTACAGGAAAAAATTGGATTGGAGTTAACGTATAATTGTGAATAAAATATTCAGTAATCAGGCGCGGATCCAGAAATTTTTTCCGGAGGGGGTCCAACCCAGTCAAAAAAAAATTCCAATCCAAAAAAGAAAAACAAAATAAAACGAAAAAAAAAAACAGCAAAAAAAAAACAAAGCAAAAAAAAACCACCTAAAGTCAATTAACAAACGTGAAAAAAATAACCATTTCGCCGGGGGTGGGGGTGGGGGGGGTAAAGTCATTTTTTATGACTCCCCCTCCCCGACCCCCCTCTAGATCCGCGCATGGTAATTTTTATCCAATTTCACTCTGTACTTACATGTACAAGCAAAAATATATATGTTGTTTGTTGTCAGCATTATTTGGATATAAGTTATGTCGATCATAATGCAAGTTTTTAATATCAGAATGAATACAAATGTAATAACCTATGCTCAGTCATAACGCGATTTTTTTAATGCATACGAAAATTTCGTACAGACGTTGCGCACGGTGTTGGTACTATAATATCTGGCTCTTTAGATGTCGTAAAGAAACTGGCGTTTTCGAGATGTTAAAGTTACTAGAAATTAAAAATGAAATTAATTATTTTATCCAAGGTAATAAATTATTCTAAAAATTATCTTTTTAATAATCTAAAAATAGTTTAGTTGTGGTATGGCGTTATTCATTATTGCTTATTTCGGCGAAATTCCCGTGTCCAACGTTACATAAATTATTGTTCGCGCAACTACAATATATAAAAAGACCCACTTCCAATCCTCTAAATTAAATGAAATTTAGGAAATACAGTAATATGTATGCATTCTTTGTGATACTGTTGAATTTTTAATATCATTTTCTCAATTTCACGAGTTCGGGCTGAATCTACAATGCGTAAGTAAAATGTCCAACAGAAAAAAAGTCGTTTCCTAAAGTTGACATTAGTCCACATGGCGATGTGTACTAGACATAAATGCCAAACAAAGATAAATTTTGATGAATAATCCTTAAGTACATATGTTTCTAAAATTAGTTATGTTGATACATGTCATATTACTGCTAATACGTAAATATTAGTAAGGCTTTGTTAGGTGTAGCCATTTTTGCTATGCACATACGAGTCGCTGTACTATTACTTAATATGTCTCAGTTACATGTACATATCAAATATACATAAATTAATGTCATATATATATATATATACCAATCATTACTGTATCTTGAAAGAACATTTCATACCGTATTAGATAATAACATAATTTTTACGGTAATCATCTACATGAAATAAATGCAAGCATCAATATGAATGTAGCCATTTTGTTACAGGTACGAAAAACGTCATTTTACACAATACATATATACGAATGACGTCGGGAGCGTCAAATTATTATCGCCGAGCTCTTTTTTTCCAATTTTCTGCAGGTCCAGAGTACCAAATAGGGTAGGAGGTCCTTCTCCAATTATTTTAGAATAATCTTTTGTTATAAATTTTCTGAAAATTTTCATTCAAAGGCCGATACCCCCTTTTTATTCTGTTACAGCAATATCTAAACATAAGACGTTATTGTTCAGAATCTCATTTTTTTTTTCTAAAAAATGAGAATGTACGAAAGCCTATTAGTACCAAACTACGGTAAAAAAAAAAAATTTAAAAGGCGTTATAACGCCTTTTGAAAAAGGCGGGATAACGCGGAAAAAGGCGTAATAACGCAAATAAAGGCTAATTACGCCTTTCCAAAAGGCGTTATAACGCGAAAAAAGGCGTAGTTACGCCTTTTTAAAAGGTGTTATTACGCCCTTCCAAAAGGCGTTATTACGCCTTTCCAAAGGCGTCGTTACGCCTCTTATTTTTCAATATATGACTTACTTAGCCCACTCTGGGGGCTGATTATAATTAGATTTCCAGGAAAAAAGATTTCTAAATATGTAAAATATTTTCAGTGTTAAACCAACTTAGTCCTTCTCTGATGCCAGACACCTCTACCAAGGTGCATGGACTTCAGAAATTTGGTTGAAGGCTAATTGCTCATTATACCTATGCAAATAGTTTGCCTGTTTTTTTCCAAGAGTTGAGAAAAATATTTCAAATTTTACATGAATTTTTAATACATGGCTAGCAAAGCCCAAAGCTGGCTCTGCCTATATCCTGGATTTTCAAAAGTAGAGTGTTGACTTCTCTTAATACGCATGCAAACAGCTGTCTGCGAGATGTGCAGGAATATAGAAAATACTATAATTTATAATATAATTTATAATATTAAAACTATAATCTAAATATTGCATAAATAAAGATGGCTTTGGTTCAATCTTTCATATATTTATTATTTTAAAATAACGCCTTTCCATTTTTGGATATAACTCCTTTTCAAACAGGCTGGTAGTACGAATGCGAGTAGGGAGGGGACCCCACTTTTTTTGAGAATAGTCTTGCTATAGTTTAAATATAAAAAATCATTTATTGATTGCTCGGTCCCTTAACATTTTGTTGCAGTATGGTTAAACTCGGGCAAGTCATTGCATTTAAAAAAGTTTTACCGAAAAGTTAGAAAAATATTCCCCTCAAGTTTAGACAGTTTATTTTTTTCGGGGGGGGGGGGGTTCTTTTTTTTTTTTTTTTTTTTTTTTTTGTTTACTTGTCAATTTTATGGGAGGCTGCCCCCCCCCCCCCCCACTTCAAAAGCACCGGCTTGTCAAAGACATAATAATGGCTCTTCAAAAGGCATAATAACGCCTTTCGGAAAGGCGTATTAATGCCTTTTAGAAAGGCGTAATCACGCCTTTTAAAAAGGCGTATTAACGCCTTTTGGAAAGGCGTAATAACGCCTTTTGGAAAGGCGTAATAACGCCTTTTTAAAAGGCGTAATAACGCCTTTTTAAAAGGCGTAATAACGCCTTTTGGAAAGGCGTAATTACGCCTTTTGGAAAGGCGTAAGACGTGTTATTACGATTTTTTCGCGTTATAACGCCTTTTGGAAAGGCGTAATTACGCCTTTATTTGCGTTATTACGCCTTTTTCCGCGTTATAAAGCCTTTTCAAAAGGCATTATTACGCCTTTTTTCGCGTTATAACGCCTTTTAAATTTTTTTTATACCCTAGTTTGATCCTAATAGGCTTTCGTAAGAATGAGACACCCTCCCCCCCCCCCCCCCCCAAGTAATAGGATTTCTGAATTTGGTGATAAGCTATTTTTTTTGGGTCAATTTGGTAGGGTTTTTAATAGCGAAACGTCCCCATCCCTCCTTTTTTGCATGTCAATACCATCCCCCCCCCCCGATTTATAAAGAGAGTTTAACTACTGGGGCTGAAAAAAAAACAAGAAAGTTCAATTCAGTATAAGGTCATTTAATTTTTTTACAGTTTAGCGACCTCCTATGATTCTAGAAAGTAAATAGATAAAGAAAATTCACATTAAACAACTAAAATATGCAATTATAACGTTTAAAACGTCGTAACAACGTTATGGCTTTGATAACGTTATTTTGAAGTAACGTCAATGTGTACCAACATTGTGCGCAATGTTGCTGAGCCCCCCCCCCCCAAAAAAAAACTTTAAGAAAAAAATCATTAATTATCGGTGAAAGTAATGGTACTAGAGCTGTTTACTTATTTTTTTTTTAAATATGACTCAGAATACATTCGATTCCGCCAAAATATCATATATCCCCTAAAATACTTAAGATTTCGTTTTGGAAAAAGGATTCTTAAGTTTTGTAAAGTCTAGTGCGCATCGCATTTTGAGCATTGGAGCGGAAGTGCTTTTAAAATTGGTCGACCAAAATTCGGAAATAGGCAAAGAGCCGATGTTATGTGTTTTTCTATTTGTTTGCATGGTAAGATCTGATTGTTTTATTGTTTTCATTGCATTTCAAAAAATAAATGTTGAGAAAAAGGCTGCACACAAGTGATTTGTCATCTAAACTCGGCGGTGCATGTTTCGAAAGTGGTATCAACTGTCAGTGTCATGACCAGTGTTGCATGTTGTACATTTTCGATTTTGAAGAAGTCATTTCATCGTAAAAGCTAAAAATAAATACTGGCAATTTGATTTATAATTTATGGACATTTTGAGCTGGATTACCTTTCGGTACATGAAATTTATAATCGCTTGAGTTTTAAGATGCACCTGGTAACCTCAGTTGGTGGATCATAATTAAAAAAAAACATAATGCAACTCACAGGGTCTGAAATGTAGCTCTCTGCTTGAGAAAATTCATACAGATATAGCAGAGAGCTACAAATTCAAGCGTTGTTAAAAACCTTCGATTTATGCAGAAGCTTTTTTTGTCGCTCACTTTGGATATTATTTCTTGTATTCTATGCTTTCCCCCGCTTTAAGAATGGTATCCGATAATTAACCGTATATTTTACTCCTATTCTTGACTGAACACAAGCTTTGTAATGCACTAATTGGTCAATAGCATTCAATCACACACACACACATACAAATCAGTGTCTGATAGAAAAAAAGGAAAAGGGTTTGTGAAGAACACTTTGTAAGCATAGATATTCATGCACCTGTATGTGAATAAGTTTTCAAATGCTTTGATACTGATGAAAAATTTAAGCTTACATAATAGTTACAATAGATTGAAATGCTTTTGTAATACTTGCCATGACCCAATGTCTGGAGTACCTTGTGTATTTCCATCATATTATAAACTGACAGTAGAACAATTTAAGAATTAAGTGCTGTATGATTCAAATGAATATAATATATAGAATGGCAGAGGTAAAATGATGCCCCCCCCCCCCCCCAACATTTATAAAGTCATATTTGAATCAATATTAATGGGCATGAGCATAGAGTTGTTTTACTTTTCTGATAGAATACCTCCACAATAGCCAGTAAAAGTTCAGATAAAAAAAGAAACAAGAGGAAATATTTGAATTTCTATATTGGAAAAGACATCAGTGCTATACTTGCAAATTGATATATTGTGTACATTGCAATTGCTTGCAAATTTATGACTGTGAAATTCATGAAAAGACAAAGCTATTCAATTTGTGATTAAGATTTTCACATATTTATTTCCACAAATATATTATTTTAGTATCATGGACAGTAGATCTCCAGATTTAGATAAGTATGTTGAGATCAGTCCAAATAGACTTTTTTTTTCTAATTCTCTTGTCTATACTTGATTGAATTGGAAATGATGCAATTTTCCTGATAGACATCTAACAAATTAAAGGCTTGTAAGTCATTAATGCCATGCATGGGTTTTCCTGTTGAAGCAAGGCATGAAACAGGTGTACATCTGCTGCTTTGTCTAGGACATAAAATACCTCAAAATGAGTAGCTTATAATTAATCTAAACTTTTAAGGACACTTTAATAGCAACAGGGAAAATTATAGTATGATAGACAGTGATTTTTTGTCAGAAATTTCAATTTATTAAAAATTGCTTATTTCATTGTGAATAAAAAGATAAACTTCATGAATAATAAGTGTGTATTCCTTTTTTGCAGATGTCCAGCTGATTGAAAACTGAGATTGAAATCTACAAGCAAGGAAATTGGCACCCTTGTATATTGCTGTCATGTATGAATTCACATTGTGGTGACTACTTACATGTAGACATGTTATCTAATCTAGGAGTAATATGTCCTGGGGGGTTCCTAGGTTGCAAGTTAATAATTGATCAGAAAGGCTGACTTGGAAGCGATTTGATGTTACGTCATTCCTTTGACAATTCATTCTGTGCATGAGACTTCTTTTGTCATATCCCTCAATTTCGTGTTTGCTTTTTGCACACAGGGATTGATTTTCATTAAAGTTAGGTGAGTTAATGAAATTGGAAGCAGGTGATTAAATTGGTCTCCTTTCTTGTATCAAGTATTTTCTGTGGCTTTTGGGTAATATGTTTTTCACGATGATGAAATATAACCTATTAATCAATCAATTTAAATGAAGGATTTTGATCTTGTTTAAACCTCTTGGCTCTTCTTTTTTTTTGGTCATTTCTGTGATAGTGTATAGTGATTAAAATGGATGTTGGGAGGAAAATCAATCTAAAATTAGGAAAATAAGCTAGCATTGTGAAATTTAAAAAAAAAGGACAGCAATGATTTTGTAACATTATAGCTGTTTGCTAGACAGTCAGTGAATTTTAATGCAGATTTAATTCTAAATTCTCAGTAGAGATGGTTCAGGTTAGTGTAATTTGAATAAGTACAGTACAATGGATGAAAGGAGTACGTTATTGAGAACTGTAATGTTGAGTAGAAATTCCTATTAAGTATTTAATCTTCTAAATAAAAGTAAGGTAAATATATTGAGTTGTATGTAAAATTCAGTGAGGACTGGCATGCAATAGGAAGTATTTCAAGCATAACCATCATTAATTTATACTGTGCTCAGACCCTATATGTGTATTCAAGGGAGATCGATGAAAGGACTGATCAAACTTTAATTGACAGCGATGGAGAGACATGTATGTAATTTTGACCTTCCAAATGAGGTTATGAGGGTCATTTGTGTATTTCTGACGGGTCTTTCATCATCAGTTACATGTCCAGAGTTTTAAGTGACCTGTGATTCAGGTGGTCAGACATTTCCTGTGTGACATGTATATTAGAAATGTAATGATTACATACTCATTACATCTGAAGGCGTCTCACTCGAACTTCAAACTTAAGTACATTTCTTTGTAACAAGGCTGAATGTGATTCAAAGTTTGCATAAAGAATTTTAACTTTGAAGGACTTGATGACCGTGTAAAAATGCTTAATTCTTTCAATGCTTTGATAAAAGATTTACAATATTTACATATTGAAGAAGGGTTTTATTAAGACTTTTTAACGGACTAAGTTTTTTAAAATCTTTTTTAAATCCACCCTCTCTCTCTCTCTCTCTCTCTCTCTCTCTCTCTTAAGATGCATCTGTAAGCAGATATGTGTTACACACATCAAAATAGTGTACCAGTAGCACAAAAGTACATGATCTCACAGAGATGGAGATTAGATTCACTGTGTAAAGATATTTGTGAAGGAAGTCTTAATTACAGCCTACTGTGGCTCTAAATCTACATATAATCGTGATAACAACCCTCTTAATGTGGGAGTTTAGATGTAGTCCTTATTGTCAAAATGAAGTGATGAATGGACATTCTACTTGTATATCCTCAAGCTGAGACAGTACTAAATGAATTCTAACATGAAACATTTCTGAAATCTTTATGGTCAAGGGCCCCTGTCCGTTTTTGCAGAAATACTCCAGTTTTCCTTATTTGCGGTAGAACAAATGTTTATCATTTTTAATTTGTTAGAAAGATGCATGTTCACCTTGTTCTAGAAATTTTTTGGGTTATGGAAAACGAAAAAAGTAGTTTTTTACTATAGAAATTGAGTAGTTTTTCCTTAAAATGTTTGGAGTAGTATTAGTGTATTTGTCAGTGTCTGTAGATTGTAGCAAAGTGAAAAAAAAAATCTGATGGGGTCAAAAATTCTGGGAAAATGGGTGAAGGATTTTACAAGAATTTCAGATAGCAATCCATGGAAGTTGTAAGTGATTTATTGCACAATGTTTTTTTAGATAATTCTTTTTGACAATATTTACATTGTACGTTTTTTGTAGCGTGATCTTTAAATTATTTGTTCACTCCTGAAAATTGTTTGTCAAAAAACAGGAAGATATATATTATGCAAGATTTCATCAGTTCAGTATATCTTCTAAGGCACAGAAACTTGGATATTTATCTTGTTCAGGTTCATGTCTGGTCATTTCAAAGGATCATTGATAAACCCTTATCCTAGATGCCGGAATACCTATGTAATAAAAACATTTCCATAGTTCTGAATGGTTGATAAAATAGCTGTTTACCTGAGTTAAAAATGTTATGACAGGTACAGTAATTTATAACAGCTGATTTCTAGTGAAATGACATTGCAGGATTTTGATACCATGGCTGGGTAAATATAATAAGGCCAAATAAATTGTCAGTCTAATCTTGAAGTGGGAAACTCCATCTGTGTAGCGGATCAGGTTTTATGACATAAGTTTGTTAAATTCTGATTGACATGCAAGAAAACGGGTAAATATTCTAAAATGATGCTGAAATATAATACAATATGATATTAATATGGCAAGCTTTTTCAACTTGTATGTATCTAATCACAAGGTGGAAAAGGTAATGAAGGGTTATATGAAAGCTTTTTTTTATTGAAATACTTCCTATTTAACTTTGTGTGGACTATGACACAGGAAAAAAGGGCTTGGATTGAGAATAAAAGGAAATTCAGAACAAATGTTTAAAAGGGTAAAGATCAGTTAGAGTAAACTTTATAATAGACTGTGTCAACAAGGTAGTAAAATATAAAATTATAATTTTCTTACAATTTTTAAGGATAAATTCAGGTGAAAATAAATTTTTTTTATTACCTTTGTTTCAAATGAAAAGAGGGTCTTGGAGATTTAAACAGCACTAATAACATACACATTTATTATATATAATGTATATGATATCAGGTATTGATATACATATATCATAAAACTGATTTTCAGAAAAATGTCATAAATAATCCTGAAGTGCATTTAATAGGACTCTCATATTTGCCAACATTATCATTTTAGGGAAGTTTTTATAAATGTCTAAATAGTTGAATACACATCTCACATGACTGATTTATTGTAGTACTGCAGAAGTTTGTTTCTGTTTGCTTGTTTATCAGGTTCTTAGCTAGCATACGGATATACAAGGTTTTGTGGTGTCGAGCTGAGTCACACAGTTTATATATGTACTATATTATAACAAGCACTTTGTTCATGTTAGAAGATATTATACATTGCAACCCACACTGACTCTCGGTGTTAAATGTACTCGGTAGAACAAGGGATATTATGTGAAGCGCATGCTGAATTTCTGAGTAATAATTTTCATTGTGATGGACTTACGTTTTCTGAATTTGTGAAGCATTTTCGTAAGTGGTGATAATCTCTCTCGTGCTGGTACTTGTATATATTCAAGATTGTTGAGGTTTTTCTCAGTGTTTATGGTAATTTCCAAGGATTAAATATGATGGAGTACGACAGTGTTGTGATTTATAACTGTCAACATTTTGTGTCTGTAGGAAACTCGGTGGATGAGGCTCAAGGATACATTTTCTACCATGAGAAGATGAAGAGACAAGAACGGACATCCACACCGATCAAGGCAGTGACCGCCTTCCACATGAAGGAGTCAAAGTCAGAAAACTCCAGTCTGAGTTCTCATCAGAAAGGAACGCTTGTGCCCAAACCTGCGGCTTCACCTCTTGGAAAGACTTACCTTAGTAAAAGCCATGAAAATCTGTCTAGTCATCAGAAGAAGAAACTGGCAACTCTAGCTGATCCTCCACATCGACCAAAGTCTAGTTTAGGAATAATTAAGGGAGGCTCAAGTAATAAGGAAAACTTGGCAACAAAAGGAAAAGATAATGTTTTTCTGAAACCAAAACCAGTGAAATCTGGGGGGATGACAACAATTCGGAAAGCTTCTAGCACACAACAGTTGGACAAGACAGGTGCAATGACGCCAAGGAGCACAAGTGCGAAAAGTTCAGCCATGAAACGTGCACATAGTTCTCACAATGTGAGTAAAGATAAATCCTCTAGAAAAAGAACGTCTGCTCCAGCAGATGTCATGGCTTACAATGCTGAATTACTGGCTAACTTTGAGAAAGACAAGAAAGAAAAAGAATCACGTATTTCAGAATTGATACAAGTTGCGGAAAATAGAAAAGCTGAAATAGAGAAATACAGGTACGAAACAAAACGTCTAAAGGAACAAATACCAACACATGATATCAAAGATGAACTTGAATTCCTAAGGAAAGAGAATATACTTCTAAGGGAACAGTTGCAAGAATTAGGTTACCCAGTAGAACAAATCACAGACACTGAAAAATTGTCCATTTTACAAGAAAAGAATGCCAAGAAAAACATGGAATCAAGTGAAAGTAGTTTTCCAAAAAGTAAGAGCTGTGATAGTCTGGACACAGATGAAGCCCGAGGGGGGCGGTCCATAAGTTGTAAGGGGGAGGGAACTGACAGACCGGCCTCCACAGCAGCCTCAGAACCCATTCTGTCCTTGGCGGATCAGGAATTCTCACTGGAAAACAGCCAATGGGAAAAGGGAAGCAACAAAAGTAGTGATGCTCTCAGCGAGATTTCCGTGGCATGTCTAACAGAGCGCATCCTACAGATGGAAGAGACCCATTACAGTACAAATGAGGAACTGCAGGCAACCCTACAAGAGCTGGGTGATCTTCAGCAAAGTGTCAATGAACTGAATGCAGAAAATGAAAAACTTCTTGACCAAAAGTATGTGCTTTTGGAATCTCTGTGTACTCAAACCGAAAAATTGGAACACTGTCGAGTTCAGATTGAACAGCTGAAATCTCTTCTAATCAGTGGGAATTTTCCAGAGCGATCAGAAAGGGAGCAACAATTGCTGGAACTGTTAAAAGGTGCTCAGGATGAACGAGAGGAATTTTTGTGCAAGCAGACAGAACTTGTGAACATACTGAATGCTAGGGAAAATGAGTGTAGGGAATTGGGTGAGCAGTGTGATACGAATAAAGACAAATTGCAATTACTGGAAGACAAATTAAACTCACTTAAGTCGGAGAAAGAGATTTGTGAGAAAACTATTTCTGATCAGAAGAAAACCATTGATAATGAAAAGATTGAAATGGACCATTTAAAGACTTTGTTAGAAAATGAGAAATCAAAAGTTCAGGAATTAGAGCAGTATTGCAAAGCAGCCGACAGTCATTCTGAATTGGAGGAACTTCTTCACAACACAAGGCAAGAGAAAGACAAATTGGAAAGTAAGTTGGCAGACATGAAGGAAAGTCTCCAGCATGCTCAGTGTGAGCTTGGTAGAGTGAAGGAAACGTTCAACGCCAAGGAAGAGGAACTGAAAGTGTGCAAGAACAATGCCAAGACTGAAATACAGGATTTGAAGTACCAGTTGGAAAAACTAGAGAAAGGCAAAACAGACAGCTCATCAGAGCTCAGCAATATACGTGAACACATAGAGCAGCTCAAGCATGACTGCAATAAGCACCTGGAAGAGAAGAATGAGTTCCTGTCTCAGTTGAGCGAAGCTAAGGAGAAGAATCATTCACTGCAGCAGGAGAAGGCAACCCTGGAGGTTGAGATAATGGAGCTGAAGAGTCGTCACACAGAAGAGTCCGAGGAGTGGACTCAGTTCCAGAAAGATCTACAGGTGAGGAGATTTTGCATGTGATAATTAGGAACAAACAATGCATACCGTTAGTTAAGAAAGCTTGGTAATCTTTTATCTTTTGATTTGCTTAAAATTTTACTAGCGGTTGCCCCTCATTAATGAGTTGACTGTGATTGATGCATATGTCTTAACTTGTTCAATGTTTGCAGGTGGCAGTTCTAGTGGCAAATAACTTTAGGGCAGAAACACAGGAAGACATGGAAAAGGTTCAACAGGAAAATTCTACGTACAGAGAAAAGTGTCGAGTGCTGATGGAAGAAAATAAAAAGTTACTGGAAGAAGTTGACAGGCTTAAACTCCACAGAAGCACAGATGGAACTCCAAAATCCATATTGTCATCTGCAGAACTCAAAGGCAAGATGTTGAATTCTGTAGGAAGGGAGTTAGCTAATTTGAGAGACAAACGCACTGACCCTAAGACACAAAGCCAGTCTGTGAAATCCTTAATACGCTCCATTGAGGAACAAGTTAAAAGTGGTTGCTCCTCAATTCATTCCAGTACATGCAATTCCAGGAGAAATTCTGACTGTTCCATGGATGAAACTGTGCAAGGAATTCCCTGTCTTCATAATATTGTGAAATCCCCAAGCTCCCCCATCTCTGAAAATCCATCCGTTTTTTCTTCCACAGCATCCCCTGAGGTGGCTCTGCGGTCAGTGCTCAGGAAACAGGTGGAGAAACCCTCACCACTCAGACATTCAGTGGGGTCTCTGAGTTTTGACCCACCTCGATCTCCAATTGATTCCTCACCAAAGTCTGCACCCCCTGTAGTTAAGAATGATTCCTCTCCTTCTCTGACCTCAATATTGTCCAGGAATTCACAAAGGAGAAGCAGTGGTGTAAGGTAGGTGGTAAACGGTAAAATTAACATGATCATCTTTCCATACTGATATAATATAGAATTTAATTTTTTTTCTCCATTTGAGTAAATTTTGCTGGTGAGTCAGTAATTTGGAAAATAATTTTTTTTCTCCACATATTAACATTTAGCTACCGGTAGTTTTGCACAGTATTAAAATGATCAAATTCTTTCAAGAGGTAGAATGTTTCTATATTTTTTCTCTTCAAATTCTTTACAGAGGGGAATAGGATAAATTTTGATCTAGGACTTGCATATGAGGAGTTTTTCATATCATTTGAAATTGTAACAACTTAGCAAAATGAAAAAACAAATATATCCTTATTTCTTTGTTATTTCCATAAATACCTTTGTTTGGTTAGGGAAAAAAATGTAATTGAATCTTAGTAAACATTTTCTAATTTCCTTTTTCCCAGTATGGAACCTGAGAGAAAGGATTCAGGTACAAAGGATCCTTTGGCTGTTTTAGCAAAACAGATGGGTGGATCTAAACGCAATGCTTTGCTTAAGTGGTGCCAGCAGAAGACAGTCAAATACAGTGTAAGTTCAGGAGTTCAAGAAGTTACAGAGGATTTTTTTTTTTCAGAAATATGCTCTCACAATAAATAAATTAAAGCAAAGGTTCAATAAAGTTGGAGTTGCTTATATGTTTTCTGTATGATAAATGATTTATTTTTCTTCTCTTTGGTTTTCTGATAGAATGTTGACATAACCAACTTCAGTAGCAGTTGGAATGATGGCCTGGCGTTCTGTGCTCTTCTCCACAGCTACCTGCCAAACAAAATTCCGTTTGCAGAGTTGAACACTGAGGACAAGGTACATGTACATGTATATAAATTTTTTGACATTTTGTAAACATATATCTCTATGTGGCGCATTAATTTTAGAAGCGTCACATTCACACCGACTTGGAACGTGCCATTGTCGCACTTAGCCTTCTCCTTATTCCGATCACTGCATCAATCGTACATTTCTTTAGTTATCAATTACTTCTATTCTAAGAAAAAATTCTCTATAAAGAGTTGAATAAAGAAGAATTTACGTAGACATTTTTCCAGCCATAGTCAATCTCTTCATATGCATATGCATGACAAAAATCATTTCTGCTGGAGAACTGAAATTCTTAAAACATGACCATTCGAGTAACTTATTTGTTTATTTACTTTTTAGAGAAGGAATTTTACCCTTGCCTTTGAGGCTGCTGAGGAAGTTGGTATCTCCTCATCTATACTGGTATGTTGTAAAAGTTTTTATGAGGCTTATTGCAGATGATATTCACTATATCATGATACTAATATACATGATACAGCTCTGCATCATGATATTATAAGAACACTGTAATAGGGAAAATTCTATTTTGCAGAATGAAAAAAGGAATAACACTGTATGATTTAGAACAATTTAATATTGTGTCAGAAACTTTGATAATTATGTAACATTTCAAGGTTATTGGTATCCTCTGCAGTGGAAATTAGTGGTATTACTGGTAATACATTGTTCTTGTGTAGGTTTTCTATCATGTTTACATTTTTACAGAACATAGGAGACATGGTTGCCATGGAGCGTCCAGACTGGCAGGCTGTTATGGCTTACGTCACCTCAATCTACAAACACTTTGAACATGACGCAAAAACTTCTGATCACACGTAGGATTGGGTCATAATACCAGAATATGCATAGGATGGAAGCATAACACCAAAACACACGAAGAATGAGGACTTCAACATATATTTAGGAATCCACACAAGACTTCTTAAACAAAAGAGTGTTGATTGTATTAAAACTGTTGTAATATCCATTCTATGTGCTGCTTTATTGTTAAAATTTGTGGATATTTTGAAGTTACTAAACACCCAGACTCCTAATTTACTTTCATTTATTCCCTATTTTTCTCTGTACTCATTCCAGATTTTACCTTTCTACCGTGATCATTTTTGAGATTTGTACTTGCATAATATTGTTTCTTCTTATTTTACTGGGACCAATTTTGTTACTGGATTTAATTGTTAAGTTGTAATTTTTTTTCTAACTGTCTCAAATATTTGTTGAGATTGAAAACCAGCTGAAATTTCTTTTTGTTAAGTTTATTCCTGTTTCATAAAATTCATGCTTATTTTCTACTCAATTACTGCATGAGCCTTGCTTTAGGATTTAGCTACTGTAGTTATCTTCAGAGTTGCATGAACGTGTGAATTATTTTACCCCGTGATTTTATGTTGTCTTCCATTTAATGTATAGTATGAAGCTAAACGCTAATAATTCTAAGATATTGGTGTTTAGAAAAAAATATTTTGTGGGTTTTTTTTTTTTTTGGAGGGGAAAGGAGGAGGGGGGAAATGTTGGTTTAATGTTCATAGGTGTCTGATACAGTTGATACTCTACAGTACTTTATGTGTGTATATATCCTAACAATTAAGCTAATTAATTCCATCCAGTTTTAATTATGTGCCACAGAAAGGTTGCATGTTGTGCTTTTATGATGAAATGCATGTAAAAACACTTTTTGAGGGGAAAAGCTTTTGCTATTTATGTTGTTTATTTTTCATTTAATATGTAGCATTAATGTTAAATTATATAGTACATTTGTTTTCAATCCAGCTCAAGATAGCAAACTCTGTTATAAGATACAGTAAAACCTTGTCATCTTGAACTTGATGGGTTTGGGAAAAGCGACGAGTTACTTTATCTGAGAAATTGAGATTTTGAGGTTAAAAAGTAGTTGGGTCTTCCAACTTTATCCCACATATCCATGGTATGCAAGATAGTAGTATTTGAGATACTGAAGTTGAACTGTATCTTTAAACACTCTGATAATATTTTATGTATAACATAGGTTGATAATGTCAGAGTTCCTTATTATTTATCTTGGATGTATTCCAACAGCTCATGATATACTGTACTTAAATAGTGGGAAAAATTGTAGTCTGTTTAATTTTTAAGGTGATTGTCTTGAAATTTATAAAAAATAGAATAATTAAGAGTGCTGAAGGAATGGAGGTTATGTTAACAGTTACAAAGAAAAAAAATTGTGAAGTTCAATGGACTGTACAATTCATGCTTTCCAAAATGCAGTGTTTATATTTGTGTCAAAATAAGGGATATTTTCTAAGCAGATTTGGTTTGATTCAATATTCTGTGTGTGCAGGTTAAAAAAAAAAAAAATTAAGTCAGTTGATATCAAGGAAAACAATTTATCATTTACTTTAGTAATGTGAAGGGAGAGAATTTTAGAATTGCACCTGATGTAGGACTATTTCTTTTATCAAGACTCGAGTTCAGTTTGATAACACTGATTTGACAAATGGCTAATAATGGTGCCCATACTAATTTAACATTTTGTTTATAGGAGGCTTCCAGTAGCGATCACTTTGTAATTTAGTCCCAGCGTATGATTTATGTTTGTAAATCTCAAAACATGTATATTCAGTATTATCTTCATATTATTTATGAGTATTATTTAAAACAAGTACTTCTACTTTCAATATCTATAGAAGTATTTCAACTGACTTTTAAATGCTGACCTGTTGAAATCCAGGTTTGAACGTATATGTTGCATCTTCTGCAGATGGTCAGTTTGCTATAAATCCAAACATGTTTTGTACAGATTATAGCACCAAGTTGATCAGTATTAATCTCCTTAATAAATTGGCTTTAATAGCTCATACAATCATGATTAAATGTACTCCTGTAGATGTGTTGGTGAGTTGTACGACCAAAACTACAAAGTAGTTTTTTCTAAAATCTACTGTATCCAACTTAAATGTTTAATTTTCTTTGTGAGATTTTGGTATCAATCACCATTGGTTGTATTTTTTTTTTTTTTTTGGTTACATCAGGTTTTTTTTTTTTAAATTAACTAAAGTGTATGTTATAAATGTTGAATTATATGAATTATTCAATGTGAATTTTAAATTTGTCTTGTGTACTCGAAGTTGCTGTGTAGATTAAATATAGGCACTGTATACTAGTAGCTAGCAAAAATTAAATGGTTAAACTGCAATGTGCAAAGATGTCTGTCAAAGATGTATATGAAGAAATACTATCTTTATTTTTTTTCTTGAAACATTAATAATGGTGCAGTATTGTGGTTTATGTACTTATATTTTGCATCATACATGTATATATACGCAAAGTACTTTGATCTCATTGAAATTTTCTTTTTATGTTTATACATATATGTTAGATGATAGGAATTACTTGGTAAGAATTTTAAAACAATAAATATGTAATTAATGTTCCCACTATGGCATTTAGGACCTTAATACAAGATATTTTAATTACAAAAATATGTTAAAAGGAGCACGATTCTACGTATTTTTTAAAAAATTAAAAACACGAATTTTTTATTAATTGTTAAGACACTACCTAGTTCACTTCAAACAATGTTTAGTTATGAATCAATTATGATTTTTAAAAGATCAGTTATGTACATGTATGTTTATAAGATGAAACGGTAATTACAGTATAAAGTGTTTTTTTTCTGGAGTACCATGCCTTCCTTATAAATGTAAACATGATGTCATGTTTGAAAGTAAGGAGGCGTACTGCTGCAGTGTTGAGAAGCAACTTCTGTTTAAATGGAGTCTAGTCAATGTAAACAATATGTAATTTGTTTGGCATAATTTGCTAATAAATAATCATGTTTTATGACTTTTTGTTTTCACTCAGAAATTTATGTTAGGGAGAGATGTTGGATAAAAGTTCTCTCACCAGACTTTACCTCTAGATTTAATATTGACACGTTGACACACTAAGGCGACAAGAGGCACCAAATTCCTCAAAGACATGTCTGAAGATTGTGTCCTTATGAGATGGCCCTTGACCACATCCAATGCTTTAGCAAAGGGCTCACTTTATGAACAAATAATCATGTCCATTCTGCACTTGATAACATAAATATGTGCAAACCCACATCTCAACATTTCTTCCTTGTCAGTCATCATATAAGTTAAAAATATTTCTAATTCCTTTAATGGAAAAAATAAAGTTTCAAATAACAGAATTTAAATGGCAAAAAATGCAACTTTTAACAACAACAATATTGTTGCTTCACAGATGAGAATATATCCATGTAATGTGCAAGTCCTTCTCATCAGAAGTAAATTTTTATTCCAAGTTCTTGATAAGATTGGTCATCTCCTGGTCAGACACTTGTTGAGATTTGCTTAAGTTCATGGCCTCTGCAAGTTTTATTGCAAGCACATGTTTACACTGAAAAAAAAAAGGAAATATTAATCATATTAAATAAAAATACCCTCAATATGTACTGTATGTTTTAAAGGTAAACAAGGTATTATCAAATGTTATAAAAAGCCACACTAACCATTATATGATCATCTTTAAGTAAAACTGAAAGAAAAAGTATGCTTATATATATATATATATATATATATATATATATATATATATATATATATATATATATATATATATATATACAAGAATTCTAAAATCAGTATCTGCACTCATTTCTCAGATATGAAAATTAGACCATTCCAAGTTTTTTCTACGTTTAGCGTCCACATGTGCCTTGGGTTTTTCACATCCCAGATCAAAACAAAATCAGTAGTCCTGAAATTAATCATTTTGGTGGAAACTTTTTTGTCAATTTCTTTCTATATTAATTTATGTAGAATTCGTCAATCAGATTTTGCAAAGGAATAGATCTTTCCATGAGGAAAACAGATTAATAAAGGAAATAAAATACCAGTAGTTGAATGAGACTGTTTTTATGACTATAAAGTCTGTGTTCAATTTTTTTTTTTTTTTTCTTTAAGAACAGGCAGGTAGGATTTTGAAAGATAGGTGGATGCTACACAGAGAAAAAAAAATTGGAAAGGCCTTACCTGTCATTCAAGTTTCAAAGTGAGATCTGTCATAAGAAAGTGTCATCTCATTTCAACACTAAAGAAATGGATTTTTGTTTAGCTGGGGTGTTTTTTTTTTTAATCAGAATTTTATACTTTAAAATAGAGGACTGTTCTTACGTGAATTTTCCCACAAAGCAAATGGATTTTTTCAAAAATCATAATTTTTTTCTGTGTGCACTGAAGTTACTTAAATCAGTACCCGAGTTACTTGAGTCAGTACCTGAGTATCTGTAGGCTGGGCAGGAGCAGTAGGTACTGGACAGTAGGCAGATATAAGGGGTACCTGATGTCCCCAGTACCTAAACATAAAATACATTAATACTGAAGAATATAGATACAGTAAAACTTGTCTAATCTGGACATCACTAGTTCCATAGAAATTGGCCAGCCATTAGAAAACACTCTGGATTATAGGCAACATTTTTAATTGAAATACTGAAAGGGACTTAATGTATACATCCTATTAGACAAGACTTCAGAATACACAACATCCAGAATAGACAAGTTTCACTGTACCAACCAATATTTTAACCGATTTTGTTTTATAATTAGTACTGTTTGTTAGAGTAACATTCTGGATTATAGACAACATTTCAAACAATTGAAATTACTGAAAGGATTGACTTAATTAACTTATACATCATATTAGACAAGATTTCAGAATACACAACATCCAGATTAGACAAGTTTCACTGTACCGACCAATATCTGTAACTGATTTTGTTTAGCAATCATTTCACTGGAGTTCTGAAATTATCAGTGATACATGAAGAGATTGCATGCATGGACACATCAACACTGACAGTATGCAATTTGTAATGCTAAGTTACCTGATAAACTTTTCGTCCACTTGGACATGAGATGGTGGTCACATTTCTGTGGTCTATTATATCCAAAGCTGGAAGGAGTGGAGCTTGGAATACAAAATTCAACCTGTATATTGATATAGCAAAATTGTTTGTTACTCAGTGACACAAGGCGTTTTTTTTTATTTCTAAAAACATTAAAAAGGCTCCTTTAACAAATTAAAATCGTACTACAGTACTAGTTCATGATTAATTCTATTTTATCTTTTACTTACGCTGACAGCAGTTCATCGCTTACTGAAAAGAAATTATATATTTTTTCATTTATTTATGAATTTTTTTTCTGAAATAATTTTAGCTATTGCATGGGTTCAGTTTTTGTTGAAGACATATTTTTTGTTCAATATTGCTACACATACATTTCCCTGTTTTGCTGTACACCGTATTCACTTCTGATAGGAGTTGTTCTGCCACTTCATTTATTTTTTTACCTGCTTGATTCATCACATGCAACACCTGTCGAAATGGAAACAACTATAATAATAGATTCTGTGTCGAAGTTAGAGTTATCTTCCCTGAAAATGCACAAGGTCAAGGTTGTTTTCTGCATTTAACGTCTGAAACGCAACATGTCTGGAGAATTTGAAAGCGTTGAAAAGTCGCTGGAAAAGCATCTTCCACCACAAGAATTAGCTGAAGTGAGGAGAATTCTATATGGAAAGGAGTTAAGGTAAAAACTGGCATACAAAATTTATTATTATGGGCAGTCTATGCAAGATTTTCCCAATGCAAAGAAAGGTAAAATATATTTTAAACACAGGATGCCTTATCTAGATATGCTGCCACGTTATTGGCACACTTGCAATGGTCGGTTATCTTGCATACAATTGGGATAGGTAAATTGAACTTACAGTTAATATCAGAATATTATCAGAGCTCTGCATTCCCTATTCCCTTCCATTTTTCGACAATGCGCGTTTTAAATCACGTGATTTAAAAAATATTTACGTCACAGTGTTTACAAACAATAACACGTGTTTGTGTATTTTTTCAGGGCATTAGATTTTTCTTCAGAGGTTAAAAATCTTGCAGACAAGAAGAACTTTGAGCTGAAGGGCTATGCATTCACAGCAGCTGAGGAGAGCATGCGCCCACCAAGAATTGTCCGAGTTGGACTGATTCAGAACCAGATAGTCTTACCGACCACTGCACCAATCCCACAACAGGTTCATGTCATATCCCAGCAAGATTTTACATAACTGTTTTGAACTAATGCATTGATTTATATGAAAAATTCATTCAGTTTTAATCAGGTCAAGGTGTCCTCCATATTTGGAGAAAGTTTTCATCTCTAATTTTGGCCCTTTCACACTTGCAAACATTCTGCCCTGTTTCAGATTAGACATTAGACATTCAGACATTAGAGTTCTCTAGGGTTCTAGTAGTACCCCTGCAGTCACAGTTAAGAGATACTGCTGTCTTCTTTGAATTCACCCTGTTCTAAATTCGCTCATTTGTAACAAGGGCAAAGGGGCAAACATTTCCCTGCATGCAGTAACAATTTGTACAGTCAAGCTTGGAGAATTGAAGGGGGAGGGGGGGGGGGGTTCTTGTTTCAGTTTTACATAATTTCAAGGGAGTATGAAAAGAATATCATACTTAAGGACATATGCAACGTACCTTACCTACTGATAATTTTTCAAGATATTCTTAATTTAAGATTATAGTGCCATCAGATGTTCGTCGACAAAAAATCAGCATGCATTACCAGGGGTTTTGAAAAGATATCAATTGATGAAAATTCTTGTATAATTCAAAGAAAAATACACAAAAATTACTAAACACATATTCTAGATGTTTTGTTCATCCAAACTTGTTTTAGAAGTGTACAATAGTACATATATACATACAAATGTAGCACACAATTCCTTTAAGTATTGGAACTCTTCAACTCCAGGGAAAAAGACAATAAAGTTCAAACTATGTTGCCTATGTCCTTAAGAAATATTTTGAGCATATTTTATTATATAGTAATATTATCCTCACAACGTCAGGGATCCTGAGTCCTCTCATGGATGTAGGACCCCCTGACAAACATCATTTGATATTTTACAAGCTGAATGCAGCTACATCTTTTGTGAAATTACAAATCTAGATTGTTAGCTCACCTCAACAAAGTTGGGGGAGCTTATGTAATACCCTCGGCGTCGGCGTACCAGCTTAAGGTTTTTGGAGCAGTTTTCTTTTCAAGTACTTCTATGGCCTATATTAGTCAGAGATGCATGGAGGATGCTTCTAGTGTGTTTCATTGTACCAGTCAAGGTTTCAGATGCTGCAATTTCAGCTAAAGAATGACCAGGTTAATGTTTTTGGAGCAGGTAAAAGTTTTTGGAGCAGGTCTCATTTCCAAGTAACTATAAGCCCTATATTGACCAAACTTGCATGGATGATACATCTAAGGATGCACATTACTGGACTTGCTTCGGATGCTGAGTCTGACCCATATTTTCCGGATGAGTGACCAAGTTAAAGTTTTTGGAGCAGATGTCATTTCCAAGTATCTATAAACCCTATATTGACCAAACTTGCATGGATGATACATCTAAGGATTCACACTACTGGACTTGCTTCGGATGCTGGATCTGACCTACATTTTCCGGATGAGTGACCAGGTTAAAGTTTTTGGAGCAGATGTCATTTCCAAGTATCTATAAACCCTATATTGACCAAACTTGCATGGATGATACATCTAAGGATTCACACTACTGGACTTGCTTCGGATGCTGGATCTGACCTACATTTTCCGGATGAGTAACCAGGTTAAAGTTTTTGGAGCAGATGTCATTTCCAAGTAACTATAAACCCTGTATTGACCAAACTTGCATGGATGATATATCTAAGGATTCACACTACTGGACTTGCTTCAGGTGCTGGATCTGACCTACATTTTCCGGATGAGTAACCAGGTTAAAGTTTTTGGAGCAGATCTCATTTCCAAGTAACATAAGGCCTATCTGAACCAAACTTGCATGGATGATGCATCTAAGGATGCACACTACTGGACTTGCTTCGGATGCTGGATCTGACCTACATTTTCTGGATGAGTAACCAGGTTAAAGTTTTTGGAGCAGATCTCATTTCCAAGTAACTATAAGGCCTATCTGAACCAAGCTTGCATGGATGATGCATCAAGGGACGAACAATCTCAAACTTGCTTCAGATGCTGGATTTGACTTACATTTTCTGGATGAGTGACTAGTTTTAAGTTTTCAGATAAGTCTATTCCCAAGTAACTGCAAACCCTATCAGACCAAAATTGCATAAATGTTGCATCTAGGGATGCACACTCCAAGATTATTAGTTTAGTGTGGGACTTTGCCTTACTTAAAGACAACATTCGCTGAGGTGAGCTCTGTAATCTCTGATTACCCATGTTTTTTCTTATCTCTTGACTAATTTTAAGCCTTTTAGTTACATTGAGATGTAAACTGCTTTCTCTCCGTGTATGTCTACTTATGAAAGCCCCAATCTGATTGGCGCTTCTCAATAAAAAATTCAAGCCTGTAAATATGGAATGAAGTTTGTCAAGATTCAACATTCATGAGTGGACTCAGGACCCCTGACGTTCTGATAATGTAGAAATATATGTTGCATTTACATGCATCTGATAATTCCAATGCATGTTATTATGTTATTGTAAAATATGTAAAACATTTCTTAATATTTACTTTTCCAGATTGAGTCCCTCCATAACAGAATATCTGAGATAATTGAAGTGGCAGCACAATGTGGAGTCAATGTGATTTGTACTCAGGAAGCATGGAGTATGTCTCTACATTTATAGAAATCTTTCAATGTGACATTAGAATATCAAATTGGAAAAGAAAAGCATATTCTTCTGTAAATCTTTTCAAAATTTTAAGCATGCATGTGATCTTGTCCTTTTTGTTTTACAGCTAGGCCTTAATGTTTTACAGCTAGGCCTTTATATTTGACATCTTTGCCTTTTTAAAGCTGTACGGCTATGCTTTTATATTTTACAGCTGTGCCTTTATGCTTTACAGCTATGCCTTTATTTTTTTACAGCTAGGCCTCTATGTTTTACAGCAAGGCCTTTATGTTTTACAGCTATGCCTTTATATTTGACAGCTTTGCCTTTATGCTTTACAGCTGTGCTTTTATATTTTACAGCTAAGTCTTTATGTTTTACAGCTATGCCTTCATGTTTTACAGCTATGCCTTTTGCATTTTGCACACGAGAGAAGCATCCTTGGTGTGATTTTGCGGAACCTGCAGAAACAGGAGCAACAACAAAATTGATGCAAGAGGTGGGTTAGTTACTTGTCTTCTACCTATAGGAAAGATGTGTATGATTTATTTTCTGACTAGAAGACTTGTAATACAGACATATATCTGAAGAAATATAACTAAAGAGTGGTAAGGCATGACTAAAAAAAATTATGTACAGTCTTAAAAATTACAAAGCAATAAGATCTTTACTCTTGGCCATGATTTTGAACTTTCATAAAAGAGAATTTGGTTTGGTCAAGTTGAAGGCAGATGCACAGCCAGAATGGAATGAAAAGAAGGTTTGGGGGCATTCAGAGTTTTACACAGGAATATATAGGAAAAAATTCTTTTAAAAATTTTCTCAAGAACAGCAATAGCATGAACAGTCATTATATGGAAGAATCTTTAGGTAGTGTACAATTCATGTCTCCCGGGGGTAGTGTGGTGTCACAATAAATGATCAAAGTTTTTATATAGGGACATATAGGAAAAAAATCTGATGATGAAGAACGGTAGGGCCATAGTGACTCAGATTAGCTGTATGGCCCATGGGCCTTTTATTTTGAACATGATGTATATGCACTTTGTTGATTTGTGCAAAGGTAGCTATGTGCTTGGAAGGTCAAAGCTGCATATCAGATCAAGGTCATGTGGATTAGCTGAAGGACAACTAATTATTTGCTACAGATTTTGGAAATTTGGAAAGTCAATATTCTATATATTTTACTTTAGTTTATTACTCTATTTAATAAGTAAACATTTTCAAAAATAAAGCATTAAAAATATATTTTATCATCACATTTTGTTTAAGACCTATTGAAAACCTTTTGCATCTCTTAAAATAAGAACATGGAAGAAAATACATTTATGTTTAAACAAACTTGTCAAATTTTCTTTGAACATGTAGTTGGCCAAAAAACACAACATGGTAATTGTGTCCTCGATCTTAGAACGTGATGAAGAGCATGGGGATGTTTTAGCCAATACTGCAGGTACTACAATCATTTTAGTCAAAACACAACACTAAAGATGCTGCATAATCTTTATTTGCAGAAAATTACTTAAAAAAGCAATTCAATATTGAATGATACTAGCTTGAGAATTTGGGTGAGGATTATCTATTGATATTTACAATTTTTCTCACTGTTTGCAGTCGTAATTTCCAACACTGGCAAATACCTTGGAAAATCAAGGAAAAACCACATACCTCGTATTGGGGATTTTAATGAGGTAAAAATTTATATCAGGTAATTTAATATCCACATTCTTGTTCTCGTCTCTGTGGAAGAAAAGGGGAATACTCTGTTTGAAATCAGTCACATGAGAAAATATGATTTGTATGTTAAAGATCAGCAGTTTGTTTACATTAATTTCAGTCTACTTACTACATGGAGGGAAATACAGGGCACAAAGTGTTTCAGACACAGTTTGGTAAGCAAGATTATTGCACCGGTATATAGATGTATTCATAGAGATGAAACATGTTAATCATTTAAGGTGCAGTAGTGAATAATTGAATTATTTGAGCTTAATTCCTACCATTGTATTAATAATCATCACAGGAAGAATTGCTATTAATATCTGCTTTGGTCGTCACCATCCCCAGAACTGGATGATGTATGGAGTTAATGGAGCAGAAATTGTCTTCAATCCCTCGGCAACTGTTGGAGCTCTAAGGTATTAATGGTGAACAAGCACTTTGCTTTGCCACAACTAACTCAAGTCAAAAGTGCTTGTAGATTTTATTTCATTTCAGTCTTTTTTATGCCTCTGTAATCGGAGGGCATGTAGTTTTTTGGTTTCTCTGTCCGTTTGTCAACAAAAACATTAATCTTACCCATAACTTTGAACCATTAGTGCTAGGGCTTTCATATTTCACATGTGTATACCTTGTGACAAGACCTTTCTTAGGGTATACCAGCTTTTTTGACTTCATAACCTTGACCATGGAGTTTGACCTACTTTTGAAAACTTTTACCTTTGCCATAACTTTAAAATGGTTCAGGTTGGTTCTAGGACTTTTGAAGTTTATACATGTATGTGCATTCCTTGTGACAAGACCTTTGGGTACCAATATTTTTGACCTCATGACCTTTATGTTGGAGTTTGACCTACTTGAAAAACTTTAACCTCGGCCATGAGCTGCATAACAGGGGCATCAGTGTTTCATATACACATCTTCATTTTTAAATGAAAAAAGTTTTTCTTTGAATACATGTACATCACTGTGAAATTTGCTTCTGTATAGTGAACCCATGTGGCCTATTGAAGCCAGGTGTGCTGCTATTGCAAACAGTTACTTCACCTGTGCCATCAACAGAGTGGGAACAGTGAGTGTTTTTTGCAAAGTTTGAAATTTTTCTCATTTAAATTTAAGCTTTGGTGTGATTTGGGGGGTGGGGTGGGGGTGGGGGGTTGATAGAGATAATAATCTGAACATTCATAGCATTCCTTAGTTAATACCTGTCTCACAAGAAACAATATTCATGGTACATTTTTTCCGGTTATAAAACTCAATTCATTGGCTTTTGTCTAATGAACAGCTTCAATCAAAGGTATAATACATGTACAAGAATAACAGAGTACTACATGTACATAGCCCTATCAGCACTATCCTTATCTTTTCAGTCTGAAAGAAAATAAATTCCACTACATCTGAAAAAAGTCACATGACTCTCACTTTGAATTTTCTTTTATAATGCTTGTAAAATATGTAAAACTCATTTAGTATGAACATCAATATACTGAATTTACAAATATAGCAATTTTTTTTATTATTATTTTTTTTTCCTTTTTTTTGAATGCCCGGCAAAATTCTTATCAAATCCTTGTAAAATTTTCCTGATATGACAAACTTGGGTAAAGCAAATTTTACAGATATAGCAAACTGATTTTGTGTCCACTAGAGGTTAAAATAAACAGATTTTTACATCCTTTATAGCAAGTTTTTAAAGATTTCAACTTTAGGATATTGATCTGACATTTTCTTGTAAGTATGTATGTATATTTGAAATTCAATTCATCCCAAAACTTTTTTACTGGAAGGTAACTTTTGTATTTCATACCGGTTCTTCCCGGAATACTCAATCCCGAAGTACATAATGAATTATGGCTATAGTGAACTAAATTCACAGGTCCCCATGACTTTGCTATAACCGAGTTTTACTGTAGTTATATTTTGTACTTAAAGGGAACACTTTTAAATGTATACATGTACATGTACTTACATGTACTAATATTATTCCTAATACATGTAGTTTTAGACACCCATTTACTAGGAGGCAGATCTCCCAAGCACTCTTTAGCCAATTTTTAAAGTGCTGAAGTTTGTTTACTGGGTTATATGTAGTAATTTTATTTGATGACACAATAATTTAACATTTTATCAATTGTAGGAGTTGTTTCCCAATGAGTTTTCCTCTGGTGATGGAAAACCAGGTAAAACAATAGAAATTCTTGTATCAATTTGATTTTCTCACAGGTCATGGCTTAGATCTTGGATGCATTCAAGATAATGAATAAGAGTTTTCTGGATTTGTAAATTAAAAATTTTCTGTTCTCTGTTCTTGCATTATCTGTATAGATATAGTATACTTTACATATATGGAATTTTTAATTTTACTTTGTACATGTTTCAGCCCATAAAGATTTTGGCCACTTCTATGGTAGGTTATTTACATTATTTCCCATACTGATATGTATACATGTACTTTACAACAGGTATCAAATAGTATGAAAACAGAAATACTTTCATTGATTATATCAATCTCATATTTTATGAGTTACAAATATTATACAATTTTTGCTGGTTTTTGAGGTCAATACAATGATTTAGACACTTGAGGAGTACAATATTCACTGAGCCCGGAAGGTGAGGTGAATATTGTACTTCGAAGGTGGTTAAATCATCGTATTGACCAAAAAAAAGCAATAATTGTTTTATTATATGATTCAATGATTAAATGACACACACTCATTAAGCAATCCGTGCCATCTTACTTGTTCACATCTACTGAAGTACTAGCTGAACATAATGAGAGAAATGGGGTTAAAAAACCAGTTGTATTATTTTGGAATTTTTTATTTTAGTTTAGGTGATATATATAGAAAAAATAAATGTCATGCACATATATAGGATTGATTTTGAAAAAGAGGGCATTAAAAATAAAAAAATTGACAAGTTACCTGAAAACAAATCTTTGACTAGCCCCCCCCCCCCTCCCCCCCCCCCCCCCCCCCCCCCCAAGGAAAAGAATTCTCCCAAATCAAAATTTTATTTGGTGGGATGTAAAGATCAATAAACTTTTCAAGGGGAGGGGGGCTTTCATTGAAATTTTTTATCCTTTAAATTTAAATTAAAACTTAACTTTCTCAAAAGGTGGGGAGAGGGGCAGGCCTCCTGCAACCCCCCCCCCCTCCCCCCAAACCCCTCACCCAAGAATCTATGTACCTTAATGTTATATTCATATTAGTGGATGTCAGGTGCAAGTGAAATAACTTTCCAAAACTATTTGCATCAATTTGGAATTTCCCTGTCTATTTTTGGTTCAATGCAGAATAAATAATTCCTTATATTGACCTGGAGGATCACATGCAGGTCAATATAATGTAGTATTTTTCTAACATTGTTGGATCTCAGCCAATCAGAGAGATTGGAGTTATTCAATCATATAATAATAAAGTTTAATGTGATGTATATATACATTAATTTACTTTATATTGAGTTAACTATGTTACACTGTTCAACAGATTTTTTTCCTGGAAAATGTCAGATATATGTAGTAATTCTCACATTATGTAGATGCGCCCATATGAATGTCCATAAGGTAATTCTCTGCCTTTTTGAAACAGAACATTGCATGTATGTAAAATTGCCCTGGTATATTTTATTCTCTAGGATCTAGCTATGCTGCAGCACCTGATGGAAGTAGAACACCAGTGAGTAGACTCTTACAATTAACAAAGTTCTTGGTGTGAAATGAAGAGTAACTCATATTTGCTCATTGTATTTATTATAAATAGTAATTATCATATATAATAATGCCAAAATTATTTGGCCCAACTTTGAATCAACATACATGTTTGATTGTATGTTCTTTACTACTGCTATAGTGCATTCTCAGTAAGTTGAGGATGCATGACATTTTTCGAATGTTCCATAAGCATTACTACACATATTTGTGTATTACAGGGCTTATCCAGGACTAGAGATGGACTGTTAGTAGCAGAGATGGACCTCAACCTTTGTCGTCAGATCAAGGACAAATGGTGTTTCAGAGTAAGCGAATTGTTTGTGGATTCCTGACGGCATATTTCCTTGTGAAATTTATTTTATGAATGACTTTGGCTGGGGCATATAGTGTTTGTCAAGTCCATCTTCCGTCCTTCCATCTGTTTGTCCGACACGCTTTGTGTTTAGCTCAGTTTCAAAGAAATAATTCAAGAAGTTTTTGTTAAACTTTTGGTGATTTGTATTGAACATCTTTGCTAGCCAAGGGTTTTTGGCCCACTCATAAACTGTTTTTGGGGAGCAGAGTGGACTGAAGAAGATGGGCATTGAACTGCATCAAAATATTTTGACTGAGACCTTCCTTTTGACAGTTACCTCACTTTTCTTAAATTTCCATTTAGCTCAGTTTCAAAGATCAATTCAAGATATTTTTGCCAAAACACATACACTGATACACATTGGTGAGAACTAATTAACTGTGCCCAAATTTATGAAATTGACCTTACTTGACCTAATTTTGCCTTTACCTCAGTTTCAAAGTAACTTTTCAAGTTATTTTTATGCAAGCCTTTGGGCTGATACATAATATAGTGAGAATTTATTACTATGTCCAATCTTTTTTTACCTTGACCTTCTTAATGACCTTTGACTTTACTATTTATTTTGTATAAAACTCACTTTTAAAGAAACTTTTCAAGATATTTTCATCAAACTTCAAACATTAATACACATTTTCATGTTACATTACTAATCAACCTTAGATGGGGCGTTCATGTCCTATGGACATATTTCTAGTTTGAACTTAATTTTGTTTGTGCAGAGTTTCTACAGAGAATGGAGAAACATTTCCATTCTCTTTTGATTTACATGTTGTATAATTTGTATACCTTTACATTTAGATGACACAAAGATTAGATCTATATGCAGAGTCTCTGTCTAAAGCAGTGCAGCCTGATTTCCAACCTGACATTGTGACTGAGAAGTAAAATGTGTATGTATTGTTTATGATGTCATTATGGAAAATTTCAGAATTGAGCAGAAAATATTGAAATATTCTCAATTTTAGCTCTTCTGAGCCAAAGGCTCAAAGAGCTAATGCTATGGCCATTTGTGCCATGTGCGTAAACTTAGAATACGGGCCACAACTCAAGAACCCCTTGGCCAATTATTGTCAAATTTGTCACAGGGTATCCTTGGCCCAAGGGCTCCCGTAAATACTAAAACTAGGGTTGTGATTCTTAAACAAGGGGAGATAATTAGGTAAATAAAATCAAAAGTACTGATTGCTAAAAAATCTTTTTCTCAAGAACCACTGGGCAGATTATCACCAAACGTACACAAAAGAACAAGATATGTTGAAGATTAAAATTTGTTCAAGGCATCACCCTGGGGCAAAGGGCGTGGTCTCAAGGTCACTTCAAAGTTGACCAAAAATTACATTTTATTAAAATGTTGATATTTTGCTTACTATAAGGACTAGGATCATCAAATCTTGTCTGTTGATGCATCTAAGGACCTCATATCATGTTGACTCAAAATTTGGTTACAGTGACCTACTTTTTGAAATTTGCAGTCATTCTTTTTCAAAATAATTTTGAGGCATATCTTGAATAATTTAAAGCCTATGATCCTCAAACTTTGTCAGTTGATGCATCTTGGGTCTTCAGAGTACATCAACTAAAAAGTAGGTCACCTTGACCTACTTTTTGAATTTTATGGTTAATCTTTTTCAAAATATTTAAGGTCATTCATTCGAATACTGAGAGGTTTAGAATCATTAAATCTTGTAAGATGATGCATCTTGGAGCAATAAAACATATCTATTAAAAAGTAGGTCACAGTGACCTACTTTTTGAACTTTGCAGGCTTTCGAGTTCAAAGCATTTTAGAGGTATATTTTGGACATTTTAAGGCCTATGATCATAAAACTTTGTAAGTTGCTGCATCTTGAGTCCTCGAAAAAACGTCAACTGAAAACTAGTTCATTGTGACCTACTTTGAAATTTTATGGCTATATTTAAATATTTTGGGTACTATTTGGTTTAGAATCATCAAACTTTATCAGTTGATGATGTATCTTGGGTCCTCTAAGTAGGTCGACTTAAAAGTAGGTCACTGTGACCTACTTTTCAATTTATCTGGCTATAATTAAATATAATAAATATCGGGTACTAGTGTTTAGATTCATCAAACTTTGTTAGTTGATGCATCTTGGGTCCTCGGAGTACAAGGACTGAAAAATAGGTCACTGTGACCTACTTTTGAAATTTTATGGCTATATTTAAATATTTCTGGGTACTATTTGGCTTAGAATCATCTAACTTTGTCAGTTGATGCATCTTGGGTCCTCGGAGTAAGTTGACTGAAAAGTAGTCACCGTGACCTACTTTTGAAATTTCATGGCTTTATTTAAATATATCAGGTACTAATTGGCTTAGAATCATCAACCTTTGTCAGTTGATGCATCTTTGGTTCTTGGAGTATGTCAACTTATATGTAGGTCACTCTGACCTACTTTTGGAATTTTATGGCTATATTTAAATATTTTTGGGTACTAATTTGCTTAGAGTCATCAAACTTTGTTGGTTGATGCACCTTGGGTGCTTGGAGTACGTCGACTGAAAAGTAGGTCACTGTGACCTGATCAAATATTTTTCAGGTACTAATTGGCTTAGAATCATCAAATTTTGTAAGTTGATGCATCTTGGGTCCTCAAAGTATCTGAACTGAAAAGTAGGTCACTTTGACCTACTTTTGAAAGTTTATGGTTATAATTAAATATTCGGGTACTAATTGGCTTAGAATCATCAAAATTTGTCACTTGTTGCATCTTGGGTCTTCGGAGTATGTTAACTGAAAAGTAGCGCTAGATCAACATGACCTACTTTTGAAATTTTATGGCTTTATATAAATATTTCAGGTACCAGTTGGCTTAGAATTATCAAACCTAGGTAGTTGATGCATCTTGGGTCCTCGGAGAATGACAAGTGATAAGTAGGTCACCATGACCTACTCTCAGGTACTAATTGGCTTAGAATCATCTTGGGTTCTCAGAGTGTTTTATCTAAAATGTAGGTCATGATGATCTATATTTGGAATTTCAAGGCTTTATTGAAATATACAGGATACTTAGAGACTTCAAATAGAAGTGATACTTGTTGTACAATTTATCAGAAGAGCGATTCAAGGCCCTTGGGCCTCTTGTTTTCATTTAGTTCAAAATATGTACTGTATTACAAAAATATGATTCAGTTTGATGTTCTGTGATTGTAGTGTATACAATGTAAGTAAACAAATGAAATTTCTGTAAAGTGTATAAATAAGATGCATGTAATTACAAACATTTACAATATCTTTTTTTTATGCCCCTGGATCGAAAGATCCCAGGGGTATATTGTTTTTGTCCTGTCTGTCTGTTTGTCTGTTTGTCCGTTTGTCTGTTTGTCCGTTTGTCTGTCTGCCTGTTGTCAACTTTAACCTTGCCCATAACTTTTGATTGGTTGGAGCTATGACTTTCAAATTTCACATGTGTATTCCTTGTCACAAGACCTTTCTTTGGGTACCATAATATTTGACCTTTTGACCTTGACCTTGGAGTTTGACCCACTTTTGCAAAATTTTATGAGACTTTAACCTTGGCCATAACTTCTGAACAGTTGGTGCTTGGGGTTTCAAACTTCACATGTGTATTATTTGTGACAAGGCCTTCCTTTGGATACCAACAACTTTGACCTTTTGACCTTGACCTTGGAGTTTGACCTACTTTTGAAAAACTTTAACCTTGGCCATAACTTTTGAACAGTTGGTGCTTAGGGTTTCCAACTTCACATGTGTATTCCTTGTGACAAGACCTTCCTCTGGATATCAACCACTTTGACCCTTTGACCTTGACCTAGGAGTTTGACCTACTTTTGAAAAACTTTAACCTTGGCCATAACTTTTGAATGGTTGGAGCTAGGGCTTTCATACTTCACATACGTAATCCTTGCGACAAGACCTTCCTTTGGATTCCAACCACCACTTTGACCTTTTGACCTTGACCTAGGAGTTTGACCTACTTTTGAAAAACTTTAACCTTGGCCATAACTTTTGAATGGTTGATGCTAGGGCTTTCATACTTCACATATGTAATCCTTGTGACAAGACCTTCCTTTGGATACCAACCACCTTGACCCTTTGACCTTGACCTAGGAGTTTGACCTACTTTTGAAAAACTTTAACCTTGGCCATAACTTTTGAATGGTTGGTGCTAGGGCTTTCATACTTCACAAATGTAATCCTTGTGACAAGATCTGCCTTTGGATACCAACCACTTTGACCTTGATCTTGACGTTTGACTTTTATTAGCTCACCTGAGCTGAAAGCTCAAGTGAGCTTTTCTGATCACATTTTGTCTGTAGTCCGTCCGTCTGTCTGTCTGTCTGTCTGTCTGTCCGTCCGTCTGTAAACTTTTCACATTTTCGACTTCTTCTCCAGAACCACTGGGCCAATTTCAACCAAACTTGCCACAAAGCATCCTTGGGTGAAGGGGATTCAAGTTTGTTCAAATGAAAGGCCACGCCCTCTTCCAAGGGGAAATAATTAAGAATTGGTGAAAATTTGGTGTCATCTTTTAAAAATCTTCTTCTCAAGAACCATTGAGCCAGAAAAGTTTATACTTATGTGAAACCTTCATTACATAGTGTAGATTCAAGTTTGTTCAAATCATGACCCCCGGGGGTAGGGTGGGGCAACAATGGGGGATCAAAGTTAAGCATAGGAATATATAGGGAAAATCTTTAATAATCTTCTTCTCAAGAACAACAAAGCCACAATTAGTCATATTGATATGAAATCATCCTCAGGTAGTGTAGATTTAAGTTTGTTCAAATCATGACCCCCGGGAGAAGGGTGGGGCCACAATGGGGGATCAAAGTTTTACATAGGAATATATAGGGAAAATCTTTAAAAATCTTCTTCTCAAGAACAACAAAGCCACAATTAGTCATATTGATATGGAATCATCCTCAGGTAGTGTAGATTCAAATTTGTTCAAATCATGACCCCTGGGGTTAGGGTGGGGCTACAATGGGGGATCAAATTTTTACATAGGAATATATAGGAAAATTCTTTAAAAATCTTCTTCCCAAGAACAACAAAGCCACAATTAGTCATATTGATATGGAATCATCCTCAGGTAGTGTAGATTCAAGTTTGTTCAAATCATGACCCCCGGGGGTAGGGTGGGGCCACAATGAGGGATCAAAGATTTGTATAGGAATATATAGAAAAAAAATCTTCTTCTCAAGAACAACAGAGTCACAATTAGTCATATTGATATGGAATCATCCTCAAGTAGTGTAGATTCAAGTTTGTTCAAATCATGACCCCCGGGGGTAGGGTGGGGCCACAATGGGGGATCAAAGTTTTACATAGAAATATATAGGGAAAATCTTTAAAAATCTTCTTCTCAAGAACAACAAAGCCACAATTAGTCATATTGATAGGGAATCATCTTCAAGTAGTGTAGCTTAAAATTTGTTCAAATCATGACCCCCAGGAGAAGGGTGGGGCCACAATGGGGGATCAAAGTTTAACATAGGAATAATTAGGGAAAATCTTTAAAAATCTTCTTCTCAAGAACAACAAAGCCACAATTAGTCATATTGATATGGAATCTTCCCCAAATATTGTAGATTCAAGCTAGTTTAAGGCATCCTCCAGTGGTAGGGTAGGGCCATAATGGGGGTTCAAAGTTTTACAATAGAACATATACAGGAAATATCTTTAAAAATCTTCTTCAATCTCAAGAACAACAAAGCCATGATCAGTCATATTGATATGGAAGCATCCTCAGGTAGTGTACAATCAAGTTTGTTCAAATCATGACCCCCCCCCCCCCCCCCCCAGGGTAAGGTGTTAGACATATTTAAAATTCTGTTTTAAAGAACAGCAAAATCATGATTAGTTATATGAAGATAGAAGCATCCTCAGAAGGTTTATATTCAATTTCATTCAAAACATGGCACCTTGGGGTAGGGTATGCCTAGAACAGGCGATCAAAGCTTTATATATGAATATATAGGAGAAATATAGGAGAAGAAATCTGCTGACGAAGAACAGCAGGGCCATATTGACTCAGGTGAGCGTTGTGGCCCATGGGCCTCTTGTTTAAAAAAACTTTAACCTTGGCCATAACTTTTGAACAGTTGTTTCTAGGTCTTTCAAATTTCACAGGTGTATTCCTCGAGACAAGACCTTTCTTTGGGTATCAACATTTTTTATCTTTTGGCCTGGATTTTGACTTGCATTTGAAGAAACTTTAACCTCCGCCATAAGCTGCCATGTGGGGGCATCAGTGTTTCACAAACACATCTTGTTTTTTTTTAATTGTAGACCTGTGACTGATGAGACAGAGGTCCTTTCCAATCCTATGTGAATATGGAACTAAAGTGCCTGGTTAGAAAATTGATCAGAAAAAGGATTAAAAATCAAGCAAATCAAGAAACTGAAACCCAAATTATTTTAATTAGTAAATGTCAGTTTTGTAGAGATGATTATATCCTGGATAATTATAGTGCTTATTCTCTTGTTACTCTTGTAAAGTATAGATTATATTCTTGAATCATATAAGAATATTGGTTACAGAATTATGTGTGAAATGAGGTCTTAATTCTAGTAAATTTACAGATTTTGCAAATTTTGAGATTGCTTTAGGGAGTAGGGTTCTAGATTATATTTGGTGACATTGGTCTTGGATGTGATTTATATGTTGATTATCTGTTCATTTTACATTGTACAATTTTCAAGTGACAAACTATTATTGTTAAAAAATTTTAGAATCATTTATGCCTATAGTATATATTTAGATTTTCTCCCTTACTCAGTTACTTGTAACTTTACAAATAGTTAGTGTACTACTGTATATTGTTTTTACTGTTTTATTATCAATACAGTTTTCTGCAAGTTATTTTGATATAATTTTAGAAAGTACCTGTGAATTTGTATGTATTTTTTGCCAGCGTGTTAGATCTAGTCCTTTTTTCAGTGCAGACGTTTTTAGTGCTGTTTGCATTGACAAAAAAAAAATGTGTTTAGCATAATACAAAGATTGAGAATATATTTAACACATTATATATGTCCTGATATACACATTATTATCAATAAATGTCAAGGGAAATGTTTCCATTATCATTCTTTGTGATTCTTATCATTTCAAGGCTTCATTGTTTTATATATATATATATATAGCACAAGTAAAGGAAATTTCTGCTTGTTTTTTGTGATAGTATGTGGGGAGATCACATGACCCAATATAGTGTCAAGAAAAGTGGAAATCTCGATTCCCTTTCTCTATTCCAAAAAGATAAAAAGCTATGAATTTTAAGAGTTTATTGTTTTGCCTTTGTATATAATACAAAAACCTAATGAAGGGGGGGGGGGGGTATTTGTGCAAACGGTTACTTTGTAAATCTTTTATTTACGTGAACAGTTGGAGAACTGTTAAAAGTGGTCGGGAAAATGTTAAGATTCTTTTAACTTTGTTATGATAGTCTTCAACAGTTCCATGAAAAGTTGTTCAAAAAATTATTTTTGTATTTTATTTGTCCACAATCAATGTAAGAATTTCTGTCATGGCTATGAAAAGACTCTGGGTATGATTGTAGAAGTATGGAGAGTGGAATTTTAGAACTAATATTTAATAGTTAGATTTTTTTTTTGTTCTGTGGATTTGCTGGTTATACTTCATCGTAACCTTGAGGGAAGGGAAATTTCTGACATAGAAGGGTTCTCGAAGATGAACATAGTACACCATTGTGTACCAAATACTTATCAAATCAGTATATATATATATATATATATCTACCAACAACACTCCTTACTTTTAATGAAACAATCATAAATACACAGGTATATTTGAACATTTGTTGTTTACTGTGATGAAGGTTTTATATTTTCCCTTTAGGATTATCCATGATTAATTAAATGGGGATTTTTTCTGGCGAAACCTGCCAGGAAATGATGGGCTTTTTTTTTCCATCTGAATGTTGCAGTTCATTGATTAATGTCTACTGGGGTTGAGCATGTTTGTATACGTTTTCTTTCTATTGGCTTTCAAAATTAATCTTTCGGGTGTTGATTTCATTAAACTAGAAATGACACTAAAAATTAATATACTGTAGCCTTCCTTCTCGTATACTGAAAATATCATTAAACAATGAATACTCTTCAGGTGACGTGATCACTAACTAAGAAAAATAACTCTGGTTTACTTGGTAATATATATATAGAGTTGTCTTTTTTTACTGCCTGGCCATAAGTATATCATTTTAATTTTCATTGACAAATGCCTTCTTAGGAAAAAAAAAACAACACTTTACTAATAGCTCATATTGTATGCATCCAACTTCACAAAATACTGGATTTCTGGCGCTTTCTCATAATACATGTATCAACAACAATATCTCTGAAAATTGTATGTAGACGTTGCGGTGATTTCACTTGTCATATGCGAAGATGAAGTTTACTGTTGAGAAATTGTAGTATTTTTATTTTTTAAGGTTAGAAATTTTGGCTCGATGATTTCATAAATTATTTGCATGAATAATGTATTTGGTGAAAAGAAAATTTTGCATAATTAAGTGACCAAAAAAAAAAAAAGTTGAGATATAGATTGGCCTCACTAAATTTTTAAGTCATTTTTTTTTCAGTAAAATATATACAATATAGTTAAGAAACACTTATGGTCATAAATTATAGTTGAAAAAATAAAAGAAAGATCAAAGTAGGGGACTGTTTCATATATATATTGTTTAGTCTCTTAGACTTAAAATTAATTCTGTTGATACTAAAGATTATTAAAATTAGATTCACATCTAAGAGAGAAGGTGCCATGAACTGGGGAAAAATGTTTTCTGGTCGATATTTATTGTAATAATATTCCCTTAAATATCTGCCATAAATGAGTTTGTTTTCAGTGATGCCTGCAAATTACAAGTTATGTATTTCTGCGTTTGTGATTCGTAGAAATGTGTAAGGCATACAATGTATAAGACCATAACGTTGTAAAAAATGATATGCTTCATTTAATTAAAACGCAAATAATCACATGTATATAACTCATACTGGTCATGCAAAAAAGTCATTGTACTCTGTTATGTGTGTTCGTCTTATACTTAATACTTTTAGGATTGGATTACGTATGACGGATAATTGTTTCCTGGACGATGCTTCATGTCTAAACACCCCCGTAAACACTTAACACATCACTTGAAATTGTTTCGTAGAGACGATTTCCTTTTATTTAAAGAAATGAACCCCCCCTCTCTCTCTCTCTGGTTTTGAGATCTCTCTCTCTCTCTCTCTCTCAAGAGAGTCGCTGGTTTTGAGATGGAGAGACAGTGAGAGGAAATATATAAATGCAGCAATGTAACCATTTAAAATATTTACAAGTACTCGTAGTTGAAATTGGTCGTGGTATATATGCAATGTGATGCTAAAATTAATAATGAAAAAAGGTTAAATACACGTAATACCAGGCAAAAAAATTCTCAAGATAGCTCAATACGGAAGAAACTTAGGTTTTTGCCCATAGTTTTAATTACTTCCTAGTACGTGTAAATATGGTTGTACTCTCATTTCAAATCATGACTTAAATTCTTAGTTGTTAACCGATGATAAACAAAAAAGGACAGGACATATATACAAACAATTAATTGAGTTAAAAAACATTGATATTTTATGATGGAAATTTTAGGGGGAAAGGTCGCTTTTTGCGTTGACTTAAAACATTTTCACTCAAAATAAAATAAAATAAAATAATCACTACAAGGAAGTGTGCTTAAAAACTCAGTAAATTACATTTTTTACCCTAATGTCCATAGTAATGCAATATACAGATACAAGTTTAAACGATGTACATTTTACGAATATTTAACTGTCCTGGGCATAAATTGACCTCTGAAATAGAAGAAAAAGACTGACACATAATTGAATAAACTTTTCAAGCCCAGCATTGGACCCACGAACATGAGTGGACTCAGGACCCCTGACGTGTGAGGATCCATGCAACTCCAGATACAAATTATAATATATATACACATGGTCCCAATATAGTGATGGCCCATGTGCCTAGAAATATACAAATTTGAATCCTGTCTGTTTTTATTAATACATGTAGATATTTTTAACTTTATCTCCCAACTTCTATGAAAATATTTTTTTAATAATATGTCCTTTATATCTATGTGAAATTCAATAGCCTCTATCGGTTATAAGGTATTAAAAGGTAACTGAAAACAATTTCACTAATAGTATCTGGACACACATTTAGTACAAATACCCAGTATTGGTTAATTTGTTACTCTAAATACTCTTACTAATTGAACTGACTTGAGGTTTCGGCAGTAGATCTATCACGCAGCTACGGAGAAATGTGACCTGGTTCATATTTAGACAGTTTGTCATAAGCCTAGAGGAGGTCGTTTAATTGATTTATTTCATATCTTGTAAAAGTTAGGCAAAGTAAAATACTGGAAGAGTGTTTCAATGTAACAGGGGAAGGAAAGCTAGACCGATTCTTACATGAATTAACTATTTGGGAAAAATGGAGAGAAAATCGGCTCAATTGCTCATGATTCTTGCTGAAATATATATTTAATGAACCGAGCAAAACAGAAGTTACGATTATTGTATTCTACTTGGTTTCCAAGTCACTGTTCTTTTCTAATGTATGATTTTGTTTACTACAAGTCCTACTATAGATGTACCAGTCACAATGCTGATGGGGGTCACTAGTCGTCAGGGGTTCTTCACCGAAAGTTCATAAACAAAACCTCTCCAATTTTGGTCATTAATAACCGGTTTTAAAACAAAACATCAGATTATATATGTACTGATAAAATCGATCAGTTTCTTTGTGCAGTTGCGTTATATCACGTCATATCATGATAATCCAAAGTTCAATTATCGTATAGATGAACATGTACTGTATGCCAATCACCTTGCTAAGTTATTTTTAAGAGATATATATGATCACAAAGGTACGATACCATACAAAGTTTAAAACCACTTAGAGAAGGGGGGGGGTACTCAATTTGCTGTGACTATCCAAAATATTATAAAAATCAGAAATAATGTATCAGACCAATTAAAATATTAAATAAAAAAATTGCACATTAGATATCCCTCCCTCTCTTTTTCTCTCTCCAGCAAAAAAGGAGAGTAATATATCAAAAAGCACAATGAAATGGAGGACAATATATTACATCGTATGTGTATATAAATAAATTGGCCCCAATCTAAAAAAAAAAAAAAAAGCGATTTCGAAATGTTGTGACACCTAACCTCGTATCTTTTTCAACAAGGTAGAATTCTAATCTTAGCCATCTAAATAATGTGCGATAACACATCTTCAGTCTGTAAACAAGATACGTCAATTTTGACCGAATAATTAAGTTGATACATTTTAAATCATTGACCTTGTGCAGAGTGAATAATAGTGATATAGAATTTTTTGTAACTAACAACCTTAGTTTCTCAAGAGCGCACCTTAAGTGGACGTTTCACCTAAAATATCAATTACACTTCAAATTCAAATTTCATTGCCAAACTCAAGTTCGAGTGACGAAATAGAACGATACTTTGAAAGAACATATCTATTTTTAACCATTGTAACGACAAATTTCAAAGGCATAGTGTAAACGTATGCACGATTTACACTGGATTCTTAAAACGTATCCCCTAATGAGTACAGAGAGAGAGAGAGAGAGAGAGAGAGAGAGAGAGAGAGAGAGAACACGAAATAAGGGTTAAGTAGGGTGACAATCTATAGGTAGTGGAAGTAGATATCGAAACGCCATGAAGAAAATATAGACGAGTCGAGTCAGCACTATTGTCTTTTTTTCAGTGCCTCAATAAATGTTGCATCGACATCCCAGATAACTTGCATCTTTCAGATGAATAATTCGCGTGCAGCCAACATCCCATCTAGAACTGTAGGTTAATTAATTATAGGGATGACATTAAATGTGTATACAAAACACAACCTCTCGCCATCTTACGTCATAGGAACGATCAATGTCTCCCGTCGGACAATTTCACACCTATCTCCAGAAAAATCTGACACAGTGCCCAATCTGACAATAATGATATACATACTTGAATATCATCTTTAAAAATATTTTTCTTCAGAGAACTCTCTGTAACACGTTTCACTGATTCAAAATGACAGCTGCAGAATGTCCCATTTACATACATGTATCAAAATAGTTAACTACATTTAGCCGAGTCTTCACTATAATTTTCTATATTAGATTAACAATTTCACACACTCCAGGATGCTTGTGATATAAATGCAACAAATAATATATCCGTATTCATAATCTTTAAATTTAATCCTCTTGTTCATTCTTTTCTGTATTTCGATGCCTAATTTTTCATATTATCCACATACAAAAATGAGAAAACAAGTGATTTGTTCAGTATAAAAATTCTTTTTTATTTCTTTTTTGTATAAAAAATGACATGAATAACAAAATTGAACTGCAATAACACATACCAAAGAGATGATCATTTTACCCACGGTTTATTGGTGGACCAGGGTAATTCATCACACAAAGTCATCAAAGCATGGGGGTATTACATGACAACGAATAAACTTAATAGTAGAATCAAACCTCTAGGAATTATTTTCTGTGGATACTAATTGATCAACACATATCTAATTCACAAAGAACAATTATGTATCTTAATTTTGATTCGAAACCAAGAAACAAGAACAAAAACATACATGAATACAATTTCTTAATGGTTAACATTTTTTCATTTATATTACCAAATCACACATTTTTAAGCATTAATTAAAGCATTGTAGAGTTTGTATTAATTAAAGCATTGTAAAGTTTGTGTGTACTAAATCATAGATCTGAGATAAGAGTTTGTAAGGCCTAGTCTTATTGATTTATTGATAATATTAAATACAATATAAAACTATTCTGTATTATAACTGCCCTGTGCAATAGGATGACAAAGGTGAACTCCTATCTCTTAATCATACACCTATAACTCCTCCTGCCATGTCAATCAATTCAAATCAGGTAACTGTGTTAAACACACATGCTTGACCAGACATAAATCAAAGGTTAAAATGTATTATTAGATTTATAAATTTGTACATGAATTATTATTAATTTTTTGCATCTCACAAGATAAAAAAGCAGTAGGGGCATGTTAAGAGTAAATGCATAATTTGAAAAACACATTTATGTTTTTGTCTTAAAAAATAAATACATTTTATCTAGGAAGTGTTTATTTCTGAATGTATTTTTATTTATTTATTTATCTATTTATTTATTTATTCATTTTTTTTTGCATGTGAGCAATTCACAAATATTTGATCACTTTCAATTTCAATGGCATCACTTCACTAAACTCCTGTAACACAGGAAGAACACATATGAAATGCATATTAAAACAAACAAACAAACAAAATGGAAACAACTTTTCCTAATGATGACATATGTAGTAAAAATTCCAGAGGACAAGCACTAAACAGCAGGCACTGAATCTGCCATAGCTTCTTCTCATTTGACAATTCATTTGTGTTAATAAAAAAAATCAGTACCCTGGGTACAGTGGACTGAACACTTAATTAACATAATTCTTGTAAATAATTAATATTTTTGGCAAATGTGAACTGAATATCATCAAATGCATGGCAAAACATTCTACCTGCAGAGTCTCTCCATTGCTAGAGGCCTCAATGCATGTAGTTATCAGTGCAACAACTTGAGTGCTTTAAAAATGAGTATTCAGATCTCACAAAAGATGTAACAATACTGTCGTCATTTAGGACTTTGTCCCCTGAAAAAGCCCCCGTCAGACAGGAATATGGGATTAATTTAAAATAATTTGCTTTTTTTTTTTGCTTTTAAACCACCCCCGTTCCACCCACAGAATTTTGTACTCATATTATGGAACAATTCACTCAAAAAATTCTGTTTATAAATTATCATAAAAATCAATAAATGATCAAAGATAAAATTATCTGTGCAAAGTTCACAAATACGGAAAATATCCAAAATTATTAATTTATTTTGGAATTGGATGAATGGTTGACAGATGTACACTTAAATATGCTCTGAGATTTCTTAGAGGGTCTTCTACTTCCTGTAACATCCCTGTACACGATGACAAATCCAGCCAAGTGTGTAAGAGTTTGGAACGGAAGAGACTGCACACTGTGGAACTTGTTTCTATCCTTCCTTTCTACATGATAAATCCATAATCACACAATTTCCTCAATAGTCCCACCCCACAGAACTTTATATTTCTTGTGTCGCCACTGCACTATTGAAGTCTTATGGCTCTGAATGGTCAACCAGATAGACAACACTTCACGAAGCATCCAGGCAACCAAGAATTCAAATTTGGAAAAAGGAAGTGGTCCATTCTGAAAATTGAGACATAAAAACTTTGAGCTTATACAGAAATATATTAATCATAAGACAAGCTCTACTTTCCCCGTCTTTATGCATGATCAACTTTTTTACCATATTAAAAAAGTCCACAGCTGAAGCAGTTTATTACAATATCATGATACTCAAATATTCGTTCAAATTTTTATAGTAGAAAACAGCAGAAAATTCTTTAAGATTTAAAGGAAAAGGAAAGTCTTTCAAAATGAAATGAAAAGTATTTTTATATTTCATTTATCAATTAAAGGTATCTGAAAATGCATTAGCTTTTTAGATTCCTTAAATGGTTATGTGATTCATTAACTAAATTGAAAGCTTTTTCTAAGAAACACTGTCTGTATCTTGAAGATATCCTTCAACATTTCTAATGAGCATTTTGTGAGTCACTATGCTTCACTAATAAGGGTATTTGTCCAAACATCCTGAATACTTGGTAACCGGTGTAAACTTACCTCGACACATGTGATAAGGGTGTAGTCAAATAGGAACCAGACTAGAACATGCATGAGGAAGAAACCCATAGAACTGATGCCAAAGATGTATTCAGCCGCCCAAGAGGCCACCACGCCCATCAACATACACTCGGACAGCGGTTCAAATAGGATGAGATGAGGTAACAAAGAGATGCGCAGCTGAGACCACCTGTACGATGAAAATAATCAAATTATAATTACAAGTCACAAATTCATGTTTACAACCTTTCAGGAAAATTTTTAAAGATGCTAGTAAACAGTTAAGAAGTCTGGTGTACATTTCAGTTCCTTATAATTCTTCATATCCATGAAAAAATTACATGATAGATGGGGAAAAGATATAGCTTTCTTATTATTAAGATTTCCTTCTTTCCATTTTCCTCATAAGCGAGTTTTTGTAAGCTTGAAACATATTACTTCTGAATTTGATTAATGATGGTTTTGAGTGTAGATTTCAGTTGCATGTTACTGTTGTGCATAGCATGATGAACACAGAATGATGAAATGTATCTGTACCTGATGAGTCTTTGATGAAAATGACTCATGCTGTAGTGTCCAGAATTCTGCTGTGCGGGTTGACTGCATAATACTGTTTTATATCCTCTGCAAAAGAAACATCAAAACTTAAAATGATTGAGTTCTCAACATCAATTATAAGCATAAATTGTTGATATTAAAAAGAATAAATTGTTGATAGCTTCAAGTAAATGTAATATTTTACATGCACAAAAAATTTCATTCTATATTAAATCAAACAATAGATACCAGGGTACTTACTCTTTTCTAATATTTTCAGAGATAAAATAATCCTCAGCTAAATATTTGCCCAGAGGAGCAAGTCCTCCAGATTTTTCTAAAACGTCTTTTCGGAAAAGGCATGACATGCCAGTTGAACAATTAATTCCTACAGAATTAGCACTAAGGCAGTTTCTGGACTGAAATGTTCCAAAGTAAACCTGCAACAGACAATATCAATCATTATTACAAGTGCAAACACCGCAAACATACGCATCAACAAGCAAACTTTCACAGGACCTGAAATTCTAATTGTCTGCTACAGCACAGTGTTAATCTGTTACTTATTTAAGATATTCTGACTAACATCCATCAGACTAATTTATAAAATAAACAGTTTTAATTATTGTAGTTATGTAATTGTTAACAGACTCTTTTACTGTATTGCATCAAAAGCACTTAAAATTTGTTTACTCTATTCTTTAAACAAATTTGTTCCCTGTTGCTTTTTTAAAAATATTTACAAAAATAAAAAGGAGCCAACACTTGTCCTTCATGAAGGTGAAAAGGATTTTCCACTATCTATTAGACACCATATATAATGGACTCAGTCAAGCTTTAAACAGGGCTTTTTTTAATACTGAAATACTATCACCGGGAAGATTCCTTGCAGCCATTCTATCTTTTGAACCTTTCTGCTTTATATGACGTACAATGCATTTTAATGCATGTTTCACACTTACTTTTTCATACACAGCGGCAAAACCTTTGCGATTACATGAATATGGCATCTGTAAAACCAACCCTACATCAGGTTTCATAAAAGACATCATGTCCATTAATGTATCAGGATTCACTGCAAAAGTAATAATAAGGAATCTCGTTAGTATTGATCCCTGCAAGGGAAACTACGAAATCTAATAACAATGATGCATGGGCTTTGCCTTCTCTGCAATCTGACATGAACAATTTGCTGTCCTTAACACGTTGAAAGTTGACCCCCCTTCATTAATCAGGGCTTGTTCCATGTCCATTACAATCATATCAACACAGAAAAATCCATCATTTTCTCACACAACATCACGACCACATTGGGTTGTCATGGTTATTTCACATTTTGTCTTTCCAAGAATCAGGAATTAATATCATTATTCTTTTTTTTTTCTTTGGAATCAATAACATCCAGATTAAAATTTTGTACAGTGTAGAATAGTTTTACATCATTACATTAACAAAAGTATTGAATCTTAATTATTGTAATACTTACTTAAAATACTACTATCAGATATAACTATTAAATCATATTTGGCTGCCTCGTATGCTTTGCACATGTTGTTGACTTTCCCGTTGGGGCCAACATATTTAACACCTGAAAAATAATGATAAGTGTAATGCATATGATAAAATAAATTGCATTCAATTCACTTTATCAAATTAAACCTTGCATATTTCCTTTATATGTAACGTTCCATTATACTTATCAATGAGTTTGTTAAACAACATAAAATCAAAGAAAACATTCCCCTTACATTTTAATCTATTTTACATTGTCAGCATTGTCTAAAAAATTTCTTCTATTAGCAACACCCCCCCCCCCTTTCCCTCCACTAAAGGAATAGCAAGTCTGCATTGATTCAATATATGGGAAAATAAGACTGCTTACAATACCAGTATATTGATTCAATATAGGGATAATGACATGGCTTACAACACATTGTGACAAAATACCCTCTACATTATAACCACTGTAGCATATGTACAACTTTACCTATGAAAATTTTAGCATCTACTTTTGGGTATTTTTCCATTAAGGCTTTAACAACCATAAGAGCAGGATCACTTTCATCTTGTAAGCAGAAAAGAAGTTCAAACTGAAAAAAGAAAAAACAAATGTGCAAGTAATTTGAATATGCAATCATAAAAACATTACTATCAACAGAGTGAATGCACATTCTGAAGATACTGAAAAGTAATGTCCATGTAATTTAAAAGAATATATCTACCAGTAAAATAAATTCACCAAGGTGTGATTTTAATGATCTTCACAGCAGTACAAGTTTTGAAGTCAATTAGACTGATTAATGGGAGGAGATGAAAGCATATACCATGATAAAATTTTTATCAATATCTTCCCCAAAAGACTTCTATGGGAAATAGTATCAGGGGCCCCAACATATGGTAACATATGTGTATTACTGAAGTTAATGGAGATGACTCAGAGTTCAAACATGTCCTGATGGCCAGCTAGTGGAATTTCCCCCCATTCATTTATCACCATGCTTATTCTGCATTTCCCTCCTACTGCATCTATTTATTTTGCAAACATTTCACCATTGAAAACATTCAATATTCAGGAAGCAATTTACTGTAGCCTGCTCTAAGAGCAGATGCATTCATGTCCCCATGGGTTGATATTTGCTTTAATGGAGGAAAATAATGCATCCAGTAGCCTGGAACACATTTTCCTGCAGTAAATGCATTTCTGGTTATAACTTCCCAATTATTACTTAAAGAATGTGAAAATAATTCATGTTACTCTAATCACTGTATTAGTCTGAGAATAAAAACACAAATAAAACCATGGTAAAATTGCTCTAACAATAAAGTTGAGTGTTAATTAAATACTTACAGAGGGATAGACAGTTGTAAAGAAAGACTCTAAATTGAAATAAAGGTTTGGATCCACCCCGACCAGAGGCTTAATGATGGACACGCCCTGGAGGTCTTCCGGGGAGGGAGGCGGAATAGGATGGTGAAGACGATATTTTCTGAAAATAAAAAGTATCATGCATTTCAGAAAGATTACTCAAGTCCATATGTATAAGCACTTCTTAATATATATATTTCCTCTCCTTGATTTGTAATTGTGAATTTATACATGTACAAAACACAAAAGCTAGGGAATTGTATTTTAGTTTTGTGTTAATTAAATGGGTTCATCCACAAACATTCCAGTCATGAATACTGTGTTTCATTCATGTTTGTTCAGTTCACCTAATTCTCATTTAAAGGAGAGGCATTTGGGTCAAGAATTTGACCTGGTTATGCAGCCATTAAATCTCTACTACAACATACATTTCTAACAGACTATCACTGACAAAAGCAATCATTTGTACAGCTATAGTCCTGTCATCCCTACATACGATGAAAACAAACTGTGTCTTATGTACTGCCACTCAAGTCCCAACATGATATTAAATATCACATATAAAGCCTAACAGACCTGTATTAACCAAATATCAATTGCATTTTTATTTTCTTAAGTCATAATTACATATTTCAATATTATATTTCCCCTGGTTCTAAAGCTTATTATTTAGAAATAAATTGGCAGTTTCCATGATCATATATATGTTTGTTGAAGATGGTTTCATTTATTAAATTCTAAAGCTGCAATAAACTGGATCCTATACCAGAGTCCCCATTGAGTAATCCCTTTTATTACTACAAGATATTAACAGAATATTCATTGTATGTCATTTAATATCGCCCACTTTGAAGGACTACATAGAGAGAAAACAAAGCAATGAAATAAGTTATTTAAGATTTCACTTTACTTTTTTTAAATGCCTGCACGGTGAACATGGTGAAGACAAAATGTGTATTCTGGGCATTTAATTCCAAATATCAACAATCTCCCTGTACTGTTTGGAAACCATAGAATGCGCTCCTTGAGTCTATAGCAACCAGAGTCCTTTAGGGTTAAAGACATTTATGCCTGCTCACAGTTCATAACATGACAGAGCCTCAGAGACTAAATGTATTAATCATGCACTAAGGTTTATCATGCAAGGTCAGGAATAATGAAAAATAGGTTTTAAATCGATCATTAAAGAAAAAATATGTTTAAATTTATCATGTTTATGTCACCAGAATTTTTGTTCCTTTTGATACTTCAGTCTTGTCATCTTGTTCTTCAATATACATGTATACCTTTAATAAAACAGAATTGTTTGGAAAAAGTTTTACAATAAGTATTTTTTCAATTTATCAATCTGACAATAATCTTTCGTGACATTTCAAACCCCATGATGAAATTTAACTATTATCCATTCCTTATCCTAATAATCAACTCAAAATATCTCAAATAACCATGTAGCTGTCAAAAGCATCTCGGTAATCAACTTTACCAGTACATGTATTTATCAACCCCTCCCATCTTCACCCTCTCTTACTACTTAATTGGCATCTGCCACTCCCTAACAGACATTGCATGTTCTATCAATTAGCTACTTTAAACCTTGACTGTGAAATGTCTCCCAGCTATCACAGCCCCTCTGATAAAGATCTACAGAAACCATTTGAGCAGATATGATAACCGGAGTACTATCTCTAGTTTAACATACCCAGTACTACCTGGTTTCATTTCATAGTACTAGATATACTATACTTCATACACATTGAGTAACTGATAACAATGCCCATTATCATGTTTATGTGGACAACACACTACATTCCAAAAAGTACTGAACTGATATATGTATAGGTTCAGAAGACGGTTTCCAACAAATTGAGTCCAGTGTGTAACTTCCTATTTAATTGTGTCCCCTGGTGAAAAAGGGGGTGAATGATAAGATTCTACAGAACTAGGAAGGGCTACTTCAATACAAGAAAAATTCACTTGATTTATTACAAACATTTTAGAATGGCACTGACTGTGGCCACAAGGGCTGCAGGGCTCCTTGTTACAATGTGTAAATCTGTTCTTTCATGCTGATCAATGATTCCTTGCCTGGGGACATAGTTTTACTCTAATGCCCTCTCAAATATGCATGATTCACAGTTGTCATGTTGTTGGAACATTCACTGTCACTTATATAAAAGTTTTGCATCATAAAATTTTTTTATGATATCACATTTCTGCAATTTTTCACACTAATGCCCCACAACTGCAGTTTATACATTAACATATTGGATGGAAAGATATTGTGAAAATGACCCATTTCAATATTTGCTCATTACTATCCAACACTTGGTAACATACCCTGGATAACAAAATATACAGACTTTTAGGTTTAATTTATGAGTAACACTCCCCCATTACTCAGGGCCACTTATGAATTTATAGTCCCTCGTACAAACCTTCCTATCTACATATAATCCTCCCAACAGAACGTTTTATTCCAAACACTTGATATACTTCCTACTTTGAACACTCTGTTAATTTATAAAACTGCCCACTTGAACATGTATCCATACTAATTTCCTGTATGTACTGGGTGTACCATGGTAATTCAACAGAATACTATTGTAATTCATGGGATGATAATCCTCTTTAACCTTGACATACGAAGGTATTGTCATCCACATGACAAAAACTGTCCAGAAACAGGTTTTACCTGGCGTCAATCAACTCCGTGTTTACACATTTCTTTTAGAACTTTGCAATAAGATATATACACACCACAACTATGCAGCAGGTTTACATTTATTTTGGTCATTGTCACAGAAATATTTTTCGCGTTACCTTCAATATCTTAATTATAAGGAAAGATAGATGAAGGTAGAGGTTTCTCTGTGTGAAAGCATTTTTAGATTTTGAATACATTAAAAAAAAGTCTATGAAAAGGAGGTTAAATAAACATGAAAATACTTGTCAACAACAGATTTTTCAGATATGCAAATTCTTTTTTCTGAATTATGTCATGAACATACACACTTGAACAGTCTGGTTAACTGAAGCTGTGTCACAATTATCTAGACACTGCTTCTCAGCAGTTAGCAAATAATTAGCAGTCACTTTTATGTAACATATGTGTGTACATCACATAGTATAGATATACATTTACTCAATATACATAAATTACTGATTGTGACATAATAATTTCCATAGTAAATCACCCTTGATTTATGAAAAATGTGTAAGAAGAGAAGTGAAAGAGGGGGGGGGGGGGGCTGTAAAATGAACAATGACCTGGCAAACTGTAGCTGGAAAAACCAACATGCTCATTGTATCTTGCTTTGATATCATTAATAGAAAGTATCACACTATACAAACTCTAGATTACCGGATACAGCCACTTCACATCACCCAATTACTCCACCAGAGTTAATCAAATGTAATATTTAATAATCTATAATTGTGATTTTCATTCCTGCTTACAAAGCTACATGTCTCACAGAAAAAACCCCTTTTAGGATCTCTAACAGTTTCACAAAAAATGTTTGACTCTCCATGATGTGTTTCCTTAGCAGATAAATTATTCTTTGGCTAGCAACCTCATATAATCAATATAAAAAACAGCACATTGAAAATCAACAGATACAGTTGCATTAAAAACTGATTACTGGTTGTGTGTCTTTGTTTTGTTTTCATGCATCTTTTTCTATACACTTCTCATCAAAGAGTATTCCATGTTCAAGGACTCTGGAATGGGGATAATAAACATCATATGACTACCCAAGTACAGGGTAACACTGATTGTAGGGTACTACTTCACTTATCCCCCACCCTTCCATCAGGTCAATAAGATCCAATGAATATTTCAACCAATTCTCAATCTAGACCTAATGAAAATTAAAACACGGGTTGAAAGAATGTGTGATTATCATTTACATCTCTGTCTTCCGGTTTGTAAAATAATAACTACCTCAGATTGTTAATCAAAACGCAGTTAATATATGTTATCTGGACCCTGTCTGAAGTCGATACAAATCAGTTTTTAGTCATACCGGTCATCTGTAATGAATATCTATTTCCAAGCATACCGATGTACGTATTCATACCCCAACACCCCGCCCATTTTTACCGGCATGTCGAAAATTCAGCATTCCTCCATGTTCTGGAGTTGTATAGTACTCAGGGATCATATAATTAATAATTCAATATACTCATCCAAACCTTTTAATCTAATTAATTAATATTGATGATTTATACGACACAATTTAAAGATATTAAACTTGATTATTTGATGTTTTCTCGTCACGACGGTGACATGCCTTGCTTGTCTTTTTTTAAAAAATACTAAAAATACCATTATTAATAAAACCATAATGTACTTACCCATAGATTATGGCCAAAATATGCATAAACCAAACGAAACACCATCCTCCTAAAATTATAATAGCAAGAGAGAAAGCAAAATAGTGAGCTACGCTCATATTATCATGGTGACTTTCGTGTGTTCGCCTCTCTAATGATATTGTAACTGTGACATCACGGACATGCGCAGTCGACATAGTGAAGAGTCTAGCTGTCGGTATCATCAACTTAGTCATTGTTTTATCAGGAAAATCATATTTAATGACCTTGCGTATGATGACTATATATAATTATTTTTTTGTTACTTATTCTCTTTACTAAATGTTAACTTTAAAATGACCACTGAGTATATTAACGTTGGCTTAACAACACTGGACATGTTTGTGTTTGTTTGGGTGTTTCTAAGTTTCAAGACACGTATTCTTATTAACATTGTACAAGTGCATATTAAAATAAAATGTTTGTTTGTGCTGTGCTGTACAGAAATATTGAACGATATCAAAATATGGTTGAACAACCGGCGTTCTTCTGTAGATTAATAATAGTAAATAATGATAGAACTTAACATAGATATTCGATGACACCCCCCCCCCCTTTCATTGAAAAAAAAAGTCAAATTATTTTGTGTTGAAAATTACCCCCCCCCCCTTTCTACAAATGGAACAAAATAATTTCATATATAATAAATTAAATAAAATTATTACATAAATAAATAAATAAATAAATAAATAAATAAATAAATAAATAAATAAATAAATAAATAAATAGAGAATGGTAGTTTTTTTTTAAAGCTATCCCAAAAACTTGCATAACGTCTTTAGATGCTAGATTCTTGCGTATTTATAGGGGAAAATACTATTTTACCGGAAATGATGTTCGTACACCATTTCTTAATTTGATAATGCAATTAACACAGTAGAAGTTTTTAAAACATCTACTACAGTTCAAGTTCAATATTTATTCAGTCAAACCAAAATACTTGTACATGTGTACATGAGGTACAATATTTTGAATAACATATAATATACCTTATATACAACTGAAACAGGGGGAAAAAAATAACAAATCGTAATTACGTGCAATTATTGTAAGAAGAATCTTAATTAACAATATAAACGATGATGAGCTCATGCTGCGAAAAAACCCCAAAACTTTCCAATCTTCTTGTTTATTGACATAACCAATGCATACATAAAAAAGAAAATTATTCCGCAATAAATGGAAAAGACCTGTGCAATATTCCAACAAGCAATGGACCACAGTCAGATAGGATTTAATTATTGTGCACTGCTTTTATAAATAATACCTAAAGTTGACTCTATATTTAGAACTGAAGATGTACATGTTATTGTAAATTACGATATATCTCTCATTAAATATAATCTACTAGTATATCATAATAAATTAATATTGAAATGAAACCTACCTCAGGTTTATTCAATACATACTTTATGTCTGCTAAATAGTATATTTACATGTGTATGGACTGTTATAGAGGTTTATATTGTGGATATTATGCAAAATGTGTGAATTTAAATTAGCTAACACGGCATGAATCGTCCATTTTACCGCCAGTTTCATTTCCAGTTTCACTTTCCAACGGACCTTGTTCTCCTTCCTCTGCAACGTCATCACTTAACATTTCTTCCCCAGGAGGTGCTTCATTCTCGTGACCTTTATCATTTTCTTCATTTTTGAGGTATTTGTAATTAGCCGGCAATCCTTCTGTTTTCGGGTCAGCAGCAGTTAATAAAGAAGTTTGATCACAACTATTCGTATTTTTTGGTGATTGTTTAGTATCGTTGAAGATAAAACTTGCCGAGTTTTCATCTGATATTTCCTCACGTGGTGATGGTATCGTGTTTGCTGGGCTCTCGTCATGTTCTCCTGAACCTGTTGGTGCTTCGCACGGATCATGAAATTCTGAGAGAAAGAAAAAAAAAATAAATTTGAAAAAAAAATAGCTTGTATTTTTTTTACTAAGCTACATTAAAAAATATCTGGTTAGTGTTTCGTTGCTTAAATTTCTACTGATTGATGATCAGTCAACGTATATCCCCAATTTAAACGTGTGTATTATAGGTGATATGAGTTAAAGAGTTCTTTTTAAATGTTTGAAGTTGATTCTTAATGGAATATATGTCTCAATATCGCAAATTGCGCGTATTATATAATACTTATCTGTAATATGTAGTTATCAGACTCAGCAATTTATTGCAAGGTGTATATACGTCTTTTGTAAAAATCAATATATCCCATATTTTCAGGAATTCTTGTTTATTTATTTAACTTGTATATTGAGGATATAACTTTATTGTTCTCTATTTGTGCATACAACAAAATTTTACAGACACTTAACTGGTTATCAATCAGATTGGTCTTATTTTTCCAAATATTATGAACATAATTAATTTATATAAAATTGATTTTGATTATTTAAAAAAAAAGTGCCAGCTCTTGAAGGGGTCAAATGAGAGGTAATGTACCACAGACACTTGTTTCTCTAGTACTTTTTAAACCTATAATATAATTCAGTCATCAAATAGTCAATTGAACAACATAATTCTCTGAATTGCTGGCTGAAGGACACACGTATAGTGCACTTGGGGGAAAAATGATCCCAAATATGGTATCGTACGGTTAACAGCTGGTTATTATTATTTTTTTCACAACCGTTTCGGTATACCCACGGTCATTAAGCAATGTTTTGGAAGTTTATGCTTTTATAGCAGAGACATAAATAATTTTTTATGTCTCTGATTTTTTTTTATCAGGTAATCGCTGGTAATATGCGAATGAGCATGTATAGATTAAAAAAAAAATCTTTTTTTTTTTTTTTTAAAGTTTTAATACAAGCACCTGTAATGTATTAAGAACAAAATGAGAAATTTATGTATGAAAGAAATGGAAGTAGATGAAAAAGTTCCAAGATCCGCACGCTTATATGAAAGAATGCGGTCATTGTTCTAATATAGATTTACGTTGTTAATAGTGAGCTTTATATACCTGTACAACACTTTTCTCTCTAACGGCCGGTTAGCTCAGTCGGTTAGAGCGTCGTGCTAATAACGCGAATGTCGTGGGTTCGACCCCCACACTGGCCAGAATTTTTTTCGCTTCTTTTTTTATTCGATAAGAACTACGAAAGCCTTTCGACCTCAGCAAGTGCTTCCATATATTTTTTTTAAGATCTTTTTTTAAAACGAAAATTTTTGCATGTTTTCATGCGTCTTTATTTTAATTCTTGAAAATAAATTCCTTTTTGTACAATACTCGGTGTCACTGGTAAGCTCTCACTTCATATTACATTATTCAACAAAATAGAAGTCCACCCAAAACATTTCACTGTATTTTGTTCACCCCCTTGATTTACAAAAGCTTTGATATGAATTTGTTTCAACAATTGTAATACCTGCAAAAAGGATTTTTTTTTCAAAGGAGGTGGTAAAAATATTTCAGTTTTCCATTGATTTCTATGATGAAATTCGTGAGTTTTACCAAAATACATGCAGTTGTATCTCATTCTTTTGAAAAATCAGAACGCCGAGCTGCGCGCAAAAGTCAAAGTCTCTTACAGCGCCGCAAAAAGTCGGTGGAATCTCCAAGTGACGTGGTTGGGTCGCCTATGTGAACGCCATGCGTTTCTAAAAGCATGACAAAGTACGCGCCGTGGTACACAGTGCGTACTGTTATGCATACAGGCAATAGAAACGCCGCATAGTCACCATAACATTGCGACAAGGTCTCCAACATCGCCACAAGAGCTGGCGCGCTCATGTGACGCATATACTAGTATATGATCGGAGTATGGACGCAGTGGTATAGTTGATGGCGCTTGCACAGAGACCTTGCGGTCACTGTTTCAAAGAACGCCTTGTGCAAGCACTCAGCCCGCGGTCTGTCATTAGTTAAAACTCCGAGGGAACGTAGTTGTACGCCGCTGGAGCTCCGTAGAAAGGCCTTGGTCGCCGTCATATGACGCCGTGACATCTTCAACTTTTAAAAATTTCATTGAATTTTCCCGATATTTCATGGCGATCCCTGAAATTTAACGCCATGCCAATTGGTACATGTACATGTATGTCTACAGGTAGTGCCATTTTATGATTTTATACAGGAAGTGAACCTTCCTCTTTTTAAAAATATTTGCTAAATAAAATTATGAACCTGAGTTTAGTATATTTGTGTACATATACCAAGCAAAGGTGGATGTAGAGCCTGTGCGCGCTCAGTCCCTCCCCCCCCCCCCTTGTGTGAATTTTTTGCATATAGAACTTATATAATTATGTCCATTATCCTAAAATCAAAGAAAAAACACCTCTTATTTGTAAGAAGTTGTCAGCCCCCAGGCCCCCACCAGGGCTTTATCCTGGACCCACTGAAGACTTCAAAGCAGCCCTAGACCCCCTGCCTTCTATGTGCCCCCTCCCCCCTTGTGAAGTTCCTGGATGTGCCACTGCCAAGTTTCATTGAAATCAGCCAAAAACAGACGTGGAGTAGCATTTTCAGAGAATTAACACATCACATTTGATTAAAAAACTGATATAATGTTACAGCACAGTATACCTTTATGTTGTTAATCTGTATTCCAAGTTTTATTGAAATTGGAACAAAAGTACAGGAGAATAAGTGTTTTGAAAGAATTCATCTTTTTAGTTACCAACATGGCTTGTTAAAATCAAACACTGATCGACAGATTTCTGTAACTTAGTGTATTCTACTCATGATCCAAGTTTTGAATTGAACCAAAATTGTGAGAGAAGTATCATTTTGAAACTATTTCTTAGAAATTTCTATTTTTAGTAACCATAAACACATTCAAAGAAATGACGATCCTATAAATAAATTTATTATCTTAGAGTAGTATCCTTGTGTACCAAGTTTCATTGAAATTGAACAAAAACTATTAGAATTAATATTTTTAAAGTATTTCTCAGAAATATCTTTTTTTTTCTTCTTTTTTTTAGGAAGTAGTGACCATGGTAATATTATTCAAATAAAAAGAGATCATCAAAATTATGTACTTTGATGAAGTCTACTTGTACAGTATATTTTATTGAAATCAGAACAAAACTGTATATGAGGTAGCATTTTGAAAAAAAAAATTGTTTACAGAAAGACAGATAACTGACATCTTACCAACACATAGGCTCAAAATTAAAAATGAAGAAATACTAAACTCCATTTGCTTTGTTTTTAAAATTCATAAATTCTCCTCAAAATTACCAGATAAAGGAAAGTGATCATCATCCGTTTGATTTATTTTTTTTTATTAGAGAAAATCCTAAAAGTGAACATATTGCATTTGATATATTAAACAATAAGCTTGGCAATAATACAGATAATAAATTACAACATTTACAAGTATTATACATTTTATTACATGTATACCCAAAAACTGTGTAATGGCTAAATGGTAAAATGAAAAGATGAAAAGCATTCATAAGCCAGCGTCCATTTCCACATACACTATCAATGAAAAGATCACTATCTAAAGGGAATGCTTTATACCAGAAATTCTTCAGAGTGAAAATAAATTGTGCTTTAGGCAAGCCAACACATAAAAATGCAAGCTAAGACATTAAAAAAAATCAACCTACTTCCCTCTTGAACATGTATTGACATTTTGTCCCAATCTTTTTTCTTCTCAGAACTAAGTTTACAATGAAATAAAATTTTTACATACTTGTATGTATAAATTATAAATTATCTAAATCCCTGAGATTTCCCAAAGTTACAAAACAAAATATGCAAGAAACTTTTAACAAAATATTACTTTATTTAACATCAAGAGAAACTGTATGTTGCTCTCGAGACTTTCTCCAACACTACATTTTCTCCTCAATCAGACCCTATTAGTGGCACCTTACCCCATAAATAAGCACTATTTATACTGACCAGTACATAAGTATATACTGATAAGTAACAGATGTTGAGCTACATTTAAAATTTCAGTCCCAGTAATTGAATATTATAACAGAAGGCAAACACCCCATGTTTTAACTACTTGTGGTTCAAATGTTAAACAGACATACCCCCTCTTTGAGATAAAATGGATGCAGGAAGGTGGAGGGCATAAAAAGCGGTAAACCACACTCAAATCAAACATTATTTAAATATAGTTAGTAATACCAGGTAGGTTTTGTTTTTTGGCAACTACTGCAGAAATCACACATCTTTAGTCTCCATGAATTTATACCACATCTCACCCTGACACGCACATGTAATTCACTGTAACTACTGCTAAAATCATTACTGGCATATTATGAACTAGAATACAATTGATTAATATAAACATAGGTAATCAAAGATTACGAAGCTCACCTCGACGAATGTTATCTACATGTAAGGCAAATTTCACATCATATTTTTTTTCTAGTTAGGGTACATCCCAAGATCAATATCCATGCAAGTTTGATTTAATTATAGACCTGCTCAAAAAAACTTTTGAACTGTTTAGTAATCAAGAAAATTTTGGTCAGTTCCAACATCCAAAGCAAGTCTGGAAGTTTTCATCCTTAGATGCACCATCTATGCAAGTTAAATCATAACAGGCCATAATATTATATAGCTACTCCAAAAAAATTACCCTGGTCACTCTTCTGGAAAATGTACATCAGATTCAGAATCCAAGGCAAGTCTGGAAGTGTCCATCCCTAGATACATCATCCATGCTAATTTGGTTAAAATATGGCTAAAATTCACTCATGTGGAAAATCTAGGTCAGATCCAGCATTCGAAGCAGGTTGGTTAGTGTACATCCCTAGATGCATCATCCATGAAAGTTTGGTCCAGGTAGGGCTTATAGTTACTTGGGAATGAGACTACTCCTAAATCTAAACCTGGTCTCACATGTGGAAAATCTAGATCAGATCCAGCATCTGAACAAGTGTGGTAGTGTCCATCCCTGGATGCATCATCCATGCAAGTTTGGTCCGGGTAGGGTTTATAGTAACTTGGGAATGGACCTGCTCCTAAAACTTTAACCTGGTCACTCATCTGGAAAATCTAGGTCAGATCCAGCATCCGAAGCAAGTTTGGTAGTGTCCATCCCTAGATGCATCATCCATGCAAGTTTGGTCAAGGTAGGGCTTATAGTTACTTGGGAATGGACCTGCTCCTAAAACTTTAACCTGGTCACTCATCTGGAAAATATAGGTCAGATCCAGCATCCGAAGCAAGTTTGGTAGTGTCCATCCCTAGATGCATCATCCATGCAAGTTTGGTCAAGGTAGGGCTTATAGATACTTGGGAATGGACCTGCTCCTAAAACTTTCACCTGGTCACTCATCTGGAAAATCTAGGTCAGATCCAGCATCCGGAGCAAGTTTGGTAGTGTCCATCCCTAGATGCATCATCCATGCAAGTTTGGTCCAGGTAGGGCTTATAGTTACTTGGGAATGGACCTGCTCCTAAAACTTTAACCTGGTCACTCATCTGGAAAATCTAGGTCAGATCCAGCATCCGAAGTAAGTGTGGTAGTGTCCATCCCTAGATGCATCATCCATGCAAGTTTGGTCAAAGTAGGGCTTATAGTTACTTGGGAATGGACCTGCTCCTAAAACTTTAACCTGGTCACTCATCTGGAAAATCTAGGTCAGATCCAGCATCCGAAGCAAGTTTAGTAGTGTCCATCCCTAGATGCATCATCCATGCAAGTTTGGTCAAGGTAGGGCTTATAGTTACTTGGGAATGGACCTGCTCCTAAAACTTTAACCTGGTCACTCATCCGGAAAATCTAGGTCAGATCCAGCATCCGAAGTAAGTGTGGCCATGTCCATCCCTAGATGCATCATCCATGCAAGTTTGGTCAAGGTAGGGCTTATAGTTACTTGGGAATGGACCTGCTCCTAAAACTTTAACCTGGTCACTCATCTGGAAAATATAGGTCAGATCCAGCATCCGAAGCAAGTTTGGTAGTGTCCATCCCTAGATGCATCATCCATGCAAGTTTGGTCAAGGTAGGGCTTATAGATACTTGGGAATGGACCTGCTCCTAAAACTTTCACCTGGTCACTCATCTGGAAAATCTAGGTCAGATCCAGCATCCGAAGCAAGTTTGGTAGTGTCCATCCCTAGATGCATCATCCATGCAAGTTTGGTCCAGGTAGGGCTTATAGTTACTTGGGAATGGACCTGCTCCTAAAACTTTAACCTGGTCACTCATCTGGAAAATCTAGGTCAGATCCAGCATCCGAAGTAAGTGTGGTAGTGTCCATCCCTAGATGCATCATCCATGCAAGTTTGGTCAAAGTAGGGCTTATAGTTACTTGGGAATGGACCTGCTCCTAAAACTTTAACCTGGTCACTCATCTGGAAAATCTAGGTCAGATCCAGCATCCGAAGCAAGTTTAGTAGTGTCCATCCCTAGATGCATCATCCATGCAAGTTTGGTCAAGGTAGGGCTTATAGTTACTTGGGAATGGACCTGCTCCTAAAACTTTAACCTGGTCACTCATCCGGAAAATCTAGGTCAGATCCAGCATCTGAAGCAAGTGTGGTAGTGTCCATCCCTAGATGCATCATCAATGCAAGTTTGATCCAGGTAGGGCTTATAGTTACTAAGGAATGGACCTGCTCCTAAAACTTTAACCTGGTCACTCATCTGGAAAATCTAGGTCAGATCCAGCATCCGAAGCAAGTTTGGTAGTGTCCATCCCTAGATGCATCATCCATGCAAGTTTGGTCCAGGTAGGGCTTATAGTTACTTGGGAATGGGACTTGCTCCTAAAACTTTAACCTGGGACGCCGACGCTAACGCCGACGCCGACACCGACGCCGACGCCGACGCCGGGGGTATAGCATAAGCTCATCTCGACTTCGTCGAGGTGAGCTAAAAAATGATTCTTTTTTGAACAGAATGACAAAGGGAATCTCCAAAGGCAATAACCACTTGTAATGCCCAACTGGATTTTGATTATGGGGCAACCACAGGCAGATAACAGAAGACCCTAAACTAGGATAAAAATAATTCTTGTGACAAAGAAATTGCTACATTCATAAATGATAACCCACGATTTGTGTTTGTTTCATTTTTCAGCACTATACAAACTCAATTTTTTTAACACTACACAATCTATATTAGCATTCAGGATTAGCATCTCATCAGTATTTAACTATCAGCTATAGCACTTTCATAAACTACTATCACATACTAAGTTTTCTTTATCAACATCCCACAAAGAAGACTTTTTTTTCAGCACTGATCTTAAACCAGCCCCCAACTTGTTTTTGTTCTTCCTTTTTTAGACGAAGGCTCTCATTTTTCAACACAATAACATAAGTGCCATGATTCATAGGTGACATACAATTTCACAAAACAATCAACAATTCAGTACATAAGACTCTCTAGATCGTGCATTTAAATCGAAATGCTCTACAGTCTTTGCAAATCTGCATCATCTCTAATATTCCTCTGATACAAATGTACACGACCTTTATACAGATCATCCAGATAATAAATTCTGCAGCTTTGCAATATGCATGGAATGAATAGTCTAAATATCAAAAATCTTGATGTACATTCAGTGTTGTGAATCTATTTATATTTTCCAGTTTAATAGTTTTATATCCACTGTATGATGGGATCTACAAAACAGTGACAGGAGTGGATCATGCAAGGGTGTACATGTAAGTGTTTTTATATGGAGCTGCCAGAATGGTGTTAGTGGAGTTGGCAATCCATTCTCAAAATGTCTGCTCATCATCGCATTCATCAGTCCAATGGCCAAACACTGCAATAAGAAAGATCACATTCACCTCTGATCCCGAACACTACCATTAATCAGCCAGTCATCCATTTGCACACACATACAATCACTGAGAAATTTTCCAAAAAAAATAATTCCATTTCCATTTTGTTTTTAAGGATTAAGTTCATTTTAAGGGAAAATTTTAATTAGTATATGTGTGCAAATTATCAGAAAAAAAGATATGCAAAATAATATAATATGGTAATTCTATAATAGGTCTAGGACAAACACTATAAATAAAGCTATTTCATCCTCTCCCTAAATTCATGCCATGCTTTATTTTTGTTTAACTGACATTTTCTGGGAATAATATCAAGCATGTTAACTGATGATGAAACCATGACTTGTGATAGATGAACTGCATACTAACCTTCACATATATCACAGTAAGGACGGGAAGCTTTTCTGTCACCATGGTAATGGGTGGGGGAGGGGGCATCATCCTCGTAGTCCATGGCTTGTAGTGGGCAGTCATCAGTATCATGCTGATCAAAGACATCACATATATCACAGAACAAACGAGGCGGAGCTCGGGATTTGGGAACCCTGGAAAAAAAGATTAGCAAAACCTTATACAGCTGTGCAAATATTTCTATATCTAAAAGAATAAAATCCTTTCCTATTTCAAAGTACTTTTTACACTAAATGAATTTCATATATATTAAAAAAAAAGATATTTCCTTATGCATGTTCCAGAGCTTTTATATGTTTCAAAGATTATGAAACCTGAAACCCAAAATCCATGTTGAAAAATTTCTCTTACAGTGTATCTTTTGTTTCTTGACAAACTAAATTCACTTTTTTTGCTTGACACTTAAATCATTAACTGTACAAATCAAAGTGTATGGATAGTCATTACACAGCTTGAAAAAAGTAATTAGTTGAAATACTTTCACAGACATACCTGGTACTTTATACATACAGAAATTGGCCCTAACAGTACTTTATTACCAACAGCTATTCACTAAAATTTTTTTCTAAATTTGTTCTTTTATACAAGGGAAGCAACTCACTCAGATTCCATGGAGCTATCCCCGTCTCCATTGGTAACGACCCCAGACTCCATTATCTCCAGTCTTGTCTTCAGTTCTTCATTTTTCTTTTGTAGATCAACAATGACTGAATTTAGGAAGTCCACTTGGCCTAAAGCTGCATCCTTTTCCTCTGTTAACCTAGATACTGCTGGGTTCCCTACAATAAAGTTTCAAGGACGGTGTTTACTTTTGTTCTAAATTTAGAAATCTTATTAAAATTACTACAATATCAAGTTACACATGTATAAGTGACTTTCAGTATCTTGCACTTTCAATATTTCAGACAGTTGAAATATCAAGGATACATCCAAGAAAACACTGTATGTTCAATGCGAGTCTAAACTTTATATCTCTGATCCTTGGATATCTCTTGTAAACAGTCAATCTTAGCTCCATCAACAGCAAGCAAAATTTATCAAGCACTTTCATTTTGACCTAAAACTTTTTACCCCATTACATTATTTTCCTGTCCTTAGCCATACCTGAGGTATCATTACTGGCCATGTTAGAAGCATTGGTCTTAGCCTCCTTCAGTAAATTCTCCAGCTTACTGATCTTCTCCAAGAACTCCGACTTCTCCGTCTCCATTTTCTGGACCTTTGATCTGTACACTTCTAAGGAGGAATTCTCATTCTGCAGGTTGGAAATCTAAAGAAATAAGGAGATCCCCTTTATATAATGCAGGAAGAAGAGACCGACGTGATATTTTTCGATATTAATATTTACAAAATAAGGTAATGCATCGCAGTGTCTCAATACAAACAATAGATTATAAATATATAGGGTAAGTTTAAATTAACACAGTACATGCTCAAAACATGAAACATTTTGAACAGCCTAATTTTTCCATAATCATGGGGGGGTGGGGGGTAATGAAAGCTTTGCTCTAGTTCATAAGTTAATGATATCTGCCACATGACCACTCCCTAGACATTGTGCTGTGTCAGTGTATACCTGTTTCTTCTGTCTCTCGAGGTCCTGAGCTCTCTGTTGTAGTTGTTGTGTTGTGTTGTCCAGCTGACTCTGTAGAGACGTGTTGGCGTTCTGTAGCTCGTCCAACTCTTGACTGTGTCTGCAGACAAAGCAAATACTCTATCATAAAGAGCATTTACAAAATATCAGACAAATAATATAATGAACCTATATGTAATACATCTCTATTTACTACTAGTATTTGTAAATAAAGTCTATTTATAGTCTACATTCTCTAGTTGCTGGGGTAACTTGTATATTTCAAGGACCTACTGGTCATTTGAAAAACGCTCAGTTTTCCAAATTGTTAAAATTTTTTTTTTTTTAATTTTGATAAAGAAAACACGTCTGACAGTTGAAAACTAACTTGGCCAAAGAAACACAATCCCTAAGCTAGTCAACATAATATATTTAGCATCTAAATCAGCATCTAGTAAATTATGGATCTTTTTAGCACTGGAGGGTTAGGGATGCAATGCCCAAGTTTCCTTTAAAAATTTCATTTCTATCTCCTTGTCATTTTGAGAATGTTATATTATGAGATTATTCTGAGTGATAATAAAAAAAATCATAAGTAAACAAACTTTATCAAACGATGAATTGCATGCATATAACTTGTCTGAAATTACAATATGAAATCTTATATCACACTCCAATCTAACATCATTTTTACAACATTCACAGGTAAATTATATAAAAAAGTTTTTGAAAAAAAGAACATCAGAGGTTACTCTTCTACAAAAGGAAAAGAAATACAGTCCACATATACACTGAGAAATATTTCTCCATAGCAAACTATACAAAAAAGAAATTATAAACCTGTTTATGATAGAATGTACAGTACATTCATGTATAGATAGGGGAAGTTTCATTCTTTTTAGTCTTCGTTGCAGTTACCATACTTAATGGTGAGGTGCATATCATACATGTACATAGTGTAGTGTTTAGTAGCATGACCAGATACATTCAAAGCATTCAGTTACTGTACTGTATACGTGTCTATATGTATTTTTCACTTATTTCTAATCCTGATACATATAAATTGAGGTGCTGAGTATTGATATCAATCCAGATAATCTACATTCAGATATTTTGTTTTTAAGGCTTCTTTTATTGTATGGATAATGATGGAAATGATTGTTCTACAAATACTGAGAAATTGCTAATTGTCATTGGGGTTTTATTTAGTATGAAGAGACCACAAAATTAAATCCCCCCAAAATACACATTTTTCCCTCTAACCATGAAAATAAATGATTTAATAGTATTATTTTGCCAACATAAAACCCTGTGATCTTCTAAAGAGATATCATTTTCCAAGACCAGTATGCTGGTACACATGTAATTCCTCTTAATGTGTACAAACACCCCTATCCCTGATCATGAGAGGAAATTAAGCTTGGACCAGGAGTTAGATGTTATTATGGGATTTAATAGACACTTATTTTACATCCGTATATGTATCTTTAATGTAGGCGTGTGATACAGACATTGGGCCATAAATAACTAAACTACCATGCATCATAACATATATACATGTATAAACAACCAGAGTCAAATCATGCTGCTTGAAACATGGGACTTCCAAATATATGCAATACAAAATTGATGCTGTTTTTGAGAGATATAAACCCTTACCATGTAAAAGATTGTCATTGTAGATACAGCCATGATAAAAAGAAAGACATAAAATATTCATGAGAAAATGAAAATTATGGCTATATATATCACATTTTGAACAATACACATTTACATGTACATTTATGATATGTGCAATGATATGTTAATGTGGATCTCAGAATTACTGAGCATACATTTTCCCCCAATTGCCTTTTTTTTCTTTTTTGTCAAGAAAATATTAGATCAAGGGAGATAACACTTTACCTTGTTTGCATGTCCTCAACTTCTCTGTTAAGTTTCTGATTTTGGTCTTCGAGCTACAAAATATATTTAGTGCATAATCAAGAATCCCAAATAAAAATACACTTATAAACATTTTCCCTAAAATGACATACACATATCATTTTCATTTCCCTCAATCTTTTTGATTCCCATCCCAAATAAATTGCTTACAAAAAGGTTGAAGTCTTTACCTTGAAACATTTTTAAGTTGTTTGTACAGGTGACTCTCGATCTCTCGAAGTTCAAGGGACCGTAAGAAAAGTTCGAGAGATCGAGGGGTTCGAGAGATAGAAAGTGAATAAAATCCGGAATTTTCATTTCCGATCATCATTGTTCAACTAATATAAATACCGGAAGTATATGTTGATAATATCATTGCACATTTTCATTCGTATTTTACAGGTAATTCACTTGATTTCAACAACAATGATCGTATTTTGAATAAATAAAACGATCTCTTTAAGTTTCAATATTAATTTGTTCTCATTTCATGATTACATAAAACCTGAATAGCAATCGTCGGTGTGGCTACCCCCCGGGCTTGATCGGGTCCTTTACCATATTTCTCGTATTAAATCGGTATTTAATTCTAGAGATAGGATTTCTTGTGCAATGTTTGTCATGCTGGGATTATGTATACTCTAATAAAACTTCATAATCTATGGAAAATTATTGACACGCCTCTTAAATTATTTTCTAAAAATTTTCGTCTCGCTGTCCAGTCAAAATAAGTTGTGAAGCAATTCGTTTATAATTTACCAATTATAACCAATTACTAATTTATATCAACACTCTGAAGCTCACAGGTATAGTGTCATCTATGTAAACACCCAATTAACATCTCCACGCCAGCCCCAGGCGTTCACTGTTATCCAGGTAAGTCCAAGCTGCATAAATTTAACGCTTGATTGGCGTGTACACACGCGCAATCAAAACTTCGAGAGATAGAGAGTAAAAAACAATGAAATATGTGTAACGGGACCCAGGTCTTGGTTCGAGAGATAGAGAACTTCGAGAGATTGGAAGTTCTCGAGATCGGAAGTAAATTTGCTTAGTTATATAGAGGGAAAAAAACGGGACCGTAGGTTCACTTCGAGAGATTGAGAACTTCGAGAGATCGGAGTTCGAGCCATCGAGAGTCACCTGTACTATATTCAATAAAAGATGTACAAAGGACTGATTCACAGATACATAGGTCAATAATTGTCATGACCAAAGGGACTAAAAGCCTTTACTTAAACAAGTCTTTCTCAGCTATAAGTTCAAACTGACTTTACTAAAATTTATCATTAAGAAATGGAAGAGATCATAACTACCATGAAATCACCAATTTTTGTGGGAGTTTAATTTGTTGTTTTCGAGGTAAGAAGAGACCCGCAAATTTAGGTCCACTACGCAATGTAAAATTTCGTATAATTCTTCATCCATGAAATTAAACCCCAATGAACCAATATTTTTCCTTTAAACCACAAAAATTAACCCCATGAAAATATGATTTTATGGTAATTGAATTTTAGATAGCATGAAATACTCTTGTTATTGAATGAAAAAAAAAACCAAAATCTTGTAAGCTACACAGTAAATAAACAATCGTTTCAGTCATGTCTATAAATTGAATACTAAAGTATGTTTCTGAAATTTTATTTTCTAGTTTTTACCCACCCGAGTTCGTTCCTCAGTCACCAGGTTGGCAAAGGTTAGTTGGGCCTTCATGGAATCTCTCTCAGCCTCTAACTCTCTGTAGTTCTTCTGTAGATCTGACAAGGCCTTCTGACTTCCCTCTCTATAATAAATGAATATCACACAATTTATCAACGAAGTGCCCCTTTTACATAAATTAGTCATTTTCCTTGAAGAATTCTACTAAGTATTTAGACATGGTCAATTCACCCTAGACAAGGATATTACTTCATGAATATTCATACTCAATCAGAAATACTGTATGTTACACTGTATATACTGTAAGTAAATGTGGCATGTATGAATTTATTTTGGGTGGAAAGGTGAGGTGGCCGGGGGGAGGAGAATATACATTTGCCACCATTAAGATATAAATGTACATAATGCAAGAAAATGCAAGTGCTCTTAGCTTGCAACATACATACGTATACATGTATTAGCAGAAGAAGTCAAGTATCAGTTCTACTCAAGTTACCCAGCTATATTTGATATATTTCAAGTATTACTGTACATGTACAAAAATTGGCATATTCAAAATTTAGCACAATCACTGGGTTTGGAGGAGTTGGCGTAATCATGAATTAGCGCTACACATGTACGTGCTGTGTATTGTATATATAAATGATTTCTTAGTGGTATTCATAAATTAGCACATCATTGACTGCGCCAAAGCCGCTAAAATATGAAGCCTGCTTTTTTAAGTACACATACAGTATCTTAGGCAGTACTTACAGTCGCTGTTGGAAGTCAGAACTCATAGACTTGTTCTGTGACACCTGAGCTAACGCCTCCTGCTGATCATTTACCTCCCCTTTCAATCGTTCATTCTGAGAAAAACAAAGGCAATGATTAAAAACTTTCATTTTTTTACCAAAATTACAGAGACATCACTTTGTTTCTATGAGTACAAAATTACCTCCTTTTGAAGCTCTTCAATATGCATGTCCTTCTGTTGTAGAGATGCTTTTGTTGTAATGGCATCATCCTGCAATCGGCCTTTTTCTTCCAATACTTTTGCCTTCTCCTCTGTAATTACATCCAGTTCTTTCTGAATCTACAAAACAAAATCTAAGCTTCAGTAAATACAGAAATTACATATTATACATGTTTATATACAAGAGTATTGTAATTCATGAGGAAGTGAAAACACTTCAAGCAAATCAACAATGTGATTTTAAAGATTCAAAAAAATCATTTTCAATTTAAACTTTCATAAGGCTCACTTCTGATAAATATACATGTATGAATGGATGAATTTTAGTTTCTTCAAACATCAATGCATCAAAACAGGGGGATATGTTGAAGGAGTTTTGCCTTTGGATCACACAGTGAATACTAAATGATCACATTAGGCCAGGTAAAATTAATCTTTAGATTCTCATCCCCGCCCGCCTCTCTCAAAGTGCCCCGCCCCGTTGTTTTTTATTTTGCTTTTTGGGTGCCAAATGTATTATTTTCATGTAATTTTTATTCAGCAAGAATCTGGGTCAAAATTTAAGAGTTATCTCCCGTCTGTATTAAAAGTCGCGTGGCGCTATTTATAGCAAAAAACTATGTGAAGAATGGAGAAAAATCGGCAATAAAAGCAGTTTAAATATGTAAGGAAAAGATAATTTGTCAGTAAAGAGAAGGCAGAAAAGCAAAAATAACATATAAACACATCTAGATACCATCACTGGCATGGGCAAGTTTTTAAAAAGATTTTAACCAAGTAAAAACAGACGACGAAAATACACATGGTCAAGTTTTAAATAACGATCTCCAGTTGTATGTGATTTTGCATTAAAAAAATAAAACATCGTCCAAAGACTTTAGAGAATAATAGTGCTAAGGAAATGTTAAATCTTAAAACTGTTCAGGCCAGGCTTTTCAGTAGAAAATTTTACAGATTTACACAACCCTGTTTTGCAAATATGATATATTTTAATGTCGAACATGTTACGTCTCAAGAACGATTGAATGTATCAGGACAGTGTAAATCTGTGATATCTGTATATCATACAGAACAGGAGTTGTTGGTAAAACTATAAGGTATCTGGGAAAAGGCCGATGAGAAAACATGCATATGCAATTTATTAGGATCAGCACCTCATTTTGTTTGGCGTGTGCCGTATCCGTGTACTTGATAATTTGTTAATAAAACTAACGTTATATATATTTTTAATTTTCTATAATAAGAATCTTCTGTAGATATTTAAAAGAATATGAAAACAATAAAATCTATTCATATTGGCATTAACATATGTTAAATTTACGTGTACTAATGTTTTGTTGATACTTTCAATTATAAAAAATAAAAAATAAAATCCGCCCACCCGCCCCAATTTTTTAGCAAATTAGGATGAGAATCTAAATTTTAAATTTATATTGCCTTACATCTGTTACACCCCTGCCAGATTTAAATAGGGTTTACCTGATTTTTGGCTTTCTGAGCTTTTTCCATTTCCCCTCCCAAGTCGAGCAGTTTTTCCTCCAAAGCATTAAGGTCAGCTGTGAACTTTTCCCTCTCGGACTGAGCCTTAGCTACCTCCACTCTGGCCTGTATTAGCTCCGTGTTTGCAGTATCTCGCTCTGATTCTAACCGCTTAACTTGCTTTTCAGTCTTCTCTTTTTCAAACTACAATTCAAATTTTGGAAAATACTTAGTTGGTTTCAAACATTTTTCTTTAAATCAACCACTATGAATGATGAATAAAAATGAGAAATGAATGAATATTCTAATATCAAAACTATCTTACTTTCTCATTTTACTGTTCTTTTTTTTTTTTTTTGAAATATGGATGAGTTAGGATTAGAAGCAATGTAATCCAATTTTAATTCAAGCGATCTAATTCTACTTCATCTTTATTTGATCATTTTGTAATAATGGATTTGGTCAGTTATGTTTTGATTAATTATTTTACTGAAATATGTTTCAATATAATGATTCTAGTGTGTTTATTACATTTGAGCTTTGATCTGATTTAATTCTGGGTTGGGATATCATATCCAATCACATGTGTGCAGTATTAGATGATTCAATGGGTGCTATTTAAAGATATTGGCTTAATGTTGTAAATCTAATACTGGTAAGTGAATGGGAAATATAAGGATAATATACATGTAAATGATTTATGATCAAATTATGCAATATGACTAAATTCAAGTAAATTTAAAATTAAGCATTAAATATAACACATTAATTCTCCTTTAAAATTGCTTTTCTGTGATTTGGGACCAAGGAATTTACTTAATACCAAATTTTTTTTCTACTAAATATATAAAGATACCATTACCAATCAACCAAAGTTACATAGGTCCTTCTATAAACTTAATTAATATTAACAGAAATTAAAAAAAAAAAAATTGAAAAAATACAAAACTACAAAATGAGACCACCAGTCTATTCTACAAAAATCAAATGTCAGCCACAGAAATATATACATTTACATAAAAAAGAACTTAAGGAGTCACACATATTGTAGAAATCATGATAAACTCAAAATAATACATGTTCTGAATTTAAAAGAAATGTGCACATAGTTTTTTGTGATTTTAAAACTAAAGCTGCATATTTCTCAACTAAAAGAACTGGAGAGGGGTGTCTAAAGAGTCAGAGGTGTATAGCTCTAATTTTGTAAGATTTCCATAAATGGACTCATCACAGTCTTCGCATATGATCATTAACAAGTATTTCAGTGTAATTGAATAATAATTTCAACTTTTTGCTTATGAACAAGGATTTCTAAAACCTAAATTTTACTTTATATGTACCACCAGTTGCTTAATAGTTACAATATTATTTAATGGTATAATAATTTTGGGAGTTATGCTTTAAAGAAAAGGGTTGGTAATTGTGGTGAATGTGGAATAAAAGATACAGAATTACCAGATGTTTGGATGAGATGCTGACATGAACACACACAGATTAGAAAATTGGACTTCTCTCAAACAGAGTTGACCTTTCTTCTGCATATCAAAATTTAAATTAATATCCCAATAAATAAAATTATACCAACAATTCCATTTTTTTAATTCATGTTTTTCCAGAATTTTTTGATATGAAGACTTTTGGTTAAAAGTTGCAGAAGAAAGATGTCCAGTGCGATGTCTGACACTGAGTGACCACTCGGGACATTATGTCCACCTACCTTCCATGTTCTAAGATGCTGTGGAAAAGCAATAATGATTGTGTGATTAATGTGACACAATGTTTGCAGGATTTCAATGATTAAAAATGAAACAAATGATGTGCCTTATGCGTATCTATGATGCTGAAATGAGATTTGTAAAAGCAAAACACAGGTACAGATTTTTCTTGACTGCTTGGACAGCAAAGCAAAACTTTCATTTGAAGATTGATAATAATATTCAGTATCAAACTCAGTTGAATTTAAAAACTTACTTAAACTTTTAATAACGTTATATCTATAGATCTTTTCAGTAGTAGATCATAAACTGACCCCAATCAAACTCGATTAAAAGTTACCCTTAACACCCCAGCCCACCCCCGACTTAGAAATGCTTCCAAGTAATTACATGCATTACCAAACCCTCACTTATAGCCTCTCCTAAATTACCATTAACTAATACTGTACCCCTTACACAGCCTGACCAAGAATTACTCTTAGTCTAAGTTACCAAGAACACAACCTTTGATCTACAAGACTTTTAGTTACCATTAACAGAGTCTCAATTTTATACTCTTACTCCTGTGTGACCCTAAGTCACCTTTGACACAAACTCCTGTCCTAATGTTACCCTAAATTAACCTTCACATAACATCCAGAACTCTATGATAAATAATCTCCTAACTTAATCTAACACTAAGTTATACTTAACAAATTTACCTCTTCAGTTCTAGAACTGAGTACACAAAAGAATGACCCTGTCCCCTAGACAACCCCCCTCTCACCTGTAGAGCCTCCTTCTCCATTGTGATTTTCTCCAGCACCTGTTTGTGGGCCTGTGTTTGTACAGCCTGTCTTTCCTGTTCTTCTATACTCTCCTGAAGCTGTTTCTTGAGTTCCTCTATCTCTTTGATTTTACGTGATAGTGCGTCTTCATTGTCTTTTTTGTGGTCTTCTGTCATCTTCTGCATCTTTGTCTTTGCTTTTGTTAATTCCCTTTGCTGTTGAAAAAAAAACAAACCCATCAATCATTTCACTTTAATATAACTACATTGTACTGTTTATAAGGACTCTGACGATGCAGATATACTGCTATACAAAGCATATCATGAAATGATTACTACATTATTCACATTACAATATTTTTCAGTACGATTACCAATATTCAGGTTTAATACCCCCAAAAATATTCACAATCTTTTCTAGTTAAGATTATATAATATTCAATACTGGACTGCATGTATCCATACAAGTTACAAATAGCCTCATATCACAATCATCTGAGCCATATGCTTTTTCTTGTATTAAGTCTTACCTGCAATTAAACTTCAATGATGCGATTCTGGGAGAATTGATTTTTTAAAAAAAAGGTTTCAACATCTTCAAAAGCATCACAAATGCAAAATCTAAAATATCATTTTTATTGACTTACTAATTCCTCAATCTGTCCATTCTGAGTTTTAGTTGATTCTTCATATCTAGCAATAATATTTTCCCGTTCCCTAATTGTTTCCCCTTTGAGATTTTCGATTTCATCATTAAGTCTTCCCAATTGTTGAGTAGAATTTGACAAGGCGGCTTGTAGATCCTGGATTTTTCTGAAAATAAGTTCAATGACATACAAAAATTAAAATTTGGGTTAAAAAATCTTTTTCAAAGACTAATTTTTTAAGTTTTCATTTTTTCTTTCCTGTGTCAAAAATAACTGTAATAGATGCATAATTTGAGTATATTTTAGCTTTGTCCCAGATACTGTAGAAGCACTTTTTCCAACATGGCATTTAAATGATGCTATGTGCACAGTCCCCCCCCCCCCCCCTTTTTTTTGGCGGAAATTTGTCCCATGTTCTTAAAAATACATGTACAATTAAGGTATATAATGGCAATCAAAGAAATCCACATAATTTTCTAACTGTGGATTGAACAGAAATTGTGATTCCATGGAATTATTACCCTGTGGAAAAATATGTGTTTACAGAATATATATACATTGTATAATACAGTTGCATTTTTCCTTCATGCATACAATTCTTATACCTAAATCAAGATGCATGTTAATCTTTTTTTAATTTTTTTTTTTTATTAATTCAGAAAATAACTGAAATGTCAATCTAACAGCAGTGAAGAAATGTGAAATGAATTTGGCAGTAATTATTTGTACATCAGATTTAAACCTAAGCCATTAAAACAGAAATGTGAAAAAGAATATGTTCTTAACACCCAGTGGTTAAAAGCTCTGAATCAATGATCTAGCAATGAAATGACTCAAAAGCAAACTTTTTTTTATGCTCAGAAATTTCATAAATCATTATCATTTAACCAAAATTAAATCAATGATACCAAAAACTTTAAATGTGAACACATCAAAATTAAATTATGAAAAAAATATTAAACACTTCTGCTTCCTGCTAGGCATTGTCTACAATGTTACTTTCCATATTGTATCAGTCATGGCATCAAAATGCTTTCTCTTCAAAACACAAGCAATGTATACCATCTTTCAAAGGGTACCATTTCTCATATGTTTAGTGTAATAAGAAAACACTACCTACAACACCATTAATTCTTTGATCTCTAAGTCCTTGTATTGCATCAGGTTGCATCTCACTTGCACTTATTAAATTACTTAAGATATACTAGATTTTATTTCATTCTCTTTTACAATTTCATCTTTAACCTTGTCTTTTAAACCCCTCCCCCAATCAGTATGTTTTTTTTCCTCTATTGACAAAAGATCTCAAGAAAAAAAACTGTAAGGTCAAGTGTAAACTAAAAGGTGAATGAATAAATGGTCCTTCTTGTATTATGCCCACACTGCTGTTACAAACTTAAGATGCCAGCACAAACAAGGTGATCAAAGTCAGGTAATATCTATATCCCTCAGAAATTCTGCAAAGAGGCATTTAGAATTTATGTAGTACTCAAAGACGAGGTAAAGACTGCTAGGAAAACTAAAGGATTAGTCTACAAACCTTTTACAGATAAAAGGTCAGAAGTGTTATTTGTTAGTAAGGGGGGAAAAGTAACTCTGTGCAGCCAATATATATGAAAGCAAATTCATGTAAAGCCATCCAACTATAAAGCGTTAAATAAAGACTGACCTATTTTTCTCCTGTACTTGTTCGTTGAGCATAGATAGCCTGTTTGAGCTATCTCCCGAGTTTTTCATCATTTCACTCATTTGGTGCTCCTGATACATAAAGGGAGGCAAGAAAGAAAAAAAAAATCAAACTAACTAATTGTTAACCAATTTATAAAATTAATTTAAATTTCAAACTGTCTTCAACTCCATGTGCCAACTGATTCTACATCTACTTAAGTTCTTGCATGATAACCAAGGATTTCCTGAATTAAATTTTTGGTTTCTAAGATTACACGATGATACATGATTGTGCAGATATAGAATATTGTATTTTTAAATTACATGAATAACTTAAATACATGTACACTACACTATGATTTAGAAACAAAACTCTGAGCTAATACTCATTACACCAATTCTAAAAATATCACTAGCAATGTACTAGTACATATACTACTTTTATGTGCTTTTTGTGTGAAGTTTTTGTGCTTGATGAATTGAAGCAATTCACTACAAAAATTGCCATTAACTATCTAGTGACTACAAAAGGGATATTTTAAATTAGATTTACAAGAATACAACAAAATAAATGACAAGCAATCAAATCTAGGAACCCAGAAGGCACATGGATTGGAAGAAAAACATAAATATCAAAATGAAATCAAAATGAAATTTTATAAAAGAATGAGAGTGAAAAAAAAATTGACTTCCATGATTTTGATTTTACTCCACTAGCGGCTCTATGGAACATTTACACAGCTTTGTGAAAATGACTAGCGTATACAACATGTATAGCATATCCAAGGTGATTACAAAACCCTCTCAATGTGAAAATAATAATTGATGGATATATAAAATAAATGATACGATATAAAAAAAGAAAAATCATATACACACTGACTGCCCACAATGAAGCCAGTATCTCACAATGACACACCAGTTCACACTTTTACAAAAGCTTAGGAGAGGATATATATAACACTGATATCTACATAATATTGGGATGAAACACAAAAATATGCATGGGTCTCTGTTCCGTTTTTCCTTTCAACAGAAAATGGCTTTAATATACTTATAGCAGCTACATACATTAATATATCATATTCTATATTCTTTTGATTACAATCATTTGAAATCACATAATGTACACCATAAATCCTGGAATATTTGATCTTTCTTTTATATCATAAACTTGAATGACCATGCTGCATAAAAACAAAAGTAAACACATTAAATCAACTCTGATGAACCTGTAACAAATTTTCAAAAAAAAAGTAAAGGATTCTCATGAACACACATGGAATATGGCCCTAGGACTGACTATGGTAATGCTGTGAACAGAGCCCCATGAAATCTTTAGTGCACTCCTACTTACCAGTTTTATTTTCTCTTCAGTTATTTGGTTGTTCTTCTCCTCACTAGAATCTAGCTGTCTCTGCAATTCTATAGAAAAATAATTACAATCTCTTTATTGTATATATGCACTAGAATCTAGCTGTCTCTGCAATTCTATAGATAAATAATTACAATCTCTTTATTGTATATATGCACTAGAATCTAGCTGTCTCTGCAACTCTATAGAAAAATAATTAAAATCTTTTCAGTGTACAATTTGCCGTGAGTTTTAAATTCACTTAAGCATACTGTAGATTCCTTATTTTTTCGCAAGTACTTATTATCATGAAATGGTTCTTAGACATCAAATTGCGAGAAGAATAATTCGCAAATGGAGGGTTGAACAAGAGATTTTACATGGATTACAGCACCATAAAAATAAAAGGGAGTAATTTTATTTCGTGAGTGCTACTTCTCACAAAATTAAGCAATAATTTATTTCTTGCCTATATTATGGAATCTTCAGTATATAAGTACAACACAATACAACACTACTATTGTACCATACTTTACCAATCATTTTTGTTGATGGTGGTTGTTGTTTTTTTTTTTTGGTTTGTTTGTTTTTTACAGTTGGTAACAATTTACATACCACTAAGCTGGGATTTCAGGTTCTGTAACTCTGAACTAAGCTGATTGGAAGCGTCATCTCTTCCTGATAATTGTTTTGTTAAATCTGAAAAAAAAAAACAGCAGAAAAGAAGTAAACAACAAAATTCATGAATTCTTTTCTCATTAATGGACCTAACCATTCATTTGGTATCATCTATGTTTCTTTCTTCACAAAAACTACATTAAAAAAATGTAGGAGCCATTCCTAGTTCATTTATTTATGTCTACATCTAAATTTCTCTCTCTCTCTCCAAAAAAAAAAATTAACTGATCTTCCTTGATTTAGAAGAATATGAAGTTTGAAATATAATCAAAGAAACCAAAGGCATAGCTCAAAAATTGACATGAACATGTTCTGAGGAGGAATATATATGCATATCCTAAGATTTGTACTGTATGCAGCAAAAGACTGATTAAACCATCTGAGTTCCTGATAAGTTTTACTTACTATTAATAGTTTCTTGCATCTTTTGTTTTTTCACTTGATTGGCACTTAATTCATCATGCTGAAACAAAACAAAATTTCAAATCTGTATGGCAACCCTTGTGAATTTTTAATTTTTTCACATCAGACTTCTAGAGACTTTCCAAGAGAAGGACAGAATACATCAGTCAGACGTTTTAACAAATGTCAAGTTTCTTAATACACAGACTGATTGTTATTCTACAGGATACAATTACTATCTGCAATGTCAATTAATAGCAAATGATTTTAGAAAATGAAAATATATGTGTCATGGTGTAGTTAAGTGTGAGAAATTAAATTAAATCCTTCTCCAGCAAAAAAAAAAAAAAAAAAAAAAAAAAAGCACAGCCACATTAGCAATTACCATGCTTTGAAATTATTTGTATTCTATTTATAATTATTAATTACACATAAAACTAGAGGTACTGTGAGCACTGAGCTCATAAAATGATGCCCCCACTCTCATTTGAGTATAATGGCAAAGTCCATGTTTTACTAAGGAAAATCCCAAATATCTGTCTGATCAGAACATAACATAGGAGGTGCACAATGGGGTTATGTAATAATAAAAGATTCTGTAAGTCTCATTAAATTTTATTCAATGGTATAGAAGGAGTTGCAGACAAGAGATGGGTACCCCCAATGTTATAGAAAGAATGGCACTGTCCATGTTTTGCTACGGGAAATCCAAAATATCTGTCCAATCAAAATGTAAGATAGGTGCACAATGGCACTATATAAAAAAGATTCTATGAGTCTCATTTAATCTTATTCGATGGTATAAGAAGAGTTGCAGATAAGAGATAGGTACTCCCAATAATATAGAAAGTGCATGTCCATGGTTTGCTATGGGAAACCCCAAATACATGTACATGTGTGTGTCTGATCAAAACATAAAATAGGAGATGCACAATAGCATTTTGTAATAAAGATTCTGAGAGTCCCGTTAAATTTTATTTGGTTGTATAAAAGGAGTTACAGATAAGGGATGGCTACCCCCATGTGTAACAGGTGTACAGAAGGATGTACTGACGGAGGGGTGTACGTACAGACACCCCCATCACTAAATACCCCCACTTTTCAAGTGGGGGATAAAAAAGAAAATAACCAACCAAAAGTAATCCCATATTTGGAAAATCACCAATAAACCCAAAAATACATTCAAAACAATTCAAAACTACTGTCTTAATATTAATGTCAATATAATATTAAACCAACACTGCCATTACACTGAAAGAACAACCGTTTCATTATATGATTACAAAATACAGGGGGTTATAGTATTTTACTTGGGAAAGGTGTGGCATACATTTCATTCAATGTAGACAATACATTTCATAGAATGAAAATAAGCAAAATGCATCAAAGCACTATACATGTTAGAGTAATAAAAGTGGCAGGCCATGCTTTTTCTAAGAATACTAATTAAAGTCCCTGACTCTATGTGCACTTAAATGTAATTCTCCTCAAATTTTACACTTTCTAATTTGGTACATAGAAGTAAACTTGGACAGAAATAAATACATTAGAAGGTAGGTAATATTACAAACTATGACAATATAGTCATAATGTGAATAATAAGTGCTATGTGGCATTTCTTGTTTAAATGTGCAAGGGATTAGTGATTTTCAGGGGAGGATCAGGCTTCTGTCCACTGCAACACAACAACACTGACAAAGGCACTGCAAAATTTTTCAATTTCACTTCAATCAGTCAATAACACTTGGACTTCTTCAAATTTTCAGCAGAGTTTTTAGTCTTTTTTTTTTTTGCCTTTCAGTGGCCTAGGAAAATGCATGCAAATTTGAATTCTTGTCTTTCTGTCTATAAGATCAAAACAGGTAGAATTCAGTAGGATAAGAAAGGATCATCAGATCCATCCAAGATATGTTTACCTGAGCTTCGAGATAAAGCACCTTCAAAAGGAAACATACAGTAAGCATACAAATCTAACTCAGAAATCTTGTTTTTTAAAAAGTGTTTCGCAACTTAAAAATCTACCATGTGTAAGCAAAAATGAAAAAAAAAAAAATTAAAATAAAAAATCTATAGTACCAGTTACGCTAAATCCAATTTCAAACATAAAAGGTCAAATTTCACCACAAAAAGTAAAAATACTATAAATATCTAATAACGACCTATTTATCATTTCCCCCTGCACAAAAAAAAAAAAAATCACTCCACAATCTAAATCTGGTATGTCAGTGCCATCATTCCAATTCTGCATGCATGTCAGAAAAAGCCAAGCCAAGCTCGTGCAACTATAGATATACAGCAAAAGAGTGACGTAGTCTGTCCTTCACTTACAAGTTTTATATAAATTTACAAATCACCGCAACCAAACAACAGTTCCAGCCGACAAAGACCAATTTTCTACAGAAAAAAGATCAATTCAGAATCGTGATCCTCTAAAGAAAATTTGTGCAGAAAAAGTTTTTAAAAGTTCGAAAAAAGTGAATTAGCTATTTGCAGAATTCTTCAGCATAAATATTTCCATGGAAAATAGTTTAAAGCTATTAAATGAAACATCACTATTAATAAAAATTCTGTAATCTGAATTGCACGTATGTGAAAGTGAAGTATGTTGTTCCTAAAGCTACTACTCTATGTTATGAAGAATTAAAAAATGTAAAATCAAGATGCATGTACGTAAAAATCACAATTGTGTCATTTTAAGCTTGATTCAAGGTGCGATTATTAGCAGCCATATTTACTACAGTCATTTACTAGAGATGTTTATTTTTATCAAATAAACATCTAGAAATCATCAATTTTTAAGCAATACTAGTAGTCTTAAAAGTTTTAAATGTGGGATAGTACCAAACACACATGATATAAATTGCATGTCTACTGTAAAGCTATGAAAAATGCATATGATACAAATGCTTGAATTTCACACACTGATAGAATGGGGAAATGACTTGTGCTATGGTCATGCTTCTGCTATGCTGCGCAGGCAGCATACATACCACTTCATGCAGTTTGGAATGAAGATCTTTAATTTCTTTGTCACGAGTAGAGAGAATATCTTCTAGTTCCATAAGTCGGTTAGATTTCTCCACCAACTCAATGCTTACTTGACTGGCCTGAAAATGTGCATAGTTGATGAAGAAAAAAGCAGAAGAAGACAAAACATTCAATTTTCAGTATCATTGCAGTAAGAAATCATGTGCACCGAGTCAAGACATAAAAGAATATAGTAAGAGAATGAATTTCCAAAAATCGTATTTGAAATTGCATTCAAGAAAATATTTCAAGCTGGCTTAAAAAGTATCATAATGCATATTTTAATTAAACAAACTCTGCAGAAATAATCATTCATTGCTCTTTGGTATATTGCAAAAAATTGGCAAAACCTATATTGTTTGTATATATACAGATGCCAAGAAATTTTCGTATATGTTTCAATACTTCTCATTAAAACTCCTAACTTTTCACAGAAACACACAAGAGAAGTATCCCTACAACAAAATACACAAGACTTCACCCTTCAGTCATTATCAGAGGAAGGTTAAAATTAACTGCAAAACCCTAAAAGCTCCACCTTGGCTCCCTCCTCTAATCGGGACGATTCAAAACTCTTGACTTTGGATTCGGCTTGCGAGAGTTTGTGGGTGAGCTCCTCTATCTGATCAAGGTAAGACATATTCATCTCTTCTGTGGATGTCAGTCGATCTGTCTGGTCTTTAAGCATAGCCTAAGAGTAGAATTATTTCTTTTTTTTTTCTTTTTTTAATTTTTAACAAAATAATTAGTTCAATACCTTTTTTAGCATCCTCCTACCAATAAGTAAAAAAAGCTTAAACATTTCAAAGCTGATTGCACTGTCAAAGAAATGTAAGCTTAGTACCTTTAGTGTAAAAAATTCTTGTTCATTCCTATCAGCCCTTTCTTTTTCTTTCTTCATCTCTTTTTCTATACTTCTTAATTTTTCTTCATCTACTTCTGTTCGTGACTGGAATAGAGTACACAACCTATTGATTATCGAGGCCACAACAAAAATTCTTCTCCTGAATAGTAAGAATTTACACCGATTTATATATCATTTTTATAACATGAAAATAACACCTCACCTCTAAATCATCCTTTGATATAGCTTCCTCCTCAATTTGAAATTGAAGATCTTCAACTTTCCTGCATGTTAAAAGACAGATTGAACAGAAAATGCTTTCAAGTTTGACCACCAAATTAGGCATCAATTAAAGTATGAAACTACCATTATAGCAATTTTTTTTTACATAAACAAATTTTTTCATCCATAATACATTTACATGATATTTCCACAATAAGTCCTGCTTGATTGAATCACAATAAATTGTTACAGTTTCTTTGAGGACAACATCTGACCTTCGTTCATCCTCCAATTTACAGTTGAGGTCATTTCTCTCCTTCTCTAGCTCCTCCACTTTTGTCCTCAGCCTTTCGACAACCTCCTCTGTGTTCTCACGGAACCGATCCTGCTCGCTCCGCATACTGGCCAGTTGTCCTTCAGCCTAGAAAAAAAAATCTCTGGGTCAAGAATATGATCTTTGTATAACATCTGTGAGCGCTATCTTATGTCAATCAACTCTATTCACAGGTACATGTCAGGTAACTTTTATGATTCAAGGCAATGCTACAATATCATTTTGTGATATAAACCAATGTTTTTTATGGTATGGAGTTCTGTATGAAAATATTTGGAGCAATGAGAGAACACAAAATGTACAATGCATCTTTCTACATCTATTTTTATAATTCTGGTTTCCATATGTAACCTTAATAAAACAGTCTAACATTAATTTTACACTGCCAGCATTGTGAAGCAGTATGATGGAGATTATTTAAGAGGGAGCACCTCGTCGACTTGCGCGGCTGCCCGGGCCACCTCCGCCCTCTCGAGGTCACGTTCTTTTAACAGCTGTTCTATGTGCTCCTCTTTTTCCTTCAGTGCTTTCTAGAAACAGGCGTGCAAGAGGAAAAGAAGCTGTGTTAATTACAAAATCACTTCAAACAAAGCAATTAAAAACTGTGGAATACACATTATATATGAGATCAAGGTAAAAAAAAAAAAAAAAAAAAAAAAAAAAACAATAATCATATTACCAAAATGAAATAATTTGTGTTAAAATATACCGAATCCCAAGAGAAAGTTATATGGAAGAAGTGAAGTTCCCTTTACCAGAAAATTTTGTTAAAGTGGAATTTTTAAAAGTTAATCAGATAAGTTTCTGTTATAAAACCCCATTACATATAAAAAGTCTCAAGTAGTCCATTTCAAAATATTATCATAATAAAAAAATAAATGCCTATACATCAACTTATGCATTACATTCACAATAATTAATGCTCTCAAATTTTTGTCCATGTCTTCTTGAAACTATTGATTCTTTTTTTCTACTAAGTTGACAATACAGTGTAACTGCAACCCTGCATGAAATAGGAGTTCATTAGCTTTTCCTCTATACACAGAAATTTATCCTTATATTTTTTTTTCATTCACTGATAATAAATCACCATTTTCTTGTACCTTCCTATTCAAAATATGGAATACAAACATCAACCACCATAAAATTTATAATTTTACTTTTAAACTGATAAAAGAAGAGAAAACTAACCCAAGAATGTGAAGATAAATCTTAGGAGGGGATAAATTGATTTTTTTTTAAATTTAAATCTTATGAGAGGAGGGGATAAATTGATTTTTTTTATTTGGTATTTTGTAAAGTGGGGGTATAAATAAATCAGGTAATCAGGTAGACTCACCTGGAGAGCCTGGGTGGTGGCAGTCAGGTTTAGAGAACTAGGTCGTTGGCTGGTTTTGGCCTGTATGTTAATGGTACACCAAAGATTATCCCCCTTGCTTATAAGTCTATTAGTATCATTAGATCACACGTACAATAAATATGAAATTTTACACAACACTATTAGGCTAAATTAAGAGTTGATGTCAGACAGCTCCTTAAGTTCTTGTTAATGTTATCCAATTTCATACAGTGTTAAGCCTTTTGACTTTTAATATGCCAAATCTATATATTATCACATTTGAATAGGTAATTCATAATCATAAGAATGTCTCCTGGATAATCTTCATCTCAGCATAATACCTATGTAAACACACATACTGTGCATAAATGACTCCAGAACATATAGGACTTAGATAAACAGAGCACCAATTAGATGTACTTTAATTCTCAGCATGTCTGCATCTCCTCTTTGTTATTGTGTCATTAGCATATACATGTATATAAATCATCATATAAGCATAAAAATATGATTGTAATATACAGTGATCCTGTACTTTACTATAAAAGTATACACATTATGAGCTACTGCAATGCATTATATCTAAGACTTGATTAGACAAGTATGGTACTTTTCAATTTCTTTTCCCACACCATTGTGCTTATATGACCTTTAATTAAATGTTATATATACAATCTAATTAAGTTTAACTATAAATGGATTAAAATATAAGAAACTAAAAAACACATGCATTGGCTGCATGCATACCAAGCTGAGTATAAAAGGCATGCAGCAGGAACAGGGGCAGGTAATCAAGGTTTTTTCTGTAAATGTACAATGTATTAGGAGAAGAGACTGCTCAATACAATTAACCAATTTAAAAAATCAATTTCCCCCAAATAAAAAATCCAATTAAAGCATTTGCATCAATATTCATTAAATCTGCTAGAAATTTAAAATCCTTTGTAATTCATCCCCCCCCCCCCCAATCATGATAAAACTTTATGAGCAGTCACCCTCTGAGAAGGTATTTCTAAAAAAAATTGTGTACTTTTTCTTCCAAAGAGGAAATTTATACAGAACAGATAGATTATATATATATATATGTCGGAGCTCAAATTGGAAATTAACAGTATTATGCTGCTGCAATAAATTACAAGCATACACAGCATTATAAAAGCAGAAGAAAGCTTTGACAAATAGCAAGTTAGATCTAATGTCAGGCCAAAACTGTACAGGAAAGTATCTAGTCCTTTATAGATCCACCAGATTAACTCACCTTGTGGGACAATTGTCATACAATTTGGGTTTGGGGTGGGGTTCTTTTTCCAAGTAATATAGTGTTATAAGCATTACATCTTTTTTTCTGTGAAATTCATATTTTCTGTGTAATTTATGTTAGTGCATATGTATTTCTTTTTTAAGTAAAAGTTACAAAATATATATTTAACCATAATATTTTACACTGCATTTTATACCCCTTAACTATATTTCATCTTCTGACAATTTATTATGAAATAGTGAAATAGGTCTACATCTACTTCAAAATAAGTGATTGCTTTCTGAATTACTGGGTAATTTCTACATGAAGTACCCTTTTCTGATTATTAGGGCTGTAAAATGCTGGCCACCATCAGAGCTATGAGCCAAATTTTGCATATGAACTAAGTCCTTTGACAGATGCCAAAAGAAATGCATGCATATCTCCAAAGAAAATGCTTGCCAATAGCTTCAGTAATGGAACAAAAACTTTTTTTTACCGGTGATAACTGTTGTTTACGAGCCTTGAGTAAGGGTAGCTGTATCAAATAAAATCACGCTTTTATCGCAAAATGAAAACTAAAACTTGCATCTGCTTCATAACAATGAAAAAGTACTTGCAAATAGTGCACAATTATGCACAAAAAGAAATGCTCAAGGCATGTAACATGCTTAGGAAATTGACATCAGAAACAGTAATATTCATCCTTAATAGAGAAACATTACAAAAGACATTCCAAATAGAGGAGATTACTTTTGCATCAATACAATACAGCATACTTCTTAGTTTTGTAGAAAGGAAAGTTTTTATTTCTATTTCTATACACAACATTAACAAAAGTTCATTATGACAGGACACACTGGTTGGCAATTCTATTTATACAATTTTATATACATGTATGTAAAATTGTATAAATAGAATTGTATAAAGAGAATAGAATATATTATATATGTTCTAATCCAAATGTGGAAATAAACATTCTCAGAAAATAGCTCTTTTTACTATGGAGATTTTAAGAAAGAGGAAGAAGAAAAAAGTGTTCAAAAGTGAAAGTAGCTGAAAATAACAAAAGGTCAGGCAACAGCGCATGCAGCTTACCAATGCAAACCAATTTTCAATTTATTTTTAAAGAGTGCAAATTCAGCACAGAAATTAATTATTTTATCATATAAACACACAATACGTGAAAAACAATACTAAATCAAGGTCAGCATCAGGACCCACACAACGAACAAAAATAAAAATCATGAATATTAATTAGAAATTATTAAAAAATAATATTAATTGGAAATTATTAGTTTTATTCTTTTATTTTAGTTCACTTTTGAAGAAATGAAACCCCCAAAACTTGGGCACATCATCCAGTGACCAAAATGTGTGCAATAAAGGACTAACAAACCTTTTTATGCAAGAGATTCAACTGAAAATATCAGAGTTATCAAACATGAGCACATATAGAAGGTTGTTTCTTGTTCTGAAATATTCCCTCTAGTAATATTATAAAGGAAGACATTTACAGTCACCTAGTTTTGACTTGAAATTTCCTTCAAATGGTATTCTTCAACTTATTTTGACAACAGACAAGCATTAATGTAAAAAGTACTTGATTCAGCTCAGAAAATCATGAGGAGACATTGGGATTTTGAACCAGTAACCTAAGCTTTCAACTGCCAGGCAAGCCCAATAGGCTACTGAGCAATAATTCTCCTGGATAGTACAGTGTTTGCAATGATAGTGCTATTGGACACTTTTGAAGTAACCTACCATAGATATAACATAAATATGCTAAACTTCATGCAAACTAAATCCCTAAGACTATTATGGATAAGAATGAAATGAAGAATTGAACACAACAGTTAAAACATGCAAGACAAAGTTAGGTCTACATGGAGAGTTAATATGAAGCCTATAATATATTTCATTCAGTTTCAAAGCTGCATAATAGATAATTATTATTATTATAATTAATCAATTTCAGTAGGAAAAATTGTGTTCAATTCAGCCCCTATGAATCTAATGACATTTGATTTTGGAATTCCACAAAACACTCCACTTGTTATCTAATTTGAATTTGTCATGAAATCAAATTATATGTTTTTGAAAGAATGATGATTATGAAATGAATCTTGATTTTGTCAAAGTTCAAGTAATTCACAAATAGGAGTACATGTTGTGTTCATCATTCAAATTTATACTTACAAATTTATAAATCAAACCCATTACTGAGGTTTCACATAAAATCAGTCATACAAAAAGCCATCAATGTTAAGTTCAAACAAAAGTCTATTAGGATTTTTCCCAGTGAAGAACGAACCAAGGCGTTATAGGGAACAAATTTAGCCCCTCTGTGAAGTTGAGGAAAAAGATCAATTTACCAAATTTCCACTTTTTTAAAATAATACTTAACAAAATTTTTGGGCCTTTAACCTACCCTGTTCTTGAATCAAAACAAGTATGCTCTTCAATTATCAAATATTCAAAATAATTCTCTCCTATTTTGTATATTTTTATCTTTAGAAATCTTCCATATGATATTTTGAGGTCAAATGAATTTACAAGAACTTTGACAAACTAATGGAAATGAATTAAGCAAAAAATGGAGTGCTGGTGTGAGGAAAATGTGAACCGTGAGGCTGACCTTGGTTGTTATACATAAAAAGAACACAAAAAGTTCTTCAAATAAAATTTGTTTAAATGAAACTTTAAAACTTTACAGTAAAATTGCATGTAGAAAACTTGTGCAAAAGTGACTTTATTTTTGGAATAACCTGTAAGAGCTAAATGAAAGCATGGAGAAAGACTTTTGAGAGCATCAGTATAGCTGCATGTACCTGGTTGCTGCTGAGGGAGTTGACACCCAGCCTTACCCGACTGCGGGACACGCTGGATGCCGTCGAGCTGATAGAACTAACGGAATCCTGACTGCCACTGCGTTCTCTTGACATCCGCAGACTGGTGTTCATCAGGGAGCGAGACTGAGGACTAGGCGTTGAGGCAGACATACTGGAGGTGACATTACCTGATGTCAGGCGTGTGATCTTGTGGACTGGGGCAAATAATCCAAACATAGGACGACATTCAAAGTATCTGTAAAAAATGCAGGCATTCAAAATCAAAAATGTACCATTTCATAAGTAAAAAAAAAATGACTGTCTGAGGAGCAAGGATGCACTATGAAAGATAATCTGATTGAACCATCTAAAAACCAAATTGTTTGAAAATAAAATTTTTGTGAGAGAGAGAAAATATCTAAGCTATCCTAAAAAGTTAACAGAAAATGAACTTCTTTTTTATCTTCAAACCTTTTCCCGGACACTGCTCCATCATTTTTTCCTTGTTTTTCGTCCAGTTCTACTCCTGCCCAGTCACCTTTAGCGAAGTCTGTTGCCCCAATGTATCTCAGGGTCCCTGTTTTCGTCCCACTCACTAAAACTCTATCACCAATTTTCAGTCCCGGCTTTTTGGTGGCAGGAGTTGAGGACACTCCAGCCTTGTTAACACTAGATGAAGATGTCGACAATGCCCTGGTTCCTGCAAGTGGCTTAGGAGTTGTAGGTCGTAAACTAGATGGTAAGTGAGAGGTGCCATTGGTTTTTACTGAAGTTGAACCCCCAGTTTCTGACATGGCATCTTCTGGTTTGGGGGTCTCTGAGGTTAAACCTGGAGTTCTTGAAAGTTTTGATATTCGTGAAAACACACCCCTTTTTGGTTCACATTGAAAGTATCTGACACCTTGCACTGCACCGTCATTTTTACCCTCTGGGTTATCTAATACAACACCGGCCCATTCTCCACTGGCAAATTGGGTCTCACCAATGTATGCAATGTGACCCGGTTTTGTCCCACTGACCCATACTCTGTCTCCGATGATGAAGTCATCAGTTGGGGGAGGGGGAGGCAGGCCATCTGGACCTTAAACAAACAACCATTTGTAATTTTAATACAAAGAAGGCAACAAAAAAATCAACTATGGATGTGTTAAATCGTTATCTGTTTCAATAACTATCAAAAATTGGATGGTTGTAATACAAATTTCCTTTATCAAGTATTTACATCAGAGATGACAAGAAATCCTTAAAATTATTGTTTCAAAATCATATCCTTGAATAAAAATAAACTTAAAACTAAAGTCCGTGTAAATTCCTGATAATCACTTGGAATTTTGCTATATAATACATGTACAAAAAACACCATTGCATTGGGAATTTGTGCAGGGAAATACATACATATAATATGATATATAAATAGCAATAAAATCTTATGATGCTTATTCTAACAACTAATGAAAGTTTATTAAATCTAAATTAAGTATATATATTTCTATTAAAACACTTAAAATTAGAAATTCAACAAAGAATGATTCATAATACTTTTTAAGTTAGGATTACACGGCTTACAACCAAATTGGTATTTCAATAACAAGTACAAGTACATGTTTAGGTACTTAAAAAGGATGGTGATTCCCACAAGGTATTTCTACTTTTACGATACAAATGTAAGAATATTATATGTATATCTACATATCGGAAAGCTTCCTTGTCTAGATTACATCAAAATACCCCGGCCAGTACAGCATTTTATATTAGAGCACTACATTGTAAAAATTCTATAGAGGTTGAAATGCTGAATGCTGCCCAAACCTATTTATGTTTATTAATAAGGCCATGTGAAAACACACGTGTAACATTCTTTTACAATAATAAGATAAAACCAAATCACGAAAAAGCTTCAACAAAATTAAATTTGATGCTGAAAAATTTTCATTTTTACTTGTTTTAATATATAAATTTCTTTTCATGTTTTATAATCATGGTTAATACTCTTTTTTTTTTTATTTCTGGAATGTAATATTTAAAAAATTCCATTGAATTAATCCTGCCTAAAAGAATAGGTGATGGTACTGTGCATCACAGCTGGACATTTCAGTGAAATGTGGCAACCCGGCCCTTAGGCATCCAGAAGACAAAACAAGTAAGCTGTGCAGAGGGACTATAAATAAATATTCACCTTTTGTTCCAACTGTTTATAAATATTACTTAACCAATATTTATGTATTGTTTACGTAATTACGTATTCCAACATTTACACTTTGAACATCATGAATGAGATGAACACAATCTTTATTGTTAAAAATTTCATTGTAATCATTTTAAACTGTTTAGAAAGCGATTACTTTAGTTCACATCAGTTAAAATGCAAAATCCCATTCACTGACTGAAGTATTTAATTAAAGATAAAAGAAAGTTTTAATCTTGATTAAAGGAAATTAAACAGAGACAGCCCTTAATCTTAAACCAATTAATAAAATGTAAGTGAAGCATTAATACACAGAATTCAAGTTGACCGTTTACAGTAGATTTCTTACCTTTTCGACCTTTTAGTGAAGTTTAATAAAAATGAATACATTTAATTACATTATTTGATATGTACAAATATCTACAATGCTTGTATATTGTTGAAAATAACACTAAACAAAGAGAAATCCATGAATGACAAGGATTTTCATTCATAAATAATAAATTTGCAAGCTATGAAGCCTGCGTTTAATTACAAAGCATCTGCAAATGTTCTATATGAAAACAAGATGGTCTAAAATAAAGCAGCTTTTTACCCAACAAAAATTTTAAAAGACATATGAGCCAAAATGAAGTGCAAAAACAGAATCTAATCTATTAAACAAACTAGAAAGCAATTAACATAGCAAAAATGATTGTTTGAGATGGAAGAAACTTGTGATATATACTGGGTATGAAAACTTCTATCTGCAAGATTTTTTGGCGATTAATATATATTTCTTCTGATCCAGCTAAAATATCACACATTAAAAAATTCTACTATGAATTTCCCACTAAAAATACATCTAATTGAGGAAAATCTACTGCATCATAAATATTTTTTTCAAAAAAAAATGTCTCAAAAATATCTGTTTATGTCTCTATATATCTGTCTTTACCTGGCAGTTTTTGGACCATCTCGGCGGCATATTTTTCTGCTAAATTGGCGTTAATACCTGCAGCTCGGGCGCTCTTAGCAATAGCACCTTCAACAAATCAAGCATACACAGCAACTAGTCACAACTTAGGGAGGGATAATACAGGATCCAAACTCAACTTCGTGGCTTTGACCCCATCCCCTTCTGACTCTGAGTGACCCAGCCCCTTCCTACATTGACTAATTGATAATTCTTACAGAATGTGTTTGTTCATGTTGGCTATACTGTGTATGACACTAATTATAACTTTCTGAGATTTTTTTTCAAAAAAAAATGTGTTTACATAGTCCACATACCCTCTTAAAAAGTAATCTCAAAAAAATATTTTTAGAGTCTTAGAAGTAAGATTTCAGAAGTCCATGGGTGAAAAGTACAAGTAAGTGCCATGATGCTAAAGCTTGCTGGAAAAAAAGGATTCATGCACCAGAACATCAGATATGAAGCCAGAAAGTTGAGTTTGAAAATAAAAAAGACAACAAAACAAGAAAAATAAAAGAGCATTTCCCAATAACTCCATGTTTTCTAAATTGAATTCTATAGGACAGTTACACATGCATTGCACACAGTTACTCTTGACAAAATTTCACTTCAACATTTGCAACAAATTATTACTGCACTGCAAAACAACAATGAAGGCCCATCTTTCCCAATTAACAGCACAAACATCAACCAACTTTGAAATTTCAAACGAGAGACAGATTTCAAAATGGTGCAGAGGTGCAAAGATTTCGATTGGATAATGTGATGTTTGCACCATTAACTGCAAGTGATCTAAAGTGCCGAGACGCAAAATCACAAAGAAAATCAGAAAATAACAAAAGCACAGCAAATTCAGCTTAATTCAAAATTCTTCTAAAAACACATTTTCGTAATATTTTGATCAACTTATTAACGTCTATGAATTTGCTCATTCAAAATGGGGTTCAATATCTACATACAGTATGTTTAACTCCATACAATCAAAATTATTACATGTACATGCTAAAATAAACGTTTGTTGAAATTTTCTCAAGTGATCACTTATAGATAAGGCCAGGGCATGGCAAATTTTACATGTAAGTATGAGATGAATAACTGATTTCCTATACAGATTTATTCTTTTTCCTTACCAATAAACTTAAAACAGTCAGGAGAGGAGACTGAATCCATCATTCTGAAAATTGATGGATTATCATCATGTTAACTAACTATGAATTTTCATCATTTTTGGTAACAATACTTACCATTACCATATTTTCATTTCCAACTTTAATTTTTCTACTCCGTTTATACATAAGGGAGTTTTGAATTTACCACTAGAAGAGGAGTGTTTTTTCGTGAGTTTCATTTCATATGGTTCGCTAATTACTGCTGACCTTGTGATTATCATCTTGGAAGGTGAATGTTGTGATTTTATTGGTAACAATATCATTTTTTTTTAGAAGAACTGATTCCCTGTTTTTATATGGCATTTACCACAATACTATCATGTAATTATGGTCTTACAATAGACTTACATGTAGGGAAATGTCTTGACTAAAAATTAGAAACTAATAAAAAATAATCCACCCTGTAAAACAAGCAAGATATTTCAATGTAGCTAGACCCTCCATTTTGGTAAAAAGATGAATTATGGTAAGTTTTGTCTTCTTCATTATTTTGTGCAAATAAATTGACAGATAACTCTTCCATTCTTCTTTTTGCCTGTGAATTTTGCACTGTCAATATTACCAATATTGTTCTCAAATATAGAGAAAGGGAATTTGTTTACAATGTTTTCTGAACTTTTTTATTTGGTGAATCTATAATATTTCAAGGAGAAGTAACTCAAAATTTTTATGACTATTTTTTTCATCATTTTCTTAAAAATGATAAGCTTTAGAAATAACCAAAAAAAATTTATGACTTTCAGAATGATGGATTTCAGTCTTGCTCCTAATTGTTAAAGCTGTATTTATAATGAACCCCATCTTGGGTCAACTGCAATATGCACTTCTCTCATGGATGAAGTCCTTGTCATGGGTCTCTGACAATCAATGAGTGAAATGCAGACCACAGATGACCTCGCTGGTGTAGGAACAACGACAACGTGAGGAAAAGCTTACTTTGGGCTTTGTGCACAGACCCAGGGGTGGGGATACCTGTACCTGCCGAGCGGGGCTGGGGGAGCCCTGTGGGGCGTCCAATTTTGGAGGGGGCCTTCAGCCCCGAAGGTCGAGGCAAACTCATCTGAAAAATCAAAAGAACTGGACATTATTATTATCGAATACATGACATATTATACATGAAGAGATCAAAATTAAATAAAGATCGAGGGACAACAAACAAGGTTAACAGGTGACGTATAAAAACCTAACAAATAAAACAATGGATCAATAATTCACATGTAAAATGATACTCTGACTTCATTCCAATTATTGATTCACTATCTCTATATTTAACATTCTAGACCTCAGAGAGTCAGAACTAAACTTTCTCATACAGTCTGTTCCCAGGATATTAGTGGTAGGCTTGGTAACAACTTCTTTACAAGACACATCTGCCTTTCATTTTTAATATTAATTAACTGAAAAAAGTATCAACTATAAAGAAAATATGTATTTAACAATACAACATGTACTGCGAGCTGAACACTTTTTTTTTTCAGCTTATTGAATACAACAATCAGTCAATATACGACCCAAACTATTGATATTTTTCTAGCTAAACTGCCTTCTTTTATTCAAGCATAGAAAATACATGTATAGAGCATTGTATCTAAGCCATATGCAATAATATTTGTGGCATTCTTCATGAATGAGCAAGTCTGCAAAATGCTCTCACTGTGGGTCAACAACACATACATGCATGTCCCTTTAGCAACTGTGTAATGCAAAGTAGAAATAGGCTCATGAAATCAATCAGTGTATTTTTGAAGTAAATCAATGGATTTAAATGTCATATCAGAATTCAGACATATTGTTTATAGGGGATTACTGTTTGACAAGCCTGAATAAAGATGTACCAATGTATAATGTCAAATTTACTCTATCATTTAATCCCAACTATTTGACCTTCTGGCCTCTGTCTATATGTACACCAAATCAATGTACCATGTATGAATAACTACAAATCATAGCTGTGACCAACTACTCCACTGGGTATTTTTTAAGGGGTCAATTACAACCAATGTCAGATAACTTACAATTGCACTGAAGAAGAAATAAATCGATCCTTGGTGTTAATTAAATTGTCCTGTGATATCTGATGAAATCCTCTGAGATCCGAGACAATAATCAAAAGCACAACTAAGTGTATTATCAATCCTCCTTTGTACACTGATTAGTGGGATAAGAAACCAACAGCAGAAATGATATACATTGTGTTTTGGGCCTATCATTCATCACTGTTTTGCCATTGGATGTAATCCTTTCACTCAAGCTCATCTGCTTAAAGTCTCAATATTAGTTCACAGGGAAAAAAATTCCTGAACTAAATTTGAACACCGGTATTTCCCTAATTAATGTTCTTCTTCCTAATATTTCTATTTTTTGGAATTGCAGCACATGATCATTTGTTTTTGTATGCAATACACAAGTAATAAAAAATAAGTAGGTACTATTGCTTTTTATCAGCACATACAGAACAGAATTTGGCACCAAGGCAAAGATGATGGGGAAACTCCTCCAAAACATCTTAATGCTGCCAACAGGAAAAAGAAATTATACATGAAGTTCATTAGCAACATTAATAGTACAAACACCACATATTGTGAAAATCCAAAGGAAAAAAAAATGAGGAAGCTGTTAGCTTAATTATCAATAAGTATACTTCATAAGTTGGAGGCGAAAGTTCTCAAAATAGAAACTCACACTTTAATGAAATTTTCACCTTAAAGTTCACATCATGAGACTGCAGGCAAACAATGGCTTGAAATGTTTACAAGAATGGCAGGCAAAAACACTGATGAAACTATAGGTCGTAAAAGGTCACATTCATGTGTATTCACTGTGTTCCATCCCCTAGGGCACAAAGGACCCTGCTGTGACATAACCTCAGTGTACATATTTCACTGTCCATGAAATGTAATACACACCTGTTTACAAAACAAACGAGCTCCTGTCTGGGGTCCACTCACCTGACAACAAATGTACCTCTTCCCACTAAGTTTAAAAATTACTTGACATCAAGACCTTGTCACTGGCTTCTGAGGAATTTTAAATACTTTGTGTAACTGATAGCTGACTGATGAATTTAACACCTCTTTAGAAAGAGTTCTCCTACACTTGTACGCAAAATGCAGTTTCTAAATATACAGCATTTCTCAAGGGTATAGAAAATAAATTTTGAATCGTTCATTATTTGTCTTTTGGCAGGTAGTCATACTTTATTTACATAAACATCAGAGAGTGTAAAATATTGTCTAATTATGTGTTCCTTATAAACATTCCGACAGTCACTTAATACAAAAACATCCACTCATAAGGGAAAAATCTGCTTCAATGTGCAGAATCAATGAAATACTTTAAATGAACCCCTTCATGACAAGACTTGACACACCACTAACAACTTGTCAATATGTGTAATGATGCAGTCACGGGATTTGGCACACAATAGCATTTATAACCCTTATACCTACCTCTGTCTTCCACAACTAATTCCAAACACACCACAATTATTATGCTTTACTCTTCACATTTTAACCACTGGTGAGGTCCTGAAAATACATGAAATTAAATTTTTAATTGAGTAATACCACCACTTACAAACAACTTGTACAAAAATTATTAACGATTCAAGCAATCTCTCTGCAAATCAGTTTCTGTCGTCTAAACTTGGAATGGATTTCTACCTACGCTAACAAACACACGTTCAGAGGTCCTCCATTAAAAAAAAAGCTTTCGAAACACAAAACAATCAAGGCCTTCATTTATCAATGAACTATTCGGTGATTCATTTGCTCAAGTGCAGGTTTATCCAGATAATAATCTGCCGCTTATTTTATATATAGAGATATATTAAATCCCCAATCATTGTTGTAACATATAATTGATAGGCGGTGTCATCAATTTCAATGACTCTGACACTAAAATTTGTACTTTCTCAATAGATAATTTCCGAAAGTAGTATACACATGGATGTAATTCTGTGGGAAACATTTCCAAACTATCAACAGTACTTCATACTCCCAAGTTTTACATCTTTTTAAAATTCTTTTTATATAAAATTCATTCTGAATTTTGACACTGGAGCTATATAACACATGTACAAATCTGCCCTATTGTTCAAATGGCTGGCATTTAAAATAAAAGAAGCTCTACCAGTCTACAGGGGCAATTAAATATAGACATGTCAATACTTACATGCAGGTGATAAAGTTATCAAGATTACAATTCAAATTCCAATCTGTGATAATAAGATGCAGACATTTTAAAATGAATGCATTGCCAAGCTGCAGAGCTTAGTCATCTTACGATGACAAATTCAAGAGCTAGTCAGACTACAAAAAAAAAAATCCCCAGAACAGCTGTTAAAAACTTCTGTAAACTCAGACAAAAAAACATAAAAATGGCACAGTGAACTTATGTGGACCTTCAATTTTCTTGAGGAATTAAAATAAAAAATACCAGTATATTTTTAATTAGTATAAACAAAATACTCTTAGCAATCCAGTTTAGCTTCTAAGGTCACACAAAAATCAAATACACATATCAGATATGACCTGCTTCTTGGTACTTTGATATTCCAGGAAATGAACTCATGGAGTATAAATAAATTCACAATTTCACATTATACTCCAGGGTGGTACACTGTTTATTTCACCTATTTAAAGTATTATACACATTTAAAGTATTATACATATAGAACAATATTCTGTCAGGCTAATTAAATGTATCTGAAATTGAGGAAGCTTACTCCGGTATCCACAAAATCATTGAAATTTATTTCCCACGAAGATTTTTGTTTCTAATGCTTGTAAGCACAAGCAACTTCCTACTAGGGTCAAAAATAAGTCCCCATACCTCTAAACATGTCCTGTAGACTTATCAGCTTAGGTCAACAAGGTCATGCATCCATCAAAAGAGGAAAAATATATCTGAAGTCAATGGAAGAAAAAAAAAACCACTAAAAAAGGAAGCTAGCAAAAACTATGATATGCATCTGTACATATAATATACTGCTTCCTAGTGTATAAAACTGAAATTTCCTTAAAATCTTGGTCTTAATATGTAAAAATGAGCAACTGATATTCTAAATATAAATCTCTGTAGAACCATTATTACACCTTTCAAAAATCAAGATGCCTACAGTTACACATCAATGAAAAATTCAAATTTAAAATATTTTATAATCTAAGTTATTAAGCATTTCTATACATTGACAGGCTTATTTATACCTGAATTATCATCTTAAAAATCATTGATACATGATCAATGAAATTATATCATGAAATATATGTATTAAAGTGAACTCATCGTTTGACTTTGATCTGACATCAACCAAATGTGCAGTGATGTAGAAACTGCTGGTCATGGCAACAGGACTGATTTAAAATGCTTTAGACCGGTAAAAATGCCATCGCTATTGGTCCAAATGACTGGCATTTATTTTCTGTTAGCATTGGTGTATTTTTCAGTGCAATTTTCATGTAAAATAACGATGCAATTGCATAATACATATTTCTTTACACCAGATTGAGACTGATTAAAGTGAAACTAGCATGGTCAATGAATGGTCCATTAAATTTTACAGCAAAATTGGATAAAAGATGTAGGGTTGCTGAGGACAACAAAGCAATATATGGAATTTAAAGAGAAATACAAGGCAGAGGAGCAGTGAGGCTGAATTTTACATCTTGAAAAATGACATGCAGCATTTTGATTGACAACAGCAGTACTGTACTAGTTTACAAAGTTATGTAATATGTACATGTACCAAAGAACCACAACAAGAATTTCATCGTCAGATCAACAAACGATTTTTTTTTTATGATAACAGGTGTTGTATTAAAACAGATCATGAAAATTTTGTTGTGAAGTACCTGAGGTTTGTTGACCTACAATGAAATTCTCTGATCACAATTCTTGGTTACATAACTCGTACGTACTGCTGCTGTTGTAAATGATAATGCTGTACTTTATTTTCAACAGTGAGGTTGCTAAGAGCAAGACTGATGAGGACCTTGAACAGGATGTTGAAGAGAATTACGGCTTTATGAGGGGGATAAATCATAAATGATAGAAATAAAGTACTTAAAGTTATGAAGTATAAAAGTGTTTAGGCTATAATAAAAAAAATTCCTAGATTCTCCTCCCTAGCTGCCTGCCTTAATTTTTTTAATTCCTGACAGCTTTCATTCAAGTTCTGATTTGAGATCGGTATATATGCCACTTACCATTCAACTTTTGTTTTAAATCCTGCGAATGTAGGCGTATTTTTGGCTGCTGACAAATGATGTTCGCTGAATATGTATTAAACAAGGACAACTGTATGGTAAATGTGAAAGACTGATGAAAATTCATGATCAAAAAAGATATGTACGCAAGATGGGAAAATGACTTTTATTCAGGTGTAATAGGTTAATCATTTGATGAGGTTAGCAAAAATATCTGTATACAATAAAATCTGCCCACCTGCCACAATTTTTCACAAATACAAACACTACATAAGATACGCAAATCCTGAATTCTGTTTCAAATTGGGGTTGGGGGGTTGGGGTGTTAATATTGGTTTGATGGCATTGAAACTTTAATGATCACATGATCACTTCATGGGTTTTATTTGACAATTGTCTTATACAGAGACATTCAACTGTTGAACATTTATCTATTCAATTTTCTATATTTGTCTTCATAATCATATCTTACAAACTCCACCTGTCTGTTTAACTCACAACTGACGATCAGTTGTCTGGTTTCTTCATGAAAGATATGGTATATAAAGTTTACGTAATTATAATGAACAGATATTTTTTCTGTGATGAGAACTGACCAGCAGGCAGTGAACTGTACAGATGACATGAACATCTGAACAAACAGATGAAGGATGTACAGTGACACATCACTAAAGATCACTTCAAGGAATGGCATGAATCGGTGACAATTTAATCGTGTAACAAGATACAACAGCACTGACATAGTTGCAACAATATGATTTATACACTGACATTCATATACCTGACAACTTGCAATGTAAATCCCCTCGAAAGTAAATGACAGTCACAGACACTGAGACAGGAGTGGAAATTGAAAATAATGCAATCGCGCATGCTCCGAGAGCAAATCACTTCCTGCGAGGGAGATAACTGGAACTGAGAGAGAGAGAGGACAGATTTATTAAAGAAGATTATTTAATTAAATTCTGAAATCTCATCGAAAATTAATACTGAATTTAAGATTGTTAACTGTGCATTTTCTAGAAGTAGGTATATATAAGAAGTATTCAAGAAAAGTCATGAGCGTAAAGTATAACGTTAGGCCTATTGAAAAAAAATCACTCCTGTCGAGGAGGGGGGGGGGGGGTACTGATGAAATGAGATCAATATGGAAACTCCCCTTTTTGCAAATATTCCTAAATATTGATATTTTTATATTATTTATGCATAATTCTCAGTTTTCTCATAATTCTTAGTTTTCATTTAATGTGGCACGTAGTGCTACTACTTTAAAACAGGGACGTAGCATCGGATTTGAAGGGGGAGGGGGGGGGGGGCAGCCGGAGAAAAAAAAAATCAACTTTCTTAAAAAAAACTTGACAAACAAAAAAATAAATTATTCAAACTTGAAAATTCTATTTCGTGAGGGGGGGGGGGGGGTCTTTCAGTACCAAATTTTATATATACAGTGACACTACTACATTACCCTTATTTGACTATACTGCAACAAAAAGTGGGCAAAAAGGCAACCGGCCGTTCATGAACATTTTCATTAGTAAAAAAGTTATGTTTGGAAAAATGGGGGTGGGGGCAGGCCCCCTTTGCCCCCATGTAACGTGCCTGTAAAAAATAAGGTTACGTATAAAATACTGCGTATCTTCTACAGTGCCTCTTCCTTAGTTTGTTTCCTCTATTCCCTCTGTGTTTAAGCATCAGGATTTTTAAAAAATAACGGATCTCACTGAATACCCTCTCTCCATATGAGAGAGTGCACCTTTACCAGACAAATTCCTGATTGTGGCAGAAAAAATGGTTTATTCAAGTATTTTTCTAATCTGGAAAGTAGGAGGGGTGATTCAGACGAGGAAGAAGTGGTACGGATGGTGTCCTACGAAAGTTTCCGAGGAATGAGGGTTATATTTATGGGTATGAGGGTGGTACTGGCGAGTGTTGATTATATTCACGATTTTCTGGACGATGTTATTGGACGCATAACTTCCAGTATAGTCCATCTGGTAATGATTCCACGCCTCACGTCTTCCGTGATCGTCCTCGGTACAGCAGAACTTTACACCAGGTACCGTAGGTGTCTCCCTGTTATTCATCAGAGTGAGGGTAACACTAACGTCCACGCCTTGACTTTACACAAGGTACTGCGGATGTCTCCCTGTTATTCATCACAGTGAGGGTAACTCTAACGTCCACGCCTTGACTTTACTCTAGGTACTGCTAGTGTCTCCCTGTTATTATCAGAGTGAGGGTAACTTTACACAAGGTACTGCAGGTGTCTCCTTGTTTTCTTATCAGGATGAAAGTTGCACTCACGTCCACGCCTTGACTCGGTATTCTATCAGTATAAAAAAAAATTAAAAAAGATTTTTAGACCAAGTATACATTAATTTATTAAGAGTATGACCAATCGTATCGAAAAAATTTGGCATTTGATTGCACACACCTTAGTTGTATTAGATTTTTGGTTCTTATATAAACGTACCTACATAACCACAGTATTTTTCCAGAGTCCTAGGGCATAAAAGAGTTTTTCTCCTTTTCAATTTTAGCCTGCTATAAAATGTCTATAAATTTTACACATGCATGGGCATGTTGTACATATGAACAGAACAAGTAAATTTTTAGATTTACTATTTACATTTTTTACTATAAAAAAACAAAAACAAAAACACGTCCTTTGGTAAAACTATATACCCCCTCGGGACAGTCGACTCTCTTCACATTCATAGAGGAGAGGCACATGTCCTCTTTAGATAAACAGTATCCAAAGCATGAAGTTCGGCCCTTTAGAAAGAAATAATAATCATTTTATTTTAAACAAACACGTTAAATATATTCCATATCTGCTAATAGCTATTTAAAGAAATTTCACTCCGACACACAATTTGCATTCCTTATACAGTTTTGATAGCCATCTTACAATATTGTAGGCGTCCTTGAGTGTATGGCTTTCCATTTTTCATTCCCACTTCGACTACCACATCATAAGTATCCCAATCGTCTAGATCCTTGCCTTTAGTAGGCTTTGTTCGATTTGTCTTACGCGCCAAATGACGTGTTTTGGGAATTTCCTCTGGAGATACAATCGAAGATCGAGTATAAGAAAACTAAAAACATACGCCAAGAGTACATGTATTTGCAACAACAATGACAATAATAAAATAATATTCTTTTCCAATACTATTAAATGATTAAGATTTGAGCACTGTAAACAGCTAATACATATAAAAATATCAGAGACAAAATATTTATTTTTCAAAGTGGGGGGGGGGGGGCATGGCAGCCAGAGAGAGAGAGAGTAAAAACAAGCAAAGAATAAATAAATAAATAAATACACATACACAAAACAAATTGAAAACTGCCCAAATACGAAAAAAGGGTGAGTGTATGTGGGGGGCTGGGGGTGTTTCTCACTCATTCCATTCAAAATTAGAGACTTTTAGTTACAAGAGATTTGTTACATGTACGTGTAACCTACACGTACACGTTTACTTCCTAGACGTGAGCTAAAAATTACTTTAGTACGCGTAACACCGGAAGTGCTTGTAGCAGACGTCGAAACCTCAGGAGTAGGAGATTTGAGGTAAACAATAAACAAATTAACTTTGTTAGTCTTGAAATAAGTTATGAAAGAGGAAACTAGAAATTATTTCCGAATTTTAGCGAATATTTAAAATTCGAAAAAACCCAAACAGATTAGCCAGTCTAGTTGCAGTGTTTGGAAGGAGTGAATCTGAACTTTGTCTCATCTTTAATTCGGTATAAATTATGTCTCCTAATTCTAAACGTATGTCAAATCGTATCACAGCAATTAAGATATTTTTAATTTATTTCTATAATGTTTATGATAAATTTAAAAAAAAAAAAAAAGATTCCTTTTATTAGTGAAACCACTTCAATCAAAATTGGTGACGTTAAGTGCATCTTTTTTGACGTCGGAGATTGCTCCGGGTGTTAAGGAACGGTAGTACTGAAACTGTAATTACTCGAACTGGTTTTAAGCAATCATGTTAAAACTTAGTAATTTACCAACCAATAACACACTTCATCCACCCAGAAATTTTTACAGAGATATGTTTAATTTTGTTAAAGATATGAGCTCTGTCTACGGAATTTTGGGACAACCCTCGTACATGTAGGCTACTTTATACTCGGTCTGATCCAGTTTAATTTAAAAAAAAAAATCTACATCTCTGTTTTAATTCAAATTATCAGACGCTGGATTTCATCTATACGAAAGCCCATTGAGGTCATTTTGGTAGATAAAAAAAATTTATTTTTCGCGTTAGTTTCGCGTTATAACTCGAAAGTTACGCGTTTATTCGCGAAAGTTTCGCGTTATAACGCGAAAAAAATATTTTTTTACCTACCAAAGTGAGCTCAATGGGCTTTCGTACATCTATGCCACGCACGGAAACAATTTAAATTCTCTAAATCAGAGATGGATCCAGAGGGGTTTACCAGAATTCACGAAGACTTTAGCAAATCCCTGCCCCCTGCCCAACTGTTGGGGATTTATTGACGGCACACTGCGCCCAATCACGCGTCCTTCCCGTTTCCAAGAAATTACTTATTCTGATACTCTTCTGGTACTCTCTCTCTCTCTCTCTCTCTCTCTATATATATATATATATATACTCCAGCATGTATATAAAAAAAATCACAATCAACAACAAAAATGGAGATATATGTGTACAGGATTATTTTTTTTTTTCAGGTCATAAACGGATTCATGGTTTAAATTTTCATTCAGTGACAGTAGTCACACCAAATAGTTTGATCCCAAAGGTTGGGCCTTTCGAAGGTAAACGGCATGATGCAGCGGTTTTTAGGGAAAGTGGTCTTGGAGACGAACTTGTACGCTACATGAACTCCCCTCACGGTGAGCCCGGAGACGCAGCTTATGCCGTCAACCAGTATGTACTCGGGTCAGTCAAGGGAATTCGGGTAAGTCCAGAAGAAGCGGAATTTAATCGCATGGCCGTAGGAACCGGGGGGCACGGAGGGGCCGTGCCCCCCCCCCCCCCCCCAATAATTTTGCCGATATATAGACTACTATAGAAAACAGAGCTACTATATGCTTGTGCCCCTCAAAAAAACGTTTGATGACTTTTTTTTTTTTTGCTTGTCAAGGAATTTTTGGTTGATAGTGCCCCCTCAACTGAAAATGCATGTGCTCCCCCCCCCCCCCACAAAAAAAAATGAAATTGCTTCAGGGAACTACGGGCCTGAATGCGTGGAATAGGGTTTGAACAAAGTTATTCAGACATTTGCATTTCTTGATTACAAGAAAATTTGAAACTCTACCTCCATCCAGTCGGAAAGTACTACGCTGTAGGAGCGTTCCTAACCAACTGTCACACTTGTTTGTACGGAAGTCCTACGACAGACTACTTCGGAATTCACCCTCCTTCTTTAGAACAATATGTTAACAACAGCTAAAGTAAAAGTTTATTAGCTCTCATTTTTAACATAATGAAAAAAGTTAAATACTATGAATAATTACTGACAACAATTAAACAGTAAGTTTTGTTTTTGCTGAATGAACTGTCTAAATAAATTAATTATGGCAGACCTATCCTCTTTCTCTAATCTGAACCTTTCTTGGTCCAACTGCTCCCTCTTTTCTATCTCAATTTTTTCTTTATTCAAGTTGTTTTCGCTCTCAGCCTTATGATGGAGGAAGTCGATCATAGTATTAGATTTTCTTCTCTTCACTGAACAAGTTAGACTGTCATCGTTCTCATCAGAGGTAGCTGAAAAATGAATAACAATTTGAAAGGATGACTGCACTTAACGCCTGTTTTGGGGTCTTTTTCGGTTGCTTCTGTTGCTTTTATATCTAAACATTATCTCACTTTTGTATGTTTATGAAAGAATACTGTCAATTTGGAACCACATTTAAATCTTAAAATGATTTTAAACTATGATACAATAAAATTATTCAATGTTTTTTGTCCTTACTGCTTTCCAAATATAGTGAATTCACACTTACCTGCCCTTGACTGAACATTAGATATGCATAAGAGGTGGAGCTAACGTTGTAAGAATGGGTCTAAAATTAGACTTAATAAATAACAATGACATGTTTGGAAAAGCGAACGTGATCACTATTTCCAATCTCCCTCTCCATTCTGTATGGCACAAATAACCTTCTGACAAAGGTTTCAAAACGAAATTAACAATATGAGCACGTCAATGTAATTAAAGCAGATTTTATATCAATGCCAGATGACTTAACGTGTTCGAACACAATGTCCTAGTTAGCACAAAACATGCTACCTTACAAGTCACGTGACGGAATTCGTATAAGTTACCTGAGGTAAGAAATCACGTGGTGAATTATAATATTCAACATGTCACAATCCTTGGTTGCAACACAGAGAGCGAATGTAAGAAGAAGCAGTTTTTTTCCTCCTTTTAACCATGATCGCATGTTTGTTTATTAATCTCCTTTTGACACATTATTATTCATGCAAATATACAACTACTGTTAAACGTAGAACAATAGACAAACATGCGCTGACTATGTATAAAGTCAGTAAAAAAGTGGGCGTCCCTTTGAAAACAGATTCGAACTTCGTAAATACACACTTTTATTAAACGTAATTACATAAAGTTGTAGATTGGATGTTGACCATTCTTGCAATGAAAAGAAAAATGCTTGTTTTGAAAGTTTATTTTGTCGCAAATTCCGCATGTCCTTAAGTGCAGTCATCCTTTAAAAAAAATATATACAAGTACCTGTTTTCATGTTTTCGATCGCCCTTTTCCGTATTAATTCAGCTTTTTAGCTTTCATCTTTGCCTTTTTCGTTGTTTGAATTTGACCTGCTCAGACAATTCCAGCACTTCCTGTAACAACTGCTTCTTCTCGCCATACTCTTCCAGATCTTTGAATGAAAAGTAAAGTATAGAATAGTAAAGAAGAGGCCCATGGGCCATAACGCTCACCTGAGTCACTTTGACCCTGCTATTTTTCAACAGCTGATTTTCTTCTTTAATTTCATATTTTGGAACAAAATCTAGCCTTAGGAGAGCTATAATTAAATTTAAGTTGATCCACAAAATATTTGGATGCTTCACTATCAATACAATCAAAATGGTTCTTTTGTTCTGGGGAAGATTTTTTTCCCTGTACACACGCATTATATAAAATGTTGCATGATCTCTGATTTCGGCCCAGCCCTAAACCCAAAGCTCATAATCAAAAAAGGGGTTCTGCATATTTTTAGTTTGTTTGCTCTTTAATATTATTGAGTATGGTCTTGACACTCTTGAAAAAAAATCTTTCTATATAATGTGTTAAACTCTTTTATAACCCTGATCCTTTATAGTAGATCTTTAATTGTGGTCCAATCCTACCCCCTGGGGTCATGATTTCAACTTGAATCTTTACACTACCGAGGATGGATCAATATAAATATAACTTATCATGGCTTTTCTGTTTCTGAGAAGATTTTAATTTTTTCCCTGTATATCTCTATGTAACAGTTTGATTGCTTATTGTGGTCCCACCCTGACCCCGCGGGTCATGATTTGAACGAAATTTAATCTACACTGTCTGATGGTGTTACAGTATAAATATGTCTAATCAGGGCTTTACTGTTCTTGAGAAGATATTTAAAGATTTTCCCCCTATATATACGCATGTAAAAGTTTAATCTCCGATTGCTATCCCCACCCTATCCCAGGGTCATGACTATCCATTGCTTTGCAGTTCTCGAGAAGAAGATTTTAAAATGATTTTTCCTACATCTTTCTTTGTAAAACCTTTATCCCCTGTCTTGGCCTCACACTACTCCCGGTGGTCATGATTTGAACAAACTTGAATCTTTTTCACTATGTTAAGAAAAAGATGGAAATACGAAAAGTTTACAGCAACGAAAACGCCGACAACAGAGAACGGATAAATTTTGATCAGAAAAGCTCACTTATACCTTCGGCTCAGGTGAGCTAAAGAGCTGTATAAAGACATCAATGAACAGTTTAAAACTTAAAAAAATAGATGTTTTAAGATTTGCCCGATCCTCTGGGAATGCAATGTTCTGTGAAGTACGTCAAGATACATAATTCGAGCGAGGTTTTTTTTTTTTGTTTTGTTTTTCGTTTTTTTTTTTTTTTTTACTTATAATGGGCCCTGACAAAAAGGAAATGTAAAAAAAAAAAATTCAAAAAATATATGTGGCAGGCGAGGAGATCAAATAAAAACAAGAAATCATAGACAGTTCAGTTTGAGGAGACAGGGTGGGGGTGGGGGTGAAGGAGACAAGATGCAAACGATGTAGAGCACAAGAAAAGTGCGCAGCCAGAAACCTATTCTGTCGAGATCGACAGCGCGCTGGCATCAGTTCTCTGGTTGTCGGTAATTTGTTATCGCTTAACAGGAACGGACATTGTACTTGGACGAAAAAAGGATAAATAATTCAAAAATTCTAATCCCTTGGTTATGCATTAAAAAAAATCACCAAAAAGTGTAATGGTACTTGTAAGTAGAAAGCTTAAAAATTCAGGTATAATAAAATATACTAGTAGGTCGGTGGAGTTTGATTAGAGCAAACAGATACACATGTAACGCGCTCTGCATGTTATTGCTTATGCAAATCGGGAAGTTATTATGAGCAGGTACATGTTAAGTTTACGATATGTATTAATACCTATTATTTAGGGCGAAACTTAAGCTTTTGGTCAAATTATTTGTACACAGGTACTCAGTCCCCTTTTCTCTTTCTCTCTCTCTCTCTCTCTTCGAAAAATCAAATATTAAAAAAATCGTCCAAAAAAAAAAAAAAAGAAAAAAGAAAAAGAAAAGAAATTTTATTAACATATTTTGATTATTTTAATTTTCAATCAACTGTTCGGGTTAAGATATTCAGTGCAAAGTTGATTTCATTTATTAACCTCAGTTTCATACAAGCGCATTTACACACTTCCGGACAGTGAACAGTATTCTAACTGAGTAGTGTTATGAGTCAAGACTGAAATGGCTGACAATCCTCTTCCAGATATTTCACTGATTTTGAATATTTCAAGACACGAATTACTCATAAAAAGGTTTCTTTGTGAGTATTTATTATATTGTTTGTTTTGCACAGGCCCGTAGCAACGGTTTCAAAAGTGGGGGGCCAACTTCCCCAAAAACCTGACCAAAAGTGAGGGGGGGGGGGGGGGCAACTTCCCAAAATTATCTAACAAAAAGAAAAGAAAAAACTAATTTACTGTACAAATCCGACAATTTCCCAGTACTCGACCTTACAACGTCAAAAAGTGGGGGGCCAACCAGCATCTAAAGGAAAATTTACTTTAACAAGATACTATACTCAGAAAAAAGTAGGGGCGGGCGGGCCCCCCCCTTGCCCCCCCCCCCCCCCCCCGTTCTACGGGCCTGTTGCACGTGAAATGTATTTGTAACAGGGAGAGAGATTTCCTACATGCGAAGTAAGTTTAACGGTAAAGTTAATCATCGTATCATACCAGCGGCCGATGGATTTATAAAGAATGCATGGTTTAGTATAGATAAAGTAAGAACTGGGTCTATTTTTGTTTAAGTCACCCCTTAGGATTTTTTTTTTGTGGTTACATTAATTATACACTTGCATAGATCTGACGAAGTAAGTTTTACTTTGTCATTACTACATGTAAGCGCATTTGTTTTTATAAATTCGTTTATGTAACCCTGATCAATACAAATGGGAAAATAAGGTATGAGGCCTAATATCCAAGAATTTAAAGTCGCTTGATCTGATTATCTAAAAAAAAAAAAAAAAAAAAAAAAATCTGATCGTTCGTGAAAAATAATTCTTCCATAAAAAGTTTCCACTTTCGTTAAATTTTACTCTCAGAGTCAGTGTCTTTTGAAAGATATATTAATATTAAATTTATAAAATTTTAAAAATATAATGTTGGGTCACACACACACACACAAAATAAATAAATAAAAAGAAACGAAAAAAAAAAATCGAGAGAACGCAAAGCTTGCGCAAGTGCAGTGGCTTTGTATGCAAATCGCACGATTTGCATGATGGAACTCAAACGAACACGAGATAATCCAAAATAACTGGTCTTAAAAAGATGACCAGACAGTGAAAAAAGACAAAAAGCAGTGGATTTATATAGGAGAGAACACAAAGGAGGAGATGCGGGAATCACCGGGGCTGAACTGCAATTCAGAACATAATTCAAATTATGTCAAACGGTAATTTCACGTGTTTCTCAACTCAGGGTTGTTTACTTGTTTAGCTTTTGGAAATCACATTATTTTAGTTACAGTTTACTTATCAGTTTACAATATTATTGCAGATCCGGTTTTATCTATAAGCCCACACTTTTTTAAAAACACGCATTTGTACAAACTTCCGGCACCATGAGCGGCGTACCGTGAAGAGTACCTTGAATGGCGGACAATTCTTTTCTAGATATTTCTATAATTTCAGTGCTCCTGAAGATTTCTTGATATGGATTACTCATACAGAGGAGAAACATCGTTTTTGTGAGTAATTTTGTGTGTAAAATGTTGCCTTTCCATGTGATATGCATTGTGTAACAATGAGAGGAATTTTTAAGTGGGTTTAACGGTAAAGTTAAACGAACAATCATACAAGTGGCCAGTGGAAATTAAATAAATCACGTTTCTGTGTAAATGGTTTAACAAAGACATAGTTAGTACCGCCTTTTCTCATTTTTCTCCTCTTTTCCTTAGTTTTTCGGGTTTTTAAAGATTTGGTTGTTGTGAGTTTAACAAGATTTCTGAAGATTATTTGGTTTTACGGATTCGCTTGTTAACCCTGGTTAGCATTGTTAAGAAAATGAGGTACATTTGTACATACATGTATTATAGATTTACAGGTTCCTGTCTATATGAGATGTATTTATTTATTTACGCTATGTATTCACAGGAGCTACATCTATAATTGCAATGCAGTGTATGAGTTTTTATTAGTTAACAACATTTAAAAAAAAAAAAAAAAAAAAAATACCGTTATTTAAATGTTAAGGACCCTCTCTACACTAGTGCAAATGTTTTTTGGACATCGAGAAAATTATATTGAATAAAGGTGTAAATATTGAGCTTATATATTTAATTTTCAATATATGGTACGTGGCATTTACCCCCAGGAAAAATGTTCAAACACAACACAGTATCAGTGAACAGAACTCGCTGTTGTTTACTTCCATGGAGAAAATACATGTAAATAATGTGTTCAATTAATTTATCTTGGCCTTTTAAAATGTTAAGAATACTTGAATTGATTACAAATTGAGTAATATACTGTAAATTTCTATTTATTGGAATTTAGATCTAAGGGCAGATCACTCTAACTGCAGAAAAATACCATAGAATCAGAACTCTTTAGTGTGCAGTGTAGAGAGGGTTCTTAAGCTTTTAACTAAGTTATGTACAGATGTAGCCCCCTTCCCCTCAAAAGATAACTATACCCAAAGCAAAAAATCACATTCAATAATAATTTTTTTTTTTTTAAAAGCGGGAGACCGGGTTTCTGGAAAGGAAGTTGCAGGGGAATGAGGACAGGGGGTGTCTTTGAGGGGAGCTAGAATTTTTTTAATGGGTACCATTTTGAATGCTTCTGTTGGATTAAAAGTCTTTTTTAAAAAACTTGAGTGAACAAAATCTAGAGCATTACTTTGAACAGATGAAAAATGAATTTATTTCGTTTCAGAAATAATATTTTTTCGAGATTTCTTTTTGAAAAAAAGGGGGGGGGGGTATGACCTTTTTCTGAAAAACTTGAAAACCTTGTTATCGCTACTCCTTCAAAATCGTAAACCATAGAGTCACCAAACCTTCACTAATGTCTCCAGGGTCTTTAGACACAACTTCAATCTATCAGTGCGAAAGGATCTGATGACCCCTTACATGAGTTATTGCCCTTTTAATCTTCATGCTTACTGTTAAACCCCATAACTTTAAAACCAAAAGACATAAAAACAAGAGACCAATTGCAAAAGTGACCCTTTACCTTTGACCTTGAATATTTGTTCATGGTCAAAGGTCAAGGTCATTCTATTTTTTTAATCTTCATTTTTTTCATCTTTCAAGCCATTTCTGATTTCTTTTGAATAAAATAAACTGTTAAGAATTAAACATGAAAAAATATGAAATTTAAAGAAGGTGGAAAGACCTCTAATTGTTCGAGAACAATTCGTTTACTAGTTTTATCCATACCATGGTATTTTGAAATTGATTTCTATTTAACTACTGACTTTCTGGTTGAAATGGTCTATTGTTGTTAATGTAACTTTGTTTATATACCTATGTCATCTGTATAAACCTGGATGTGGAAACTAAGTTCATATACCCTCTAATATTTTGTAATTAAGTGGATTCACATTCATTGCTGGGGCATGTAGATTTTTTCACATCCGTCTTTCATCTTTCCCTGTTCTTTAATCCTACCATCTGTCCGCCTGTCACACTTTGCTTTAAACTCTCCTTATTTTCTGTCAATTTATCTTATCAAATTCTTGAATGAATACTTTACACAACTTTATACTCAGATAAACCTCTGTGAGAGCATACTTAAGATACAAGAATCATATGTAAATTTGCTGTCTCAAAACTATGAGATTTAATTCATTTAGCTGCTAGTTTAAGCTAAGATAATTTTAGTTATAATAAAAAAACAACAGTACTATTTAAAATGAATGTCAATTAAAAATAAAAATTATCCTGATCTTTCTTCACTGGAATTTTGATTCCTTGTTGTAGCTCACCTGAGCCGAAAGCTCAAGTGAGCTTTTCTGATCACATTTAGTCCGGCGTCCATCTGTGACCGACTGTCTGTATGTAAACTTTTCACATTTTTGACTTCTTTTCAAGAACCACTGGGCCAATTTCAACCAAACTTGCCACAAAGTATCCTTGGGTTAAGGGGATTTAAGTTTGTTCAAATGAAGGGCCATGCCCTCTTCCAAGGGGAAATAATTACAAATTAGTGAAAAATTATTAGCATATTTTAAAAATCTTCTCAAGAATCACTGGGCCAGGAAAAATGAAACTCATGTGGAATCATCCTCAGGTAGTGTAGATTCAAATTTGTTAAAATCATGACCGCCGGGGGTAGGGTGGGGCCACAATGGATGATCAAATTTTTACATAGGAATATATAGGGAAAAAATCTTTAAAAATCTTCTTCTCAAGAACAGCAAAGCCATGATTGGTTATATTGATATGGAAGCATCCTCAGGTAGTGAAGACTCAAGTTTGTTCAAATTATAACCCCTGGGGGTAGGGTGGGGTCACAATGGGGGATCAAAGGTTTACATAGGAATATTTTGGGAAAAAAATTGAAAAATCTTCTTCTCAAGAACAGCAAAGCCTTCTTAAGTCATATTGATATGGAAGCATTCTCAGATAATGTAGATTCAACTTTGTTAGAATCATGACCCCCAGGGTTAGGGTGGGGCCACAATGGGGGATCAAAGTTTATGTAGGAATATATAGGAAAACACTTTAAAAACCTTCTCAGCAACAACAAAGCCATGTTTTGTTATTTTAATATGGAAGCATCCTTATATAGTGTAGATTCAAGTTTGTTCAAATGATGATCCCTGGGGGTAGGGTGGGGCCACAAGGGGGATCAAATTTTTAACAGGGGAATATATAGGAAAAAATCTTCTTCTCAAGAACAGCAAAACCATTTGTTATATTGATATGGAAGCATCCTCAGGTAGTTTAAAATTTAAGCCCCCCTTCAAACTTTTCAATACTGAACTGATTTGTGCTTTTTCCTAGCCAATGTGCTCAGGTAAACGATGTGGCCCATGGACCTCTTGTTTTTATTATAACTTGATCAAAGCATTTAGGTTTCTCCTTTGACATCCTGACTCTGTTTTAATAGGAGGATGGTAACATACAACGGGATCCCAATGTGAGGAACAACGTTAACTTCCATAATTGTCAACAGAGGGTGGGGAGCAGGGCAGGGAATCAACTGCAGCCAAGTAGAGAAGAAACGGTAAGATTCCTGTGATAAATTCTGTCATGTCTGGATTTTCTTGGCTCTTTCTCAGTAAATTCCTTTGACATCTGGATATTTTTATATTCAGGAAGAAAGAGCAGAAGAAGGGCCAGGATCATCATCCAGGGAACCTAGCTCACAGAGAAGTTTTTTTCTTTTTGATTAATTTCTTTGTCTCCTTTTCTGTCTCCTATCCCCTACCTACTCTAACATGACTAACAATCTCCATTCTCTTCCCTTACCCCCTCTCTTACATCCTCTCCCTAGCTAACTGTCCTCATTTGCTTACTTATTTTTCAACTAATTTTCTTTTTCTCTTTTTTTAAATTCTGTTTTTGTGAATTTCTGTGATATTTGGAATTGTTTGATTTTTTACTAATCTTCTGTAAGTTGTGTATTTTCAGGGACTCAGACAAGGGACAACACAGGATGACTAAGGCCGGCCTAAAGATGATAAGGAGCCCATTGTCCAGCTATCAACAGAAATCAGAATTAGCCAAAGCGGTACGTAATATATACTGCTTCTGTTACAAGTTTGATTTCTGGTTTTTATTCTAACTTGATCAAAGCAGTTTCATCTTTGACCACTTGACTTTGTGTTAACAGGAGGATGGTTACACAAGCCTGGATCCCAGTGTGAGGAACCACTTCCATGATTGTCAGCATGGGGTGGGGTATAGGGCAGGAAATTATCTGCAGCCAAGGAGAGAAGAAAGGGTAAGATTCGTGTGATCAATCATGTCATGTCTGGATTTTGTTGGCTCTTTCTCAGTTGAATTCCTTGACATCTGAGTATTTTTATTAGCAAGGCGAAGTTTAGGACCACATGAAGCACATGGTGAGGAGGAGTCTGTCTCTCATTCAGCTGCAGCCATCATTGAATGATTAGGTAAGATTTGGGCTCTTCTTCCTGTACTCTTTCCCCATTGTTTACTTGCCAATTGATGTTGACCTGGTTGAGCTTTGAACTCTTGATTTCCAATTGACAGGATGCAGAAGAGAAGGACCCATTCCAAGGAGCAGAAGATGGACCCAAGTCATCATACAAGGAACCTCACAGAGAAGTTTTTTTTCTTTTTGATTAATTTCTTTGTCTCTTTTTCTGTCTCCTATCCCCTACCTACTCTAACATGACTAACCATCTCCATTCCCTTCCTCTACCCCTCCCTTTCATCCTTTCCCTAACTAGCTGTCTCTATCTACTAACTTATTTTCCCACTAATTTGGTTTTTTTTTCAAATTCTGTTTTTGTGAATTTCTGTGATATTTGGGATTGTTTGATTTTTTACTAATCTTCTGTAAGTTGTGTATTTTCAGGGACTCAGACAAGGGACAACACAGGATGACTAAGGCCGGCCTAAAGATGATAAGGAGCCCATTGTCCAGCTATCAACAGAAATCAGAATTAGCCAAAGCGGTACGTAATATATACTGCTTCTGTTACAAGTTTGATTTCTGGTTTTTATTCTAACTTGATCAAAGCAGTTTCATCTTTGACCACTTGACTTTGTGTTAACAGGAGGATGGTTACACAAGCCTGGATCCCAGTGTGAGGAACCACTTCCATGATTGTCAGCATGGGGTGGGGTATAGGGCAGGAAATTATCTGCAGCCAAGGAGAGAAGAAAGGGTAAGATTCGTGTGATCAATCATGTCATGTCTGGATTTTGTTGGCTCTTTCTCAGTTGAATTCCTTGACATCTGAGTATTTTTATTAGCAAGACGAAGTTTAGGACCACATGAAGCACATCTGTCTCTCATTCAGCTGCAGCCATCATTGAATGATTAGGTAAGATTTGGGCTCTTCTTCCTGTACTCTTTCCCCATTGTTTACTTGCCAATTGATGTTGACCTGGTTGGGCTTTGAACTCTTGATTTCCAATTGACAGGATGCAGAAGAGAAGGACCCATTCCAAGGAGCAGAAGATGGACCCAAGTCATCATACAAGGAACCTCACAGAGAAGTTTTTTTTCTTTTTGATTAATTTCTTTGTCTCTTTTTCTGTCTCCTATCCCCTACCTACTCTAACATGACTAACCATCTCCATTCCCTTCCTCTACCCCTCCCTTTCATCCTTTCCCTAACTGTCTCTATCTACTAACTTATTTTCCCACTAATTTGGTTTTTTTTTTTCAAATTGTTTTTGTGAATTTCTGTGATATTTGGAATTGTTTGATTGTTTACTAATCTTCTGTAAGTTGTGTATTTTCAGGGACTCAGACGAGGGACAACACAGGATGACTAAGGCCAGCCTAAAGATGATAAGGAGCCCATTGTCCAGCTATCAACAGAAATCAGAATTAGCCAAAGTGGTACGTAATATATATTGCTTCTGTTACAATTTTGATTTCTGGTTTTTATTCTAACTTGATCAAAGCAGTTTCATCTTTGACCACTTGACTTTCTGTGTTAACAGGAGGATGGTTACACAAGCCTGGATCCCAGTGTGAGGAACCACTTCCATGATTGTCAGCATGGGGTGGGGTATAGGGCAGGAAATTATCTGCAGCCAAGGAGAGAAGAAAGGGTAAGATTCGTTTGATCAATCATGTCATGTCTGGATTTTGTTGGCTCTTTCTCAGTTGAATTCCTTGACATCTGAGTATTTTTATTAGCAAGGCGAAGTTTAGGACCACATGAAGCACATGGTGAGCAGGAGTCTATCTCTCATTCAGCTGCAGCCATCATTGAATGATTAGGTAAGATTTGGGCTCTTCTTCCTGTACTCTTTCCCCATTGTTTACTTGCCAATTGATGTTGACCTGGTTGGGCTTTGAACTCTTGATTTCCAATTGACAGGATGCAGAAGAGAAGGACCCATTCCAAGGAGCAGAAGATGGACCCAAGTCATCATACAAGGAACCTCACAGAGAAGTTTTTTTTCTTTTTGATTAATTTCTTTGTCTCTTTTTCTGTCTCCTATCCCCTACCTACTCTAACATGACTAACCATCTCCATTCCCTTCCTCTACCCCTCCCTTTCATCCTTTCCCTAACTGTCTCTATCTACTAACTTATTTTCCCACTAATTTGGTTTTTTTTTTTTCAAATTGTTTTTGTGAATTTCTGTGATATTTGGGATTGTTTGATTTTTTACTAATCTTCTGTAAGTTGTGTATTTTCAGGGACTCAGACGAGGGACAACACAGGATGACTAAGGCCAGCCTAAAGATGATAAGGAGCCCATTGTCCAGCTATCAACAGAAATCAGAATTAGCCAAAGTGGTACGTAATATATATTGCTTCTGTTACAATTTTGATTTCTGGTTTTTATTCTAACTTGATCAAAGCAGTTTCATCTTTGACCACTTGACTTTCTGTGTTAACAGGAGGATGGTTACACAAGCCTGGATCCCAGTGTGAGGAACCACTTCCATGATTGTCAGCATGGGGTGGGGTATAGGGCAGGAAATTATCTGCAGCCAAGGAGAGAAGAAAGGGTAAGATTCGTGTGATCAATCATGTCATGTCTGGATTTTGTTGGCTCTTTCTCAGTTGAATTCCTTGACATCTGAGTATTTTTATTAGCAAGGCGAAGTTTAGGACCACATGAAGCACATGGTGAGCAGGAGTCTATCTCTCATTCAGCTGCAGCCATCATTGAATGATTAGGTAAGATTTGGGCTCTTCTTCCTGTACTCTTTCCCCATTGTTTACTTGCCAATTGATGTTGACCTGGTTGGGCTTTGAACTCTTGATTTCCAATTGACAGGATGCAGAAGAGAAGGACCCATTCCAAGGAGCAGAAGATGGACCCAAGTCATCATACAAGGAACCTCACAGAGAAGTTTTTTTTCTTTTTGATTAATTTCTTTGTCTCTTTTTCTGTCTCCTATCCCCTACCTACTCTAACATGACTAACCATCTCCATTCCCTTCCTCTACCCCTCCCTTTCATCCTTTCCCTAACTAACTGTCTCTATCTACTAACTTATTTTCCCACTAATTTGGTTTTTTTTTTTCAAATTGTTTTTGTGAATTTCTGTGATATTTGGAATTGTTTGATTGTTTACTAATCTTCTGTAAGTTGTGTATTTTCAGGGACTCAGACAAGGGACAACACAGGATGACTAAGGCCAGCCTAAAGATGATAAGGAGCCCATTGTCCAGCTATCAACAGAAATCAGAATTAGCCAAAGCGGTACGTAATATATATTGCTTCTGTTACAATTTTGATTTCTGGTTTTTATTCTAACTTGATCAAAGCAGTTTCATCTTTGACCACTTGATTTTCTGTGTTAACAGGAGGATGGTTACCCAAGCCTGGATCCCAGTGTGAGGAATGACTTCCATGATTGTCAGCATGGGGTGGGGTGTAGGGCAGGGAATTATCTGCAGCCAAGGAGAGAAGAAAGGGTAAGATTCGTGTGATCAATCATGTCATGTCTGGATTTTGTTGGCTCTTTCTCAGTTGAATTCCTTGACATCTGAGTATTTTTATTAGCAAGACGAAGTTTAGGACCACATGAAGCACATCTGTCTCTCATTCAGCTGCAGCCATCATTGAATGATTAGGTAAGATTTGGGCTCTTCTTCCTGTACTCTTTCCCCATTGTTTACTTGCCAATTGATGTTGACCTGGTTGGGCTTTGAACTCTTGATTTCCAATTGACAGGATGCAGAAGAGAAGGACCCATTCCAAGGAGCAGAAGATGGACCCAAGTCATCATACAAGGAACCTCACAGAGAAGTTTTTTTTCTTTTTGATTAATTTCTTTGTCTCTTTTTCTGTCTCCTATCCCCTACCTACTCTAACATGACTAACCATCTCCATTCCCTTCCTCTACCCCTCCCTTTCACCCTTTCCCTAACTAACTGTCTCTATCTACTAACTTATTTTCCCACTAATTTGGTTTTTTTTTTCAAATTCTGTTTTTGTGAATTTCTGTGATATTTGGAATTGTTTGATTGTTTACTAATCTTCTGTAAGTTGTGTATTTTCAGGGACTCAGACGAGGGACAACACAGGATGACTAAGGCCGGCATAAAGATGATAAGGAGCCCATTGTCCAGCTATCAACAGAAATCAGAATTAGCCAAAGCGGTACGTAATATATATTGCTTCTGTTACAATTTTGATTTCTGGTTTTTATTCTAACTTGATCAAAGCAGTTTCATCTTTGACCACTTGACTCTTTGTTAACAGGAGGATGGCTACACAAGCCTGGATCCCAAAGTGAGGAACAACTTCCATGGTTGTCAGCAGGATGGTGTGTGGGGCAGGGAATTATCTGCAGCCAAGCAGAGAAGAAACGGTAAGATTTGTGTGATAAATCCTGACCTGTCTTTATTTCATTGCCTCTTTCTAAGTTTATTTCTTTCACATCTGTTTTTTTTATTAGCAGGAAGATGTTTAAGACCACCTGAAACACATGATGAGGAGGAGTCTGTTTCTCATTCACATGCAGCCATCATTGGAAGATGAGGTTAGATTTCTGCTCTACTTCCTGCAGTCTTTCCCTATTGTTTACTTCTCAATTGATGTTGATCTGGTTGGGCTTTGAACTCTTGACTTCCAATTGACAGGATGCAGAAGAGAAGTACACATCCCAAGTAGCAGAAGAAGGACCCAGGTTATCATCCAGGGAACCTCACAGAGAAGCTTTTTAGCTCACCTGAGCTGAAAGCTCAAGTGAGCTTTTCTGATCACATTTTGTCCGGCGTCCGTCTGTCCGTCTGTCTGTCCGTCCGTCTGTCCATCTGTCTGTCTGTAAACTTTTCACATTTTCGACTTCTTCTCAAGAACCACTGGACCAATTTCAACCAAACTTGGCACAAAGTATCCTTGGGTAAAGGGGATACAAGTTTGTTCAAATGAAGGGCCACGCCCTCTTTCAAGGGAAGGTAATTAGGAATTAGTGAAAAAATAATGGCATCATTTAAAAATCTTCTTCTCAAGAACCACACAGCCAGGAAAGATGAAACTCATGTGGAAGCATCCTCAGGTAGTGTAGATTCAAGTTTGTCCAAATCATGACCCCCTGGGGTAAGGCGGGGCCACAATGGAGGATCAAAGTTTTACATAGAAATATATAGGAAAAATCTCCAAAAATCTTCTTCTCAAGAACAGCAAAGCCATGATGAGTCATATTTATATGGAAGATCCTCAGGTAGTGTAGATTCACGTTTGTTCAAATCTTGACTCCCGGGGGGTAGGGTGGGGCCACTATGGAGGATTAAAGTTTTACATAGAAATATATAGGAAAAATCTTTTAAAATCTTCTTCTCAAGAACAGCAAAGCCATTATGAGTCATATTTATATAGAAGCATCCTCAGGTAGTGTAGATTCAAGGTTGTTCAAACCATGATCCCCAGGGGTAGGGTAGAGCCGCAATGGATGATCAAAGTTTTACAAAGAAATATATAGGAAAAATCTTCTTCTCAAGAACAGCAAAGCCCAGATTTGTCATATTTATATGGAAGCATCCTCAGGTAGTGTAGATTCAAATTTATTAAAATCATGACCCCCGGGGGTAGGGTGGGGCCACAATGGATGATCAAAGTTTTACATAGAAATGTATAGGAAAATTTTAAAAAATCTTCTTCTCAGGAACAGCAAAGCCCTGATTGATCATATTTATTTGGAAGCATCCTCAGGTAGTGTAGATTCTATTTTGTTCAAATCATGACCTCCATGTGTAGGGTGGGGCCACAATGGAGGATCAAAGTCTTAAATAGAAATATATAGGAAAATATCTTCTTCTGAAGAACTGCAAACCATGATTAGTCATTTTTATTCAATTTTGTTCAAATGATGACCCCAGGGTAGGGTGGGGCCCAATGGGGGATCGAAAGTTTTACATAAAAACATATAGAAAAAACATTTCTTCTCAAGAACAGAAAAGCTATGTTTAGTCATATTGATATGGAAGCATCCTCAGGTAGTGTAGATTCAAGTTTGTTCAAATGATGACCCCTGGGATAGGGAGGAGCCACAATGGGGGATCAAATTTTTACAAAGGAATATATGGGAATTTTTTTTTTAAATCTCAAGTACAACAAAGCCATTTGTTATATTGACATGGAAGCATCATCAGGTTGTTTAGAATTCATGCCCCCCCCCCCCCCCCCGGTAATCTTTTCAATTCTGAACTGATTTGTGCTTTTGCCTAGCCAATGTGCTCAGGTGAGCGATGTGGCCCATGGGCCTCTTGTTATTTATTACCTTGTCTCTTATTCTGTCTACTTTTCCCTACCTACTCAAACATGACAGCTATCTCCATCCCTTTTCTTTCTGTCTCTCTGTGTTAACAGGATGATGGTTACAAAAGCCTGAAACCCATTGTAAGAAGAAACCTCCTTGTCTGTGAGCACGGTTAAGCCAGGGAGCCAAGCATATAAGAAAGGTTAAGATTCGTCTAATAAGTTCAGTCATTATTAGATTTTTTGGGCTCTTTCTCAGTCAATACGAATGCTTCAAATTCCTATGATATCTTGATATTTTTTATTAGTTGGAGGTGGATAAGGATCACCTGAAGCACATTGTGAGAAGGAATCTGTCTCCTATTCACCTGCTGCTATCTATGGAAGATATGGTAAGATTCAGACTCTATTTCTTGCATGGTTTCATGATATTCTTGTCAGTTAAGCTTTTTCTTATTTGTTGTGTTGAATTACTGCTAATCTTCTGGTACTGTTTTATTTTTGCAGGCACTTGGAAGTGGAACACAGGAGGACTGACCAACAGAAGAATAGCAGTCCATTGAGAAGATATGATCAGAAGCCAACATTGGCCAAGGAGGTAAAACACTGCATTTGTTGACTTTTTGATATTTGTTTTCAATCTTACTTATCAAAGCAGGATACATGTACTTTATGACTTCCTGACTTTCTTTGTCAAAAAGTTATCTTAAACAAGCCTCAATCCCAAGGTGAGGTTCATCTTCGACATTTGTCAGAGGTTTGGAAAGCCAGGATTAAATGCAGGCAATACAGCCAATCAATGAGCAAACTCTGATTCAATATAACTGAATTTCTTTTGCTATTTATCTTTTGATGGAGATGATGATCTCTTTTGATCTTTTATCTTAAATAAGCATTGTAATCAAGGCAGACCTCTATGGCAAGGTGAAGAGGTTACCATCACCTTCTAGGAAATGCATCGTGAGCTAGGATGAACTGCTACCAACTGCTGAAGTACAGGTAAGGAAAATTTACATTGTTAACAATCAGCAAACTATTTTTCTATTTATAAATTAAACTACTGTTCAATTTCTTCTTTTTAAACAGACAAATAGTAAGGCTGCCCTTGATCTCAAGATGAAGAAGAGACCTTTAACAACCAGCAAAAGTGAGGAGATTTCAAGGATCAACTAGACAGCCAAGAAGTGACAGTAAGATAAATATCTGAACACTGCACTCTTTCTATTTCTATTTTTTCCCTCTGTTCAGAAACTTAATTTGGGTTAAACTTAAATCTGCTGGTCGGTTTTGGGATATCATTAACTGTAATTATTTGTGCTCAATTGTTAAGGTTGAATTACTGACCACAATTTATACAGTATAATTTGTCCAAACCGGACACCAACGGTTTCATAAAATTTGGCCGGATTAGACAGAATCCGGAGTGCAGGAAAAATGCAGGAATATATTTGAAATTTATATCCGTTGTTTTATTAACAAGTACAATGCATTTGTAGGGAAAATATAATTAAATGACAAAATCATTTCATATTAATGGATCTCAAATTTTTTAAAAGTAAATCGCATGACTTACTGTCAATTTTTTGTTTTCGTTCACAAAGTTGGAGATTTTCAACGTGAAATGTTAACGGAGTCAAAATCTACAGACGTGTATATCAAGTGCTGGTTTTGCAACTCGGAACTTATTTTAATAACCATAAACACAATTATTTACAATTCGATACTTATTGAATTGTCATTTTAATTTTTTTGTAAACATTTACGTAGTCCCTTCAATGCTATGGCGCCATTTTGAAATGAGACGTTTGAGATTCGATCCCGATTTATATTTTGATTTGTAAATCCTGTACCTATATTGTCATTGATTTTATGTTATACTGTGTGATATGGAGTTGAAAGCAAGTTAAACATGTAAGCATTTTTAAAAATATACTTGTAATTTAACTTTATATTTCTTCAAGTGGGTTGAGTCACCGCCGCATTTCAGTTCGTCTAAAGACACTTATGTAAACACGTTAGCACATCTACCACGAAAGGTGTTAATTGTATTGAAGTGACTCAGGTAATTATGCGTGGCCGGATTAGAGGAAATAATTACTGTTAATTATGAGTAGTTGGGACCAATGCGACTGTTTGAAATACAGAATAGACAGTATCCGGACTACACAGAATTTTTTATAATACATTTGTTGAAGAAGTGCATGGGACTAAAATGTATAGCCGAAATGGACAAAATTCCAGAATACTCAGAGTCCGGATAAGACAAATTTTACTGTATATTGAATAATATCCACCTTTTGGTTCACTTTAAATCACACTGCTCAATGTGTTATCTGCTATTTGGTTGTTATAGGGCATTCGGTGGATAACAACTTTTGACAGGTTAGTAAATTGTTGCAAATAAACATTGTTAAAATAGAAACAGAGAATGTTGTTTATGCTTTTTGTGAACAAGAATGAATACAGATACGAAATAAAGCCCCAATGTGTCTTATTATAGTATTTGTGAGTCTTGGGAAGACTTTAAAAGTCAAAGAAGTATTCTACTTAAGTATAGTAGTGTGGTCCCTTTTTACACCCTTGGTTTACCGGTTAAATATTAGCATATGGTACTTTGTTTGTTTTCAATGTGTATAATGAAGTATTTCTAATTAAAACATTGTGTATTTATAATGAATAATTAAACATATCAAAAAATACAAGCCTATTTTTAACACCTATTGCACTAAAAAATGCCGAAACATTTTCCCCAGATCAGACTACGGTTTCTCTATTACATGGAAATGGGCGGAGACATTTAGATTAGATACTATAAAAAGAAGATCTTGGTATGATATTTTTCTTTCAAAGATGAATTATATGTTCAAGATTCACAATCAATCACAAATACAATTTTCTATTTTATACAAAACTCTGGTAATAAAAACTATAACAAGATGAACCAAACAAGTCCATACTGATTGATATAAAACTGAGTAGGTTTCAACTGAGAACTAGCATGTTTACTGGAGGCATTTACCCGTAAAGATACAAATCCATGTGGCTTGTTATGATTCTAAACAGGTCATAAAGAGGTTAATTGCATGTAAATGAAGTCAGCGAAGAGATTCAAAATCACAATACTTTTAATTAGAAAACATAGAGCACAATTTTGTTCAACAAAGATATTTTCACTCAACCTTTACACATATAATATACACATTATATTTCAAACTTGACTCTGAACAAACCTGTGCTCGGTGTTTACGAAAGCTTTGAAGTGTGTACCTGTCACTGATTTCTTTTGATATTCATGAAAATCAAAGGACCCTACCTTCAACGCGCAGCTTCGTATGCTGCCTATATCTATTGTTTGACATTTTTAGATGATGATTCAAATAATAAAGACAATAGTTAATAATAAAATTTAATTTTTAAAAATTGTAATAAATGTTCGAAATTTGACAGGTAACTGGGGACCACAGATAAGCCTTATTGAGACTTGTTCTTTGTTATATTTTGCAAGCTTTTGTCCAATTGACATTACTGCATATAGCCTCTTTCTTCAAAATCCTTATATTTACCTAACATTAGTTATTGTCCACAATGTGACATTATCAGAATCTCGCAAAGATGTAATTAAAGGTTAAAAATTCCCATTTTTTAACTTTCAGGATGTTATCGGAAATACAGTTCACTTTATCGGAAATTTCTGTTTTTATTATCGGAAACAAAGGTTGTCACAGGTTAGGAAAATGTAAACTTTTAAGAAACAACAGAAAACTTCATTAAATCTAGATATTTAAAGTGGAAGGCATACAATTCGATTTGTTGGCTATCATAAAATTTTGTCTCTTTTTAGAATATGTAAATTTTAAAAAAATGAGTGTTTTTGGTATTTTCCTAGTCACTACTGAAATGTATATGATCTTGAACTGTTCGAAAATATGGTATAAGTTTTAAAACCTCTGAATTATAAATCTCTGTTGTAACCAAAATACAAATTCCAGATTTAATTATTGCGATTCTTACGTTGCATTATTCGCAATATAAAAGCATCGCAGTAATTGCTGAATTCACAGTAATCTTCTCCTAGTTTTCTGGGTGTTGCCTTTCAGTTACGCAATGTTCTTCACTTTTGTCTGTTTTCCTTGCTTCATCTTTATTCTTTGACTTTGCATTTTTGATCTACCCTTAACCGCCTTTTATTAGTACTAAGTACATAGATGTTTTAGTTTGGTATAAAGCAATTAAGAATCTAAACTCAAGGGTGGTTAAATGAATTTCCCAAAAGGGTTTTAGGCCAAATATGACCTAGAATTCTTACTTTTGAGAAAAAATGATATTGATTTTACTAGTTTACAAAAAGCGTTACTGACGGAAGGAAATTATGGAGATAACGAACAGTAATCAAGCTCAAAAGTCTATTGAAACAATATAAATTTGGAACAGAGAAAACAGGGACCTCTAGAAACATCAGAGGTTGGTTCAGTGGCCAAGAAGGAATAAACACCCCCTGTCGATCAGTCACACCCACAGTGTGCTCTGTGTCATTATCGGCCAAATGGAAAACCCGTAGATAATACAATGTGTAGGTGGAGCTGACGCTTGGAGCTGGAGGGGGGGGGGGCATCGGGGAGGTTCGAACCTCACCTGGAATTTGCAGAGTTATTGAATTTTTATACTCAAGCAAATAAAAAAAAAATAACCTTGGCACCCCCCCCCCCCCTTCATTGAAAACGCAGATCACTGTTTGTAGAAAAAGTTAATCATATGAAGGAGTGGAGTGAATCGACCCCCCCCCCCCCCCCCAAAGTATTTTTCATATTTGGGAAATTTAACGTTTTTCTATTTCCTCTATATCAAACCTTAAAATCAAATGGTTTGACACAATCAATGCTATCGCTCTATATTGGAAATAAAAACATTTAGCCCTCTAGGCTCATTTGGGCACTTGAAGTGACGAAGTTTTTCAAAAATGAGATATTAGATCGGAAGTTGTGACTAACTAAATCAACTATAGATTTGTTATATACATGTAATATATATAATGTTTAATGGAGAACAGAAAAATGATTGAACAGATAGGGAGTTATATTATAAAATCATAATTATAATAATTATTCTTATTTATATATATGTACGAGTATCAAAACAAAACAAATATATTTTAAGTTAAAAAACTATAGGTATCCAGGCATTTAGAGAAATTTGCATGTTTTTTTAAATACTTTTTGGGTATTACATGTATAGATCTTCTATTTTCTTCCAAAATTTATATAATACATTATAAGTGTAAAAAGCTTGATGTGCTATCACTGCAAGACATCACAAATCTCTTCCAATTTCATATTATGCTAAAAAGCATTGGTATTTAAGGCTAGACTCAAGAAAATGCTATTCATCTAAAACTGTATTCATTCTTTACTTTTATAAGGATCAAATGTCAAACTTTTTACAAAACCCTTTCTATGGCTTAAAAAACCTCAGATTATAAATTACTTTTTTCCTAATCTATTTCTAAAGCTGAAAGAAACTTTTTAACATGAGTTTCTGATAACGTACACCCATAAAAACTGAATTATCCGGCAACATCAACCTTGTTGACGATAACATGTTTTCACCTAACGAGACATTTTAGATGCCTGTTAACTAACCCTTGATTTAGACTTTTGATCTCAGTCTGCTTATCTACAGGTATATGATTGTCCATAGAATAAATAAACCATTTTGTTTTATAGAATAATCTGATTTTGACTTCTACAAAAGCTAAAATGTGATGAAATATTCCAAAATTTTAATAAAATATCATTTGAAAGAGCTGTATATCTTTCGAAAGAGAGTGATTTGGTTTGTTCTTTTTGCTGCTGAAAGTATAATCATTCATCTGCCAAAGATCACAAACTTTGATTGCTGAAGTACGCAATTATCGTTGAATTCAGAAATTTAAAATCACCTATGTTTTCTAAACTTTGCTTTCCTTGCACAGAATGCCCGATAACAACCGAGTAGCCGATAATGCATTGAGCAGTGTGTAAATAATTAACTAAATTTTGAAATTCATGGCTCCAGGATTAGGATTCTGGTGTTAGGGCAGAGACTTGTTATGGAAATATCACTATCTGGTTGAAGTTGTCAAAACATAAAAAAATATGTTTTGTTACCACATCTATGAACATAATGTATGTTGTCCTCTTATCATCCCATGAAATATTTAACCAATCAACTGAAAGAACTCAATATTGCTTCATTGCAAACAATATAAATTAATTTATAGGGCTCCATTGATAAGGGGTGCATTCAAGATTGTAGCAAATACATAGCTCTACCTAGCCTCCATGATCTTTAACAATGTGCTAGCTTGTCCATAACTAGCATTAAAACATACAGTGCATTCAATAAGACCTAGCATATCCAACCTAGCAGCTAAGCTAGCTGCTACAATCCTGAATGCAGGCCTGATATTGAAAAAGGAATAACTCTTTGAAAATGGTAATAAAGAGCAAGGGTGCCTCTGACTTAATTGTGAAACTCATAGCCCAAGGGTCAATGGTGCTGATTTTGGTTGGGATGCTACTTATCATGTAATGAATATAGTTAAAATACATCAATTCGTTTTCTCCTCTGTTCTTAAGCAGTTATCAGGCAAACAAAGTTCATATTCGTATTAAACAAGATTGTTTAAACATTTAGATTTGTAAAATTCATGACCAGCTAGACAGGTCCAGTTGCTACTTAAGTGCTTCATTGACTATATGTATAGGTAAAGTTCTACTCTACTTTGAGAGAAGTTAAACACCTTTGATTATTCACCAATAATAATAATGTAAGTGATAGTCACTTGATTTACTTAAAATAGTAAAAAGATAAACATCAGAAAAAAATCCTTATATTTCATACACTACATGTTATTCAAGGAACAGATGAGGCTGCAGGTGTCATAACAGTATTTCACTTGAGGTTCACGTCAAATCATGGCTGACGCAGAATAATTCCTGAATCTTCCCTTCCGATTCGGGCATTTTAACACGAGACTGGAGCTGAATTTTTTTATGAGGTGAAAAACAATATGTAAACTTCCTGTATTGACTAGATTCATTATAATTTAGGGCGTGCTGATTTTTCTATATACTGTATTTGAGTGGGGAGTGATTAGGTCCTGGACTTGATTTTCAAGCACCTGCTCGACTTCGACCGAAACAAACTTGCGTGCCTTGCTGGATGGCTATGTATTTTTTGGTACTAAAATCTTTATAAAGAATTGTTTTACAAGATTTGAAAAGGAAACTTCTCAAAAGTTTGTTTTCAATTAATACCACCTACTCAAAGTTGCGCATTTTTGGTAAGAATATATATAGCAAAATTTAATACTGTTGTGCAACCTAAATAAACAGGATTACACAGGGTTTGATTTGAATGGTTTACACAGTTTGCATGTAGAAGCTAGGTACCATGGTAAACAAAGATGATAGTGAAAATTAGGAATGTAAATAGCACTTGCATTTACAGTTCCAATGTGACACGCAGGTTACATGCTACCCACATTGACCTGTGTAACATCGTGCTTTGATTCTGAACTGCTGGAAAAAAAATTCTATAAATAGGTGTCGTCGTCATCTGCATATTAAAAATAAGCTTTTCAGAAACTTTTCAGAAATCAGGTTAACTATTTTGTTCTTCCTTGATCACCCTATTTCTGTTATTTTTGAGCAAAAATTTTTCCTTTATCAGTTTAATTTGCTTTATTATATAATTATTAAATTGCCATTCTATGGACCCTTTACGAGGTTGAATTTTACTCAGGTGACCGTTAAGGCCCCTGGATCTCTTGTTCCAAGATTACACTATTGTGTGATCTGGAAATTTTTATGACATAAATGATATTGTAAACTTTAACCTTGTTCAATTAAATATTAGAGCTGCCTTGCCTTAGTAAAAGTAGTACTCCATTCTTTCATGAATGATGGAAAAGCCTCGATCACTACCCCCACTATTAATTAATCTGTTATCTCAACCATCAACCATTTATCGGTGATCACTGTTATCAAAGCTCTACGATGCAATACTGGAGTCTCTTTGGCATCATTTTTCACAAGTAACTGTCTTTATGCCTTTTCCATATCAATTCAATTTGCCTCCCCAATGTTAAATACTTTCGGATGCCCCTGATTTACATTAGATTTCCATTAAAGCTGAACACGACTCGTAAATAGGCATACGCCATTTTCGATATTATATATACGATACATGAACACCAGGGTATACTCTTCGCATTCGTTACACCTGACTGCTTTATTGTCACGGGTATCGGCGTGGAATGGCGACCCGTGTTCGTGCTGGTTATCTTGCATTACCTTTGTTTACTTTTTTATTGTTGTTACGTGTATCTGTGTTTGTTTGTATACTGCACTGACCTGTACAGCTATAATTGTAAGTTTCTTTTGTATCTTACTTTCCTACATTAGACGAGGTATTAGTTATTTTTGTCGCTACCGAGTGCTGTATAGCATACGTCCGTCTACACCGGTGTCGACTGATTATACTGAACAGTGTCCAAGTCAGGCCCTTTATATAGGGGTCCTCAGATATAGCGAGAATCTGAACAAAAATGGCGGACACATTGCTTTTACGAATCATGTTCAGCTTTAATAATGATACAGTTGAACAGAACAAATGCATAAAACGTGAAAAATATAACAATATATAGCACTGCATTTATATACATGTTACACAAATGCATGTACCATTGTAGATGCTCCGACATTTTGAATTTCTATTTGGTAGGTTGAGGGGAAGAATTATTACGTTATAAAAACAGCTGAGAAGGAGCCTTCCAACTTGGTGGACAAACTCTTCCAAATGGTGGATGGGACATTCAGGTATGGATGACAACTTCATTTAATTATATTATCCTTTTCGGTGTTAGCTGAGTTGATTCTGAAATTTATTTCAATATTAATCATTGACAGGAACTTGTAAGGCAATCCATGCGGAATAAAGGAGATGCATTGTTTTACTGTGCCTACAGAAGACAGAAAGCGAAGAAGATGCCTATATGTTACTTTTTTCAAAATGGACACAATAAATGAACTTACAGAATCTAATATCTAATCGACGACTGAGCAAATGTTGCATAAATAACTCTGTCCTCCATGGCTGTATATGTAACATTCATCACCCAGATCAAGCATTTACCCCACCAGACACCATCAGATGTAACTGAGTGAATTCGGAGGTACATAGATCATGCACTAGCTACTAGGCTAAGAGGATTCTTCAAATTCTTGCCATATCGATAATATGTGTGTCAGCGAAGCTTAACAACAAAGACCAGAGATGTTATATAGTTTTCAGAATGATGGATTATAAATCAAGCTAACTCAATTTTTCCTGATAATCGGAATGTTGTGTGAAAACTTAAGGAAACAGTTCATATTACTTCTGTGATGCATTTTATGGAATTGCTCATGAAAGATCAGACTGAAAAACAAAGGCTAATTGTTCATCTTCATGCAACAGACCGGAAGTACCAATCAGAGTAAAAGATCATGCAACTATTGACCAAGATTACTTAGGTTCACTGTTATTTCTGAAATTGAGACTTCCTGTGTTAATAAGAATCACTTAAGAGAGTAGTCAATCATTTTCGAAGTTAATTAACACCTACTTCACACTAAAAGTAATGAGCTCTAATTGTTATACCTTTTTCTTTTTTTTCCTTTTTTAAGTTTATTGAACTAAGTTGACCTAAGGTTGTTATTACACTTATGTATGTGTCTTATACATCATTTTTTTCTTCTTTTTTTTCCTTTTTTGAACAATTCTTTTAATTTAATACAATCATGTATAAAGATGTTTTAAGATAATTAAGTTATTTCAGCTCAAAAGCGAGGGAGGTATTTTGATCAGTGCAAGTCTGAATATTTATACTTAACAGAAACTATTTTTAGTTTACTGATTTTTTTTAAGATATCCTTAGATTGTTTCTATACTTAGGTATCTCTTTGTATCTTTTTTTTTCTTTAAGTTATTTAAGCTTAAAAGCGAGGGACATTTTTAATCAGTGCTTGTCTTCCTATTAAAAGCAAAGGATGTATTTTGATCAGTTCTGGTCCGAATATTTAAACTTGAAAGCAGGGGAGGCTTTTTAATCAGTGCTTGTATAAATATTTAAGACTTAAAACAAGGAGGGTGTTTAATGCTTTTCCGAATATTCACATGTAAATTTAAATTCGAGGGAGGTGTTTAGTGCTTGCCTGAATATTTAAGCATAAAAATGAGGGAGTATTTAGGCCTGAGTATTTACATGTCAGTTTAAATGCTCCCCTGAATATTTATGTTTACAAAGGAAGGAGGTATTTAGTTCTTGCCTGAATATATAAGCTTAATGCAAGGAATTTTTTTTTGTGCTTGCTGAATATTAAAGCTTAAATGATAGGAAGGCATTTAGTGCTTGTATGAATATTTAAGCTCAAAAGCAAGGGAGGTTTTTGTTGCTCGTCTGAATATTTAACCTTAAAAGCAAGGAGGTATTTAATGTTTGCCTGAATATTTAATCTTTATAGAGAGTGAAGTATTTTTTTGCTTTTCTTAATATTTAAGTTTTAAAATGAGGAAGGTACTAAGTTTTTGCCTGTATATCTAAGATTATAATTGAGGGAGGCATCCAGTGCTTGTCTGAATATTTAAGTTAAAAAGCAAGGCAGATATTACTTTTTATTTTGCTTTATAACCTGAATATTTAAGTTTATAAGTAAGGGGAATACTTCGTTTAAGTTTATAAGTGAGGGAGGTATAAGTGAGGCAATTAATATATAAAAGCAATAAAGCAAGGGGTTTTAAGTGCTTACCTGAATATTTAAACTTAAATACAAGGGAGGTATTTGATGTTTTTGTAAATATATAAGTTTAAAGACAGGAAGTATTTTTGCTTATCTGGATATTAAAGCTTAAAACTTAGGAAAGTAACTAGTGCTTGTCTGAATATTTAAGCTTAAAAGCGAGGGAAGCTTTTAAATCAGTGCTTGTATAAATATTTAAGATTTAAAACAAGGAGGGTGTTCAGTGCTTTTCTGAATATTCACATGTAAATTTAAATGTGAGGGAGTTATTCAGTGCTTGCCTGAATATTTAAGCTTAAAAATGAGGGAATATTTAGGCCTGAGTAATTACATGTCAGTTTTATGAATATTTAAATTAAAAAGCAAGGCAGATGTTTTATTTTTTATTTTGCTTACCTGAATATTTAATCTTTAAAGCGAGGGAAGTATTTTTTGCTTTTCTTAATATTTAAGTTTTAAAATGAGGAAGGTACTAAGTATTTGCCTTTATATCTAAGATTAGAAGTGAGGGAGGCATTCAGTGCTTGTCTGAATATGTAAGTTAAAAAGCAAGGCAGTTATTATTTTTTTATTTTGCTTACCTGAATATTTAAGCTTATAAGTGTGGGAAGTTTATAAGTGAGGGAGGTATATGGTGCTTGTTTTGATATATATATAAGCCATAAAGCAAGGGGTTTTAAGTGCTTACCTGATTATTTAAACTTAAAAACAAGGGAGGTATTTGATGTTGTTTGTGAATATATAAGTTTAAAGACAGGAAGTATTTTTGCTTATCTGGATATTAAAGCTTAAAACCTAGGAAAGTAACTAGTGTTTGTCTGAATATTTAAGGTTAAAAGCGAGGGAAGCAAATTTAAATCAGTGCTTGTATAGATATTTAAGATTTCAAACAAGGAGGGTGTTCAGTGCTTTTCTGAATATTCACATGTAAATTTAAATGTGAGGGAGTTATTTAGTGCTTGCCTGAATATTTAAGCTTAAAAATGAGGGAATATTTAGGTCTGAGTATTTACATGTCAGTTTTATGAATATTTAAATTAAAAAGCAAGGCAGATTTTTTTTTTATTTTGCTTGCGGTTACCTGAATATTTAATCTTTAAAGCGAGGGAAGTATTTTTTGCTTTTCTTATTATTTAAGTTTTAAAATGAGGAAGGTACTAAGTATTTGCCTGTATATCTAAGATTAGAAGTGAGGGAGGCATTCAGTGCTTGTCTGAATATGTAAGTTAAAAAGCTAGGCAGATATTATTTTTTATTTTGCTTACCTGAATATTTAAGCTTATAAGTGAGGGAAGTTTATAAGTGAGGGAGGTATATGGTGCTCGTTTTGATATATATAAGCCATAAAGCAAGGGGTTTTAAGTGCTTACCTGAATATTTAAACTTAAATACAAGGGAGGTATTTGATGTTTTTGTGAATATATAAGTTTAAAGACAGGAAGTATTTTTGTTTATCTGGATATTAAAGCTTAAAACTTAGGAAAGTAACTAGTGCTTGTCTGAATATTTAAGCTTAAAAGCGAGGGAGGCTTTTTAATCAGTGGTTGTATAGATTTTGATATTTTTTATAGTTAAACGAAGGATTTCTTCTTTTATCGTTTTTTAAAAGTTTGAAGTACATGTAATGGTTTTTCAAGATTTTTACTCTACCTTAATTTAAGTTGTTTTTCTTTCAATGATGTGTTGTAAAAAGGACTTCCTTTTTCAGAGGAACTAGACGGCTTGAGATATCTCAAAGGCTATAAAAACCTCCCTCCGTACCTCAATTTAGCCATGAACATTGGAAAGTTTGCCGTCTTTCTGAATAAAAAGAAGTCACCCTCGCAAAGTTTTTTAATTTAGAGACCACATCATTTGAAGTATTTTTTCTCATTTTTTTCTTCTTGTTTTAAACTATTTTATCATATAATGGGTAACTTCTGTGGCTCAAATTGTTTTGACTTTTTTCAGTATTTTCAATTTCATGCAAGCAGCAATACTCTTTTGCTGTGATTTTAAAACTTCAAAATTCTACAAAAATTGAATAAATGAAAATGGTGAAGAAAACGAACAGTGATTGATCTCGTAAAAATCTACAAACAATACAAATCTGTGAACCAGGCATAAAACACAGATCCTCGGAAACACCAAAGGTGGAATCAGGTGCCTAGGAGGAGAAAGCATTTCCTTTTGCCCGGTCTAATCCGCCCTAAGCCCTATTTACATTGATCAAATAGACGGAATATTCCATGTCAAATTTAGTGAAAAAGCAAAAACCTACCAATTGGTATGAAATATCTGTCAAATGAAACACAGAAATTACCCAATATATGGTATTTTAAAGAAAAATATTCTTTCTTTCTTCTTTCTTTCTCTTATTCTTTTTTTTTCTCCAATGTTTAACAAAGCATTTTTTTTTTCTTCCTTTCTTTTTTGAGTGAATTTTTTTTTTTTATACATTCCTTTTCAAGTGTATTGTTCTTTTACTTTTAAATGATATTTGATCAATATTTTAAACCTCATCTTTCTTTATTTCTACTGATTTGATTAATATTTTTATAGCGAATTGGAGCATTCCTTTTTCTTTTATCCTTTTTTAAAAGTTTGAAGTACATGTAATGATTTTTCAAGTTTTTTTTCTACCTTAATTTAAGTTGTTTTTCTTTCAATGATGTGTTGTAAAAAGGACTTCTTTTTCAGAGGAATAAGACGACTTGAGATATCTCAAAGGCTATAAAATCCTCCCTCTGTACCTCAATTTACTATGAACATTGGAAAGTTTGCTTTCTTTCTGAATAAAACCAAGTCGCTCTCGCAAAGAATTTTTTTTAGAGAGCAAATCATTTGAAGTATATATACATGTATGGTATTTTAAAGAGACATTTTTTTTTCTTTCTTTTTTCATTATTATTCTTCTTTTGCAAAGCTTAACGAAGCATTTTTTTTTTTACTTCCTTCTTCTTCTAATAAAGAATTCTTTTTTTTTGGGTACATTCCTTATCAAGTTTATTGGTCTTTTCCTTTAAATGATATTTTGATTAAGATTCATCTTTCTTTCTCTTATTTCTACTTATTTACTTGATATTTTTTATAGTTAAACGAAGGATTTCTTCTTTTATCCTTTTTTAAAAGTTTGAAGTACATGTAATGGTTTTTCAAGATTTTTACTCTACCTTAATTTAAGTTGTTTTTCTTTCAATGATGTGTTGTAAAAAGGACTTCCTTTTTCAGAGGAACTAGACGGCTTGAGATATCTCAAAGGCTATAAAAACCTCCCTCCGTACCTCAATTTAGCCATGAACATTGGAAAGTTTGCCGTCTTTCTGAATAAAAAGAAGTCACCCTCGCAAAGTTTTTTAATTTAGAGACCACATCATTTGAAGTATTTTTTCTCATTTTTTTCTTCTTGTTTTAAACTATTTTATCATATAATGGGTAACTTCTGTGGCTCAAATTGTTTTGACTTTTTTCAGTATTTTCAATTTCATGCAAGCAGCAATACTCTTTTGCTGTGATTTTAAAACTTCAAAATTCTACAAAAATTGAATAAATGAAAATGGTGAAGAAAACGAACAGTGATTGATCTCGTAAAAATCTACAAACAATACAAATCTGTGAACCAGGCATAAAACACAGATCCTCGGAAACACCAAAGGTGGAATCAGGTGCCTAGGAGGAGAAAGCATTCCCTTTTGCCCGGTCTAATCCGCCCTAAGCCCTATTTACATTGATCAAATAGACGGAATATTCCGTGTCAAATTTAGTGAAAAAGCAAAAACCTACCAATTGGTATGAAATATCTGTCAAATGAAACACAGAAATTACCCAATATATGGTATTTTAAAGAAAAATATTCTTTCTTTCTTCTTTCTTTCTCTTATTCTTTTTTTTTCTCCAATGTTTAACAAAGCATTTTTTTTTTCTTCCTTTCTTTTTTGAGTGAATTTTTTTTTATACATTCCTTTTCAAGTGTATTGTTCTTTTACTTTTAAATGATATTTGATCAATATTTTAAACCTCATCTTTCTTTATTTCTACTGATTTGATTAATATTTTTATAGCGAATTGGAGCATTCCTTTTTCTTTTATCCTTTTTTAAAAGTTTGAAGTACATGTAATGATTTTTCAAGTTTTTTTTCTACCTTAATTTAAGTTTTTTTCTTTCAATGATGTGTTGTAAAAAGGACTTCTTTTTTCAGAGGAATAAGACGGCTTGAAATATCTCAAAGGTTATAAAATCCTCCCTCTGTACCTCAATTAAGCTGTGAACATTGAAAAGTTTGCTTTCTTTCTGAATAAAACCAAGTCGCTCTCGCAAAGAATTTTTTTAGAGAGCAAATCATTTGAAGTATATATACATGTATGGTATTTTAAAGAGACATTTTTTTTTCTTTCTTTTTTCATTATTATTCTTCTTTTGCAAAGCTTAACGAAGCATTTTTTTTTTTACTTCCTTCTTCTTCTAATAAAGAATTCTTTTTTTTTTGTACATTCCTTATCAAGTTTATTGGTCTTTTCCTTTAAATGATATTTTGATTAAGATTCATCTTTCTTTCTCTTATTTCTACTTATTTACTTGATATTTTTTATAGTTAAACGAAGGATTTCTTCTTTTATCCTTTTTTAAAAGTTTGAAGTACATGTAATGGTTTTTCAAGATTTTTACTCTACCTTAATTTAAGTTGTTTTTCTTTCAATGATGTGTTGTAAAAAGGACTTCCTTTTTCAGAGGAACTAGACGGCTTGAGATATCTCAAAGGCTATAAAAACCTCCCTCCGTACCTCAATTTAGCCATGAACATTGGAAAGTTTGCCGTCTTTCTGAATAAAAAGAAGTCACCCTCGCAAAGTTTTTTAATTTAGAGACCACATCATTTGAAGTATTTTTTCTCATTTTTTTCTTCTTGTTTTAAACTATTTTATCATATAATGGGTAACTTCTGTGGCTCAAATTGTTTTGACTTTTTTCAGTATTTTCAATTTCATGCAAGCAGCAAGACTCTTTTGCTGTGATTTTAAAACTTCAAAATTCTACAAAAATTGAATAAATGAAAATGGTGAAGAAAACGAACAGTGATTGATCTCGTAAAAATCTACAAACAATACAAATCTGTGAACCAGGCATAAAACACAGATCCTCGGAAACACCAAAGGTGGAATCAGGTGCCTAGGAGGAGAAAGCATTTCCTTTTGCCCGGTCTAATCCGCCCTAAGCCCTATTTACATTGATCAAATAGACGGAATATTCCGTGTCAAATTTAGTGAAAAAGCAAAAACCTACCAATTGGTATGAAATATCTGTCAAATGAAACACAGAAATTACCCAATATATGGTATTTTAAAGAAAAATATTCTTTCTTTCTTCTTTCTTTCTCTTATTCTTTTTTTTTCTCCAATGTTTAACAAAGCATTTTTTTTTTCTTCCTTTCTTTTTTGAGTGAATTTTTTTTTTTTATACATTCCTTTTCAAGTGTATTGTTCTTTTACTTTTAAATGATATTTGATCAATATTTTAAACCTCATCTTTCTTTATTTCTACTGATTTGATTAATATTTTTATAGCGAATTGGAGCATTCCTTTTTCTTTTATCCTTTTTTAAAAGTTTGAAGTACATGTAATGATTTTTCAAGTTTTTTTTCTACCTTAATTTAAGTTTTTTTCTTTCAATGATGTGTTGTAAAAAGGACTTCTTTTTTCAGAGGAATAAGACGGCTTGAAATATCTCAAAGGCAATAAAATCCTCCCTCTGTACCTCAATTAAGCTGTGAACATTGAAAAGTTTGCTTTCTTTCTGAATAAAACCAAGTCGCTCTCGCAAAGAATTTTTTTTAGAGAGCAAATCATTTGAAGTATATATACATGTATGGTATTTTAAAGAGACATTTTTTTTTCTTTCTTTTTTCATTATTATTCTTCTTTTGCAAAGCTTAACGAAGCATTTTTTTTTTACTTCCTTCTTCTTCTAATAAAGAATTCTTTTTTTTTTTGTACATTCCTTATCAAGTTTATTGGTCTTTTCCTTTAAATGATATTTTGATTAAGATTCATCTTTCTTTCTCTTATTTCTACTTATTTACTTGATATTTTTTATAGTTAAACGAAGGATTTCTTCTTTTATCCTTTTTTAAAAGTTTGAAGTACATGTAATGGTTTTTCAAGATTTTTACTCTACCTTAATTAGTCCCCTACCGGTGAAACCGGAGGGGACTATAGGTTTCCTCTGAGTCTGTCCGTCCGTCTGTCCGTCTGTCTGTCTGTCAGTCTGTCCCACTTGGTTTTCCGCACTTTTTTCCTAAACGCTAGCAGATATTGAGCTGATTTTTGGTATGTGAGTGTATCTTGATGAGTTATAGATCAAGTTTGCATTTCGTTCCGCTTCATTGATTTTTGACGGAATTACGGCCTTTTCAATTTTTAGAGGTTTTCCGCAATTTTCTTCTAAACGCTTTCAGATATTGTGCTGATTTTTGGTATGTGACTTTACCTTGATTAGTTATAGATCAAGTTTGCATTTCGTCCCGCTTCATTGATTTTTGACGGAATAATGACATTTTCAATTCTTAACGGGAACCAGATTACACTTGCCGGTAGGGGACTAGTATTGCTAATGCAATACTCTCAGAATGCTTGTTTAAGTTGTTTTTCTTTCAATGATGTGTTGTAAAAAGGACTTCCTTTTTCAGAGGAACTAGACGGCTTGAGATATCTCAAAGGCTATAAAAACCTCCCTCCGTACCTCAATTTAGCCATGAACATTGGAAAGTTTGCTGTCTTTCTGAATAAAAAGAAGTCACCCTCGCAAAGTTTTTTAATTTAGAGACCACATCATTTGAAGTATTTTTTCTCATTTTTTTCTTCTTGTTTTAAACTATTTTATCATATAATGGGTAACTTCTGTGGCTCAAATTGTTTTGACTTTTTTCAGTATTTTCAATTTCATGCAAGCAGCAATACTCTTTTGCTGTGATTTTAAAACTTCAAAATTCTACAAAAATTGAATAAATGAAAATGGTGAAGAAAACGAACAGTGATTGATCTCGTAAAAATCTACAAACAATACAAATCTGTGAACCAGGCATAAAACACAGATCCTCGGAAACACCAAAGGTGGAATCAGGTGCCTAGGAGGAGAAAGCATTCCCTTTTGCCCGGTCTAATCCGCCCTAAGCCCTATTTACATTGATCAAATAGACGGAATATTCCGTGTCAAATTTAGTGAAAAAGCAAAAACCTACCAATTGGTATGAAATATCTGTCAAATGAAACACAGAAATTACCCAATATATGGTATTTTAAAGAAAAATATTCTTTCTTTCTTCTTTCTTTCTCTTATTCTTTTTTTTTCTCCAATGTTTAACAAAGCATTTTTTTTCTTCCTTTGATTAATATTTTTATAGCGAATTGGAGCATTCCTTTTTCTTTTATCCTTTTTTAAAAGTTTGAAGTACATGTAATGATTTTTCAAGTTTTTTTTCTACCTTAATTTAAGTTTTTTTCTTTCAATGATGTGTTGTAAAAAGGACTTCTTTTTTCAGAGGAATAAGACGACTTGAAATATCTCAAAGGCTATAAAATCCTCCCTCTGTACCTCAATTAAGCTATGAACATTGAAAAGTTTGCTTTCTTTCTGAATAAAACCAAGTCGCTCTCGCAAAGAATTTTTTTTAGAGAGCAAATCATTTGAAGTATATATACATGTATGGTATTTTAAAGAGACATTTTTTTTTCTTTCTTTTTTCATTATCATTCTTCTTTTGCAAAGCTTAACGAAGCATATTTTTTTTTACTTCCTTCTTCTTCTAATAAAGAATTCTTTTTTTTGTACATTCCTTATCAAGTTTATTGGTCTTTTCCTTTAAATGATATTTTGATTAAGATTCATCTTTCTTTCTCTTATTTCTACTTATTTACTTGATATTTTTTATAGTTAAACGAAGGATTTCTTCTTTTATCCTTTTTTAAAAGTTTGAAGTACATGTAATGGTTTTTCAAGATTTTTACTCTACCTTAATTTAAGTTGTTTTTCTTTCAATGATGTGTTGTAAAAAGGACTTCCTTTTTCAGAGGAACTAGACGGCTTGAGATATCTCAAAGGCTATAAAAACCTCCCTCCGTACCTCAATTTAGCCATGAACATTGGAAAGTTTGCCGTCTTTCTGAATAAAAAGAAGTCACCCTCGCAAAGTTTTTTAATTTAGAGACCACATCATTTGAAGTATTTTTTCTTATTTTTTTCTTCTTGTTTTAAACTATTTTATCATATAATGGGTAACTTCTGTGGCTCAAATTGTTTTGACTTTTTTCAGTATTTTCAATTTCATGCAAGCAGCAATACTCTTTTGCTGTGATTTTAAAACTTCAAAATTCTACAAAAATTGAATAAATGAAAATGGTGAAGAAAACGAACAGTGATTGATCTCATAAAAATCTACAAACAATACAAATCTGTGAACCAGGCATAAACACAGATCCTCAGAAACACCAAAGGTGGAATCAGGTGCCTAGGAGGAGAAAGCATTCCCTTTTGCCCGGTCTAATCCGCCCTAAGCCCTATTTACATTGATCAAATAGACGGAATATTCCGTGTCAAATTTAGTGAAAAAGCAAAAACCTACCAATTGGTATGAAATATCTGTCAAAAGAAACACAGAAATTACCCAATATATGGTATTTTAAAGAAAAATATTCTTTCTTTCTTCTTTCTTTCTCTTATTCTTTTTTTTTCCAATGTTTAACAAAGCATTTTTTTTTCTTCCTTTCTTTTTTGAGTGAATTTTTTTTTTTTTTATACATTCCTTTTCAAGTGTATTGTTCTTTTACTTTTAAATGATATTTGATCAATATTTTAAACCTCATCTTTCTTTATTTCTACTGATTTGATTAATATTTTTATAGCGAAATGGAGCATTCCTTTTTCTTTTATCCTTTTTTAAAAGTTTGAAGTACATGTAATGATTTTTCAAGTTTTTTTTTCTACCTTAATTTAAGTTTTTTTCTTTCAATGATGTGTTGTAAAAAGGACTTCTTTTTTCAGAGGAATAAGACGACTTGAAATATCTCAAAGGCAATAAAATCCTCCCTCTGTACCTCAATTAAGCTGTGAACATTGAAAAGTTTGCTTTCTTTCTGAATAAAACCAAGTCGCTCTCGCAAAGAATTTTTTTTAGAGAGCAAATCATTTGAAGTATATATACATGTATGGTATTTTAAAGAGACATTTTTTTTTCTTTCTTTTTTCATTATTATTCTTCTTTTGCAAAGCTTAACGAAGCATTTTTTTTTTTTACTTCCTTCTTCTTCTAATAAAGAATTCTTTTTTTTTGTACATTCCTTATCAAGTTTATTGGTCTTTTCCTTTAAATGATATTTTGATTAAGATTCATCTTTCTTTCTCTTATTTCTACTTATTTACTTGATATTTTTTATAGTTAAACAAAGGATTTCTTCTTTTATCGTTTTTTAAAAGTTTGAAGTACATGTAATGGTTTTTCAAGATTTTTACTCTATCTTAATTTAAGTTGTTTTTCTTTCAATGATGTGTTGTAAAAAGGACTTCTTTTTTCAGAGGAATAAGACGACTTGAGATATCTCAAAGGCTATAAAATCCTCCCTCTGTACCTCAATTTACTATGAACATTGGAAAGTTTGCTTTCTTTCTGAATAAAACCAAGTCGCTCTCGCAAAGAATTTTTTTTAGAGAGCACATCATTTGAAGTATATATACATGTATGGTTTTAAAGAGACTTTTTTTTCTTTCTTTTTTCATTATTATTCTTCTTTTGCAAAGCTTAACGAAGCATTTTTTTTACTTGATCCTTCTTCTTCTAATGAAGAATTCTTTTTTTTTGTATATTCCTTATCAAGTTTATTGTTCTTTTCCTTTAAACGATATTTTGATTAAGATTCATCTTTCTTTCTCTTATTTCTACTTATTTACTTGATATTTTTTATAGCTAAATGAAGCATTTCTTCTTTTATCCATTTTAAAAGTTTGGAATACATGTATTGGTCTTTCCATTTTTTTTACTCTACTTAATTTAAGTTGTTTTTCTTTCAATGATGTGTTGTGAAAAGGACTTCTTTTTTTCAGAGGAACAAGTCGGCTTGAGATATCTCAAAGGCTATAAAATCCTCCCTCTGTACCTCAATTAAGCTATGAACATTGAAAAGTGTGCTTTCTTTCTGAATAAAATAAATTCACCTTTGCAAAGTTTTTTTTTAGAGAGCACATCATTTAAAATATATTTTCTTGTTTATACCCGCACTTTCTAAAGAAAGTTCTAGTATATTGTTGTATATGTTTTAAAATCTTTTCACATAATGGGTAATTTCTTTCGCTCAAATTATTTGTTTTTCCCGCATTTACAATTTCACTCAAGCAGCAATACTCTTTTGCTATGTTTTCGAAACTGCAAAATTTTACAAAAATTTATCAAACACAAAAATTACCTGATATGTGTTTTTATTGTAAGTTAGATATTCTATCTTCTTTTCTCTTTCTCTCATTATTAAGATTATTATGATTTTTGTAAAGCTAATTAAGGCATTCTTTTTCTCTCCTTTTTTTTTTTAAATTAAGACCCTTTTTTTACTTTCTCTCTTATTTAAGTTAGCTTTTAAAGGATGTTTCGTAAAATATTAATTTTTAACCATTTTATTGATTTATAACTATAAACATTATATTAATTTTTAACCATTATATTGATTTATAACTATAGAAATAGAAATATTTTACTTCCCTCTGAATGAAAACGGTCCTTAATTTTCTTCCTTTTTTCTGAACTTGTATGAAGGCATATCACTGTTTATTCACTTTCATATTTTAGCAATTTATATATGAAATACCTCCCTCCATCTGCTTACTCTTTATATATTTAGATAAATGTAATGAAAACTTTTTTTCGGGTTATGGTAGTAAAATTTATAAATACTAGACTTTGACCCGTGCGTGCACGGGTTGACATTGTTATGAATGCATCCATGCGCATATCGGACATTTACAAAATAGATACATGGACACATTCATATATTGTAAGGTACTTTTGAAATAAACAATGAATGTGAATATAATTCTGTTTTTTTTTTTCAAAAACGGCGAAGCGCAGAATGGGTTTGACCCAAAGTTAGCTATAAATACACAGGTAATAGACATGTATATAATCTGTAAAAGCAGAAATGAAAATGGACAAATGTGCTATACTGGTATTTCTACACAATTTAGCAGATGTGAAGCAGAACAGATTATCTTGCAAATACCCCCCCCCCTCCCCCCCCCCCCCAAAAAAAAAAATACTGGTTGTTCAAGAGATCATAATAAAAATTAAGAATATCAAATGTACTTTATATATAATATAAGAAAATGCTCTCATGACTGTCTGTTTTGATAAAAATTAATGTAATATCCTTGAATTAGTAATATTTTGAATCAATTCGATTAAAACAAAAACCTCGGTTTTTGAATAATTTTTGTTCGATTTTTGGAAACAATATGTTTGCTTCAGTTGTGTTTAAACCTGTTACAGTTATTGAAAATTCGAAATAAATAGTAACCAATTTTGAAAGTTTTTTCATCTTTTATGATTCAACAAATGTAATGTGTTTTATTTTTTAGCTCACCTGAGCTGAAAGCTCAAGTGAGCTTTTCTGATCACATTTTGTCTGTCTTCAGTCTGTCTAGCTGTCTGTCTGTCTGTAAACTTTTCACATTTTCGACTTCTTCTCCAAAACCACTAAGCCGATTTCAACTAAACTTGGCACAAAGCAATTCCTTATGTGAAGGGGATTCAAAATTGTTAAAATGAGGGACCACGCTCTTTGCCAAGGGGAGATAATTAAGAAATATTGTAATTTTTTGGTAAATCTTTAAAAATATTCTTCTCAAGAACCATTTGACCAGGGAAGTTCAAACTTATGTAGAAGCATCCTCAGGTAGTGTAGATTCTAAATTGTTAAAATCATGACCCCCAGGGATAGGGTGGGGCCTCAATGGGGGTTTGAAGTTTTACATAATAATATATAGGGAAAATCTTTAAAAATCTTCTTCTCAAGAATCTTTTGGCCAGGAATGTTGAAACTTATGTGGAAGCATTCTCAATTTCGTTTAAATCTTATCATGACCTTTCATGACCCCTGGGGGTACGTTGGGGCCACAATGGGGGAGGGGTATCCATGGGAGTATTTATAGGAAATTTTTTAATGAATTTTTTTTCCAAAACTACTTGACCAGAGAGGTTTTCTGAAATGTAAATTCATATAATGTACATTCAAATTTGATGATGACGATCACAGCGGGTCATGATAGGGTACAACCACAATGGGGGAGGGGGGAACAGAATATTTACTGTAAATTTTACATATGAAAATCTTTGGAGAAAAATCAAAGTTAGAATATGTATCAAAAACTTAGTATAAAAAACTAAATTTGTTCAGATATTTCTGATTTGTTAAAGCTGTTTGGGTTAGAGTAATTGACCATAGTTGCTCAGGTGAGCAGTGTGGCCTATGGGCCTCTTGTTTATACTAAGTATGAAATATATGGGAAACATAAATTATCATAATCTTAGATAAGCCAAGCAAGGGTATCCTAGGTAGGAAAGTAGGAATTTGAAGGTACTTCTTGCTGCAATAATGAAGCCTTTTCCTGGGGGTGGGGTACAACTCTTTTTGGATCATACAATATCATTTCCATTTTTAAAAATTAAAATCATACAAATTGAATGTAATCAGGAACATTTTAAAATAAATGTTTCTAATGTTATTATTCAGAGCATAATTTTTTCCAAAATATTTAGTAAAGTTTGAGATTACTGCAAACTTTAAAGTTTACCGACCTTTACCGATTTTATTTTGGGACAGCCAGTGAGAATTTGGGAGCGGATCTTGAACTGAATATGGGAATTTTTCTTACTTCATACGTAAATAATGCAGCAAAACTAAAATACATACCTTATAAACATTTATATATCTGTTTAGTGATAACAAAAATTAATCTACTGCAGTATTAAACGTTTTCAATCAAAAGTCATTACATCACATGAGAACTGTCGAGGCTGCTGAAGAAGACAACTTGTTTTCACGCTGGTGTATTTTTTCTTGTGGCCATTTAATAAAACATAAGTTTGTTTGCTACGATTAAATATAATTCATTTCATCATTGAATAAATATTTTTACGATCTTAATTTTGTCCCACCTCATAGTTTTGAGATTTACTATGCATGGATTAAATTTTACATTGTCAAACAATCGATATTTTAGCAGCATTGATAGAATGAACTGTACGGGCCGCAAGGGCTGACTTCAGACTACCTATCAAGTGTAGTTACCACGACAACCTTTACATATTTAGAAGAACAGGCTGTCCCTTCTATATAACGTACCGAAGATCAATAACAATAATTTACATATTTCACCCACTTTTTTATAAAGTTAAAGAAATTTTTGTAGGTGAAGTTATAAATCTCTGCAGTGAAGGCAATAGTAAACATGGCGAACAAATTCAAATTGCAATCATTTAGACACATTTCAATAGCAAATATCGGTTATATTGACGTTATTTAATTATTTCGATTTATTTCCAAGTTAAGAAATGAAAATAATGTTATTGTTATTTTTGGCGGAAAAAGAATGCCTACTTCACTAAAATGTGATTCTAGCTGGAGTTGTAACACCCCCCCCCCCTTTCCTCTCAAAAAAAGCATAAAAGAAAGGAAGGATAAAATAAAATTGGATAGCTACATTAATACTGCTCCTACGATCATGAGCTTTTTGCCTCCGTTGAGATGATCAGAGACATTAAATAACATATAATAAATGTGTCTCCGAGATGGCGAAGGATTGCCCACATGGCCACAATATCACAATGCCCGATTGGACAAGTACGTCGCAAGATTCACTTGCCCGAACTGAGAATTTACTTGTCCCGGGCAATCGGACAACCGTTAATGTCGATCCCTGTAAGACTAAGACTTCTATATTCCTTCTATATGGCCTTTCAAATATGTGCATTTTTGAATGCATGTTATCACATTATGTCTCAGTTTGCAAAATAGCTGAAATACAAATACATGTACATGTACTTTTCAATGCATAGTTGCTGGAAAAATGTGATCATTGTATATGTCCTCTTATGGAGAGGACTTATATAGGCAGTACCTGCTGTCAAATCCTATTATGATTATGCATTATAAAATATTGTTTAAATTAACTGTATATGTCTTATTCCCTGAATAGGGGGGATGTATATGTAAATATGGTTTGTTGGATGCCTAATTACTGAAAAATATCACCACTGTATATTCGAGTTTGTGGGGTTTTTTTTAAATTGGGGAGAGACATGCAGATGCATACATTTTTTAATAACTTTAAAAATATGTCATCACTGTAAGTTATTTTCTGAATAGGGTAAAAACAATCCAGTTCATTTTCTTTTCTTTTTGACAAATTTAATGCAGCATTATTATTAATTGGGGAAAAGACACTCCACTAAAATATTTTTTGCCAAAGAATAATATGTTTTGTTAGAACAAAAATGGAATTATTATACTAAGTAACTAATTTTTTCATACCGGGAGAGATGTGCCAATACATTATTTTTTCAAAATTTTATACACAATTGCTGGAAAAAAAATAAAGTGATCACATTGTAACATTATTACCTTTTTGGTATTTTAATAAGCAGTTTCAATATATACATAATGCACATTTTTCCACGTTTTCACCTTTTCTCTTTAATTTTGTCCCAGCAAGACCCCACATGCTTATTTACTACCTATTTTATTTTTATATTTTTTATGCAACCAATTTTTATTTTTCTATTTTAGAAAGACTTGATACTCTTTACAATATAATATGTTAAATAACTTTTAAAAAAGAAAAGAAAATTAAAATGTAAAGAAAATGTATAAATAAAATATGAATCTTTGTTTAGCATATATAAGTGTTATAAACTTTTTGCAACTAAAATAGAATTTCTGGTACACAAAGGTTTTCTAGAGATATATTTTTTCTCTCTAGTTTTTAAAAGCATGCAAAGAGATTTAATTGTAAAGCATGCAAAGAGATTTAATTGTAAATTGTCTTTTTTCATATGTTTTCTAGAGTTACTTTTTTTTCTCACTCTAGTTTTTCCTTTCTGAGAAGCATTAAAAGTGATATGATTGTAAAAAAGTGTCTTTTTATAGGTTTTTCTAGAGTTTCTTTTTTCTAGCTTTTCCTCTCTGAGAAGAAAGAAAAGTTTGATAATTATAAAATTATGCATTTTACATTATTTACATTTTGGTGTTTTATTTGAGGGACAGACATTCAGATGCACACATTTTCAAATGAATAATTGCTAAAAAAAGTTACTTTCTGAATAGGTGAGAAACTAAACAAATCATTTTCTTTTCGACAAATTTAATGCATCATTGCACAAAAAAGATATCAATTTTCTTCTTCTTCTCATAATTATAAATTGGGGGAAAGACATTACAGTAAAATCATTTTTGACAAAGAACAATGTGTTTCGTTAAATAATATATGAAATCACTTTACTGAGTAAATATATATTTTTTTCATACTGGGAGAGATATATATATACCAATGCATTATTTTTTCAAAATTTTATGCACAATTGCTGGAAAAAATCTTATTGTAACATTATTACCTTTTGGATATTTTATTAATTATGCAGTCCAATATACATAATGTATATATATATATATATTTTAATATTTTCACCTTTTCTCTTTAATTATGTCTTGCAAGACCTCACAATGCTTTATTTACTACTTATTTTATATTCATATTTTTTATGCAACCAATTTTCATTTTTCTTTGTTAAAAGTACTTGATGCTCTTTACAATGTAATATATTATTAAATAACTTTTTAACAACATTTTGCAACTACAATAGACTTTCTAGTACACATTAGTTTTCTATAGAGATTAATTTTTTTCTCTAGTTTTTCCTGTCTGAAAAGCATGCAAAGAGATTTAATTGTGAAGTGTCTTTTTTCATAGGTTTTCTAGTGTTTCTTTTTTCTCTCTAGTTTTCCTTTTTGATAAGTATGAAAAGTGATATAATTGTAATAATTTTTTTTATTAAGGTACATAAAATATTGATGTTTTATGATTCGCATAAAAAAAAATTAGGTATGTAACTTTCTTGTCGAGATTTTATTGATATTTCTTGTTACGAAGAAATTATAAATAAAAACATAATATATGCATCTTGAAATATTTTTGATTTGATAATTCAAAAGAAAATTAAATACCCCTACTTTGCAATGCAGATTCACAGGAGATAATTCCTCTAAAAATACTAAGCAGGTTCCTACATTTGATCAAACTAGGGCCTGTTCTTGGATAGGAACTTTGTCAGGAATATGACAAGTGTGCAGACGGCCATCTGCAGCTTTTTAGACCTACCCGGACTCTACTGAGTTTGCAAATTACTTCTGTAAATTTTTCTTCAAAACCTTACATGAAAATTTACCATTCTAATTCATAACAACCCAAGGACTTCATCTTCAAATGAAAGTGAACTACAGGTAAACTTTGTTATCTCGAAGTTGACGGGACTGTTGATAAACTTCGAGATATCCAGGGGTTCGACATATATCGAGGGTTATAATTCAAATGAACTTCTAATAAACTTAGTGCAGTGAACATGTACTTAACAGTAAAAACGTCAAATTCCTTCTTGTTTGAAATTCTGTATATGATTTCTTTCATATACATGTACATGTATTTAGCAATAAAAAGATTTTTTACATCCTCTTATAATTCATAAAATAAAAACTTTGCATAGTATGCACAGTCTGAAGTATAATCGTTCTACCAACCCGGCAAGTCAACCGCTAGCATCGTTTCCCATGTATACATAACTGGATATCGTCTATGCTTTGTAAAATTTAAAACTGATCGCTGTCAAATGATGAAAACGAAGTATACATTTTTTTTTAATTGGAAAAACATGTTCATACATGTATAATCAGTTAAAAGAAAATTATTTACCATAATAAAATCAAATGAAAAAGAAGAAACACACACTTTTGTCTAACTACAGAACAACGCTGAATCACAGGGCAAGTTTTCACTGCGACACACGCTCACATGATGGTGTGTACTGACGATTTTAAATTCCGCATGCTCATATATGAAAAATGAATAAATTCTAATTGCATTAAATTACAGAATTTTGTTTCACTTTGATGTTATAATTTTCACTTTCATATGCATAAACTATGCAAGCACGCATATTACACATATAGCATTAAATAGCAATTATCAAGATAAACGTACCCCAGCCACAAAACAATTAACATGTCATCCATGCGTATGCATTAGACTAATACACACAACCTTTGGCTTGTATAATTAAAATCAAGGTAAGCCATACATACACCTTGTATAATTATCGTGCTATTATCTGTTGATCACAGGAACAAAGGTAACCTGTGCATGGCACTGAGATGTGCAATAAGGTTTCGGAATTTTCATTTTTCACCCTGGGGGTCAAATGGGGGTCAAAAATGATTTTTTTTTAAATTTTGCACAGTAGCCTAATCATCTTTTGGAAGATGATTGGTAGTGTCCTGTAGATGTACAATAAGGTTTCGGAATTTTCATTTTCACCATTGGGGTTAAATTGGGGTCGAAAAATGGCATTTTTTAAAACAATAAGCCCCCTGGTTCCCTGAACTCCTCTTACATTTTACACAGTAGCCTAATCGTCTTTTGGGAGATGGTTAGTGGTGTCCTGTAGATGTGCAATACCTGGTTTTGGAATTTTCATTTTCACCCTAGGGGTCAAATGGGGGTCAGAAAATGACGTTTTTTTATACAAAAAGCCCCCTGGTTCCCTGAACCTCTCTTACATTTTACACAGTAGCCTAATCGTCTTTTGGGAGATGGTTGGTGGTGTCCTGTAGACGTGCAATAAGGTTTTGAAACTTTCATTTTCACCCTGGGGGCCAAGTGGGGGTCGAAAAAATGATGTTTTTTTATGCAAAAAGCCCCTGGTTCCCTGAACCTCTCTTACATTTTATGCAGGAGCCTAATCATTTTTTGGAATATGATTGGTAGTATCCTGTATATGTGCAGTAAGGTTTCAGAATTTTCATTTTCACCCTGGGGGTCAAATGGGGGTCAGAAAATGACGTTTTTTTATACAAAAAGCCCCCTGGTTCCCTGAACTCCTCTAACATTTATTTAACACAGCAGCCTAATCATCTTTTGGAAGAATGATTGATGGTGTCCTGTAGATGCAATAAGGTTTCGTAATTTTCATTTTCACCATTGGGGTCAAATGGGGGTCGAAAATGATCTTTTTTTAATACAAAAACAAGGTAAAAAATTTTGTTTGCATGCACCCTTTCTCCATACCACTTCTCCATGTTCCAAGATTGAAGTTTTAATGTCAAAAGGTTCTTAAGTTATGGTTTGGAGGTGTTTTTCTCAATTTGACCTTGAATGAAGAAAGGAGTCAAGGTCAAAATTTTAGTGCAGTGCATCTTTTGTAAATGTCTTTTTTCTATGTTACAAATTTGAAATCCTAATGTCAAAGAGTTCTCAGGTTATAGCCTTGACTATATTTTTATGTAAAGATTGACCTTGACCTTATCAAAAGGTCAAGGAAAAAAAGTTTGGTGGCTTCAACCCTAATTCCATACCACCTCTCCATGTTTCAAGTTTGAAGTCTTAATGTCAAAGGGTTGTCAAGTTGTGGCTCAGATAAAATTTGACTGAAGAAGAAAACTGACAAAAACAATATGTAGATAGACTAGTATAATCTACTTGTTGCACCAAACCTGTAGGAGGAGTAGTTTTGAAAGAACAAATTTGTTTCTACATTATGTAATGAAACTTTCACATAAGATTCAGCTTTTCTTGCCTAGTGGTTCTTGAGAAGGAATTTTTTTTCTTAGATAGTAAAGCATGCTTATAGCGAAACAAGCCTATAATGAACTGACACTTACAGCAAAGCGATTTTCATTCTCCGTGACTTTAAAATATATTGTAAACTTAATGGATATAAGCAATTACACTTACAACAAAGCAAAATCGTCCGTCCCAGACACTTTGTTATAAGCGTGCTTTACTATACATTTCCACGTTTACAAAACTTTGATCCCCTATTGTGGCCGCACCCTACCCCTGAAGGTCATGATTTGGACAAAGTTGAATCTACACTAAGTAATGAAGTTTCACATAATTTTAAACTTTTCTGGACCAGTGGTTCTTCATCAAAAGATTTTTGAAATAACATTAAATTTTCACTCATTCTTATCTCCACTTAAAAGAAGGTTTGACCCTTCATTTGAGCAATTGTTTTACACAAGAAAGAATATTTTGCATGAGAAATAAAACTCTTTGTGTTTCTAAATATTTCATCACACCTCTAGTGTGTTTCTTCTTATTTTAACTAAGATTATGATGATTTAATTATGATTTCAATTTTGTACAGGCCTTTGTATGACAGGGGCCTGGAGGAATCTTGTTAGCAGCCTATGTCCCAAAAGGGGTAGCAGGCACAAGAAAGTTTGTATGAAAAATTATGTTTACGTCTTCAACAAGTCAGGTGATTGTTCACAGTGAGTACTTTTCAAGCACAATTGATCAAGTTCATTTCTGCCTACTGAAAATACTGATCTTGTCAATGAGCAAATTAATAGGAGTTCCAAGTGAAATTTGTAACAAACCATGTTAAAAGACTTCTGGCTGTGTCCTTTTGTAATTATAGATATAGATCAAAAACAAGATAATGCGTAAACTTATTTTTTTCTGGGAGGGATAACATTCTTGCTGCAGTATGGATTAGTGTAAAATCCTCAAAAGTCATCAATTAAAAAAAAAAAGTCTTATAATTCCACTTTTATTTTGACTCAAGTAGATGAAAGAGTAAGAGAGAAAAAAAATTACTCCAGGTATATAGCCCCATGCAAAATTTATATATTTGTGATAGCAAATTCTCAGGAGACAATTTTTGAAAAGCAATTTTCCTTCATGCATTGTTTTCAGAAAACTCAAAGCTGAAAATTTAAAATTTATACCCATGCAACTTTTATCTATATATTGATAAAAATGTAGATTAAAAAAAAGTATGATTAAACATGTTAAATAGCTAAATCAAAGTGTTTTGAATAGCAAAACCAAGCTATACCAGTATAGCTAATTCATCTACACTCAGCTTAATCAATTTTAAGAGATTCTTAAAATATTTATATCACCATTCCTGATTCAAGGGAGAGCTAGGCATATGACCAAAAAAGTCCATGATCTATTGATTTAATAAAGACACAATTATGTAAAGTTGTGAAAAGATCAGGAAATAATAATGACAAGTGGGAAACGGCTGGGTTAATATTCACAAATTTTAGGAGTTTTCAACATTTAAAACCATGCAGACATAACTCCTTCCCCTTTTTCCCCTACCCAGCCCCTGGCTTGTTTATTTATACAAACTATTTATAACTTGTTTTGGTATAAAATAAATTGTGAAAAAATACAAAAATGTACATGTACAATAAGTATAATGGCAGGTCTCTGAATAATTTTCATTTTCTAATTCTAAGAGGGTGGACTGACCCTAGGGGGTCCTGAATAAAATGTCAAGCAGATTATCACTGACACACTTTTGATGCAGGTCATATTGTGATCATTTTGAGTTTCAGGATGAGCATGACTTCAAGGGGTCATAACCTTTATACCATTTAATGCATAATGACTCAAGGGACAATATTATATATGGTTAAGGGGAGAAGTTTTCAACCACTTTCAAGATACAATGTACAGCTGAACGTCGGTATCTCGAACATGGATATCTCGAATATCATGGACATGTCGAAGTGATTTGGAAGTCCCAATCCCTTATTCTTTAAATATCTCGAATCCTCAGGATATCTCAAAGTTTTTTCTCGGTCCCATTGAGTTCGAGATAACGAGGTTTGATTACAGTTATATATATGATCATTTGAAGTTTTGAGGGTTGGGAATGACCTCTGGGGGGTCATGACCCCATATATCCTATTTAGTGTGTTATAATACAAAGATGACTCAGGGGCTTTTGCTTTAATGAAAGCTATTTTATTGTTTCCGGTTCCAAAGAGTGGGAATGACCCCAGGGACTTGCCTCATTGTATAATTTGTATAATTGTGGCATTCCAATGATCTTTGACCCTTTTCCAACTATAGACCCCTAACCATTTTCATTTCCGATTATTTTACCCCGTTCTAGTCGCCCATGTGGCGCAGTGGTTAGAACATCTACTCTAGAGTCGTGGAGTAAGGAGTTGATCGTTAAATCGAGGGTGAGAATCCACTGCGGGACGTGGAGACCAGTTCGGATGAGACTGTTTAAACCGAGGTTCCGTGTTGCAGTAGTTGTTGGCACGAAAAAGATCCCTCACTGCTCAATGGCCCTAAGTGCCGACCATAGCCATAAGTTAAAATTTGCAGTCCTCCATGCACCGGCAAGTGGTGGCGTCTCCATTTGAGTGAAAAATTCTCGGGAAGGACGTTAAACAACAAACAAACCCCGTTCTATACTAAACTTCTAAAATAATATATTCATAATGTACTTACCGCCTGTTATAGGTACTACATGTTAACTTGATAGAATAATAAATCCATTTAAAACACACACTAAATATTAATAATCCCAGTGGTAATATTGATGTACATACACCATGTGCAAAACATTAATGATAACGGTAAAAGTAGTGTTCGCAGTGTGACGTAATTCCACGCACGAGTCTAGAAATTTTCCAAAAAGGTGTACATTTGTAAAATTTATATTATAATTACATACAATTTTTTTCATAAGTTTGTGTTATCTATTCTAAATAAGATAGGAAAACTGGTGAATCGTGGGTGGGGGTTGATTTTTGACAAAGGTGACTGGGTCAAGGTTTGAAGGGGTTCTCCGAGTTCTACCCAAATACTGATAAAATTTACACAAGTTGTCATTTTGGCATCTAATTTTTTTAAGTTCATCAAAAAAAGCTATGCACTAAAATAATAATATTTGTTGTTTCGACAATAAATTCAACAAGTTCCAATATCATGGGTCAAAAATTAACCCCCCCCCCATTTTTACACAAATCTTTCAAAAATTCTCTCTTTATCAGAATTTACATTATTAGATTAGGTAATACCAGACTGGTAATGAAATATTTACATGCTCGGATCTAGAGGGGGGTCGGATGGGGTCCGGAACCTATATACGAAATCTATATACGAAAGCAACTAAAAGTGACCTTGGACCCCCCCCCCCTCCCTAGAAAACACAGACCCCTGTTAAGCTGGTATGAAAAGTTATACATATGAAGCTTTAAAAATGAGCGGCCAACCCCCCCCTCCCCCTCCCCCCCCCCAACTCCACCATGAAATAGGTTTTCACATTTGGGAAAGGAGTGTAGGTGTTTGGTTTTTTTTTTTTTTTGGTTTGTTTTGTTTTCTTTTGTTTTTTTTTTTTTTTTTTTTTTTGCTTGTCAAGAAATTTCTGGGTTGGATCACCCTGGAAAAAATTCCTGGATCCGCACCTGATTTACATGAAAGGCCCATATGAGCTTCATGTTCACCGGTATATTTTATGCTTGATTTAAATGTGTGCTTCTTCCCTGGTTACCAGTTAATTTGAAGGAGAGCAGTCAGAGCACATTTAGAGGCAAAAACCTTAGTGCGGGTATTACTGTCTTATGACAGCATCTAGTTTAAAAAGAAAAGACATGAATTTCAAATAAGACTGCATGTATCTACTTTTCAAAAACTGAGAAGTAAATTTTTTTCGCTTTGTGCTGAATGCAACAACATACGTAGTTGTAAACAAGTGGAATATCAAAGGCGAAGTGCACAGTCCTGAAATCAATCAATTCCCCGCCTTTTTGTATATTTTGGCTTTATTTTTAAAACAAGATTTATGTTCAGTGGGTCTTCATATGGTGCAAAAAAAAAATTGCAACCCGCCTTAGCAGCTAATTTGCGGTGATAATAATGTATATATTGTATAATATATACTATTAAGGTTTCTGGATGGAGGTAAATGCAAAATTTACAGGATGATAACAGGCTGAAAATTTTGCATGTACCCCATACAGTAAAATTCAAATTTACACATGATAGTTGAACACCCTCCCTTTTACTAATTTTTATTAATTTCATTTGGCGTTTTTTTTTTTTAAATTATGTAACGATCTGGAAGCAAAATGCAATGGCAAACTTTTTAAACATTGCAATGTTACTTTCCCCGCTTTCGCAAAGGCGAGGGACATGATTGTTCTTCTAAAGGCAAACTTGTTTGTAAAAAAAAAAATAAAAAAAATAATAATAATAAAAAAATAAACAGTTTTAAGAGTGTCCAAATTTGTCAATGTTCCTAATTGTTGAGGCCTGTTTTTTGCATCGCAGCAAAGTTAATACAAGAGGCCCATGGGCCACAACACTCACCTGAGTCACTATGGCCTTGATGCCCTACATGTACATCAGGATATTTTTCCTATATATTCTTAGGTAAAACTTTCATCACGTTTTTGGCCCCACTCTATTCCCGGGAGTCATGATTTGAACTACATGTAATTATGCTTTTGCTGCTCTTAAGATGATTTTTAAAAGATTTTTTTCCCTATATATTTCTATAAAAAAAACTTAAAATGATTTTAAAAGATTAATTTTTTTTCCTTTATATATTTCTATATAAAATTTATGATTTTTAAAGATAAATTTTTTCCTATATATTTCTATATAAAACCTTAATTTTCCATTTGGCCCACCCTTCCCCCCGGGGTCATGATGTGAAGAAACTTGAATCTACACTACCTGATGATACTTCCATATCAATACGATTAATCGTGCATTTGCTGTTCTTAAAAAAAAATTAAAAACCTTTTTTCCTATATATTCCCACGTATACAACTTTTGATTACCTATTCTGGCCCAATCTTACCCCCGTGGATCATAATTTAATTTATGAACTTAATTGGATCTACACTACCTGTGTTTTTTAAAAAGATTTTTCCAATGTATATAGTAAAACCACCCTATCAACGGGGGTTATGATTTGAACAAACTTGAATCTAAACTACTTGAGGATATTTCATATTAATATGACTAATTAGAACTTTGCTGTTCTTGAGAAGAAGATTTTGTTTAAGATTATATTGTTCTATTACACTACATAATCTGCTTTTGAAATATGTTTGCTTTAATTTAAACGACTAAATATTAGTTGAAATATCTTAGAGTAACCCCCCCCCCCCCCCGATGCTACGTGCCTGCATAAAATGTAGACTGGTCTTGCGCGATGGACAGACAACCGCTAATATTAATATCGGGATCGATATACACAACGAAATCTTTTGTGTAGGAGATACGAAATAAAGCATGGCGCAAATTGTAAATACTACTGTTACTGAATTAACAACGGTTAACAAATCTCAGAATCTACAAAATGTCCTTTGATATGTATTGACTTTCTGAATCAGCAGGTAATGTTCTTGATCTAAAGGATGAACATTGACTTCGATAAATTAAATGATCATTTATACAGTAATTGTAAGTTTGTAAATCAGCTGTTGATGTTTGTGTGAAATAATAATATGTTTTACGGTGTGACTGTTGGGGCGAGCGCAGTTGTACTATCAAAAACCTATACACAGCTTACACTTGTAACGTTGATCCCACAGGCACTCCTTTCGTATACGAGGCACCCCCTACTTATTTTTACCACAAGGTACCTAACTCAATTTCAGGCACCCCCACTTCAAGCTCTCATTTTTTGCACAGGTGCTTGAGGACAGGACCCCCCCCCCCCCCGATATAGACCCCCGGGCATGTTCGACTTTTTTCTCATAAATTATAGAATGACACATTTGTGATATAATCTCTATATCATCATTACAGAAAATTGAGTTAAACAAACATTTTATAAAAATTACTACCCTACCCTATATATATAAATTAACAAGGTTACCAGTCTAGACGAACTCCAAAAACAGCGTTTCCGGAAGTAAGAAATTGAGACTGAAAAAGACTCCGAAAATAGAGTCTGCGCATGCGCACACACACAAAAAATGGCGATTTTTGAGCAAAAATGATGGGTCTACAAAAACTGTCCATGCAAAGTTTTGGAAAGTATGGCAATTATGCCAGTACTCAGAAATGCTAAACAAAAGACGTTGGAAGAGATCGTATTTGTTAGATTTTTGATTTTATTTGCAAAAAAGGAGATATTTACTTTTAAAGTTAACGTTTCAGGTCAGATCAATTACAGAGAAAATGATACGTTTTGAGAAGTAAATATGCATAATAAAAGGGATATATATGCAAAATGGGACAATATGTATTGTAACTGTTAAAAACTTGACTGAATTTTACACATAAATTAGCATTACGGTTTTTTAATTTGTGTACGACATCTGAATTGAACGCGTAAGTTTTTACCATAGTTATTTACCGATTTTTTTATCACATACGAACAGATATTATTATGAAAACATTTTTAAAACTATTATCTATCAATATAATAACTTTAAAAACCACTCTTCTAGATATTAAGGACACAACATGTCTTCTAAAAATGAACATGTTAATATCTCTGCTCCGTGGTGAAAAATGCGCATTTTCTGATTAAAATAAATACAAGTTGGGTGTCTTCAATAATAAATTTAAAGCACCTTTATTGTAGGAACGACATAAAATTTAAATCAAGGAGACAATAAATTAAATAAGAAAATATTTCTTACCGGCAGAATTGAATTCGATGTCGTATATCCAATTCACTATTATGCAAGAGTTTGAAGCGATAAATAAGTCAATATCCACAAAATAATTCAATAAATGCAATTATCCATTCAACAAAAAATAAAACGAAGTAATAATGCACTAAATACAGCCATTATGCAGCCGTTTATTTGGAGAAAGCGAGCGACAATCCATTGTTTGTTTACATCGGACGCCATTTTGCCGCAATGCATGATGGAGCCAAAGACTTCATTTTCGGAGTTCACGCTGTTTTTGGAGTTCGTCTAGACTGGTTACCAACTTCGTCTGCAAACCGAGAGGCACTGCCGAGGAATTTTTGTTGAATTGTCTCATAAATCTACACATAGCCCTAAAATCAACAGCTCATGTCGTAGGTTAAATATTCTTTTCATTAACCAGCAACTCTCATAAAGGTTTAGGCACTTCAACAGTCGTTTCGGCCAATTTGCCACAAGGATGTTAGCGTTTTTAAACTGATCAAAGCTTATTCAATGGAAGTGATGAGGATACGACTTTCTACCCAAATACGCAGTTCTGCAGAAAGTCTGAAACACTGTTTTGAAATAAGCAGTGATTCATTTTGAAAATGGTTATCATGGGTCTAAAGGACCCCTCTTAATGACAACAATGAGTCCCATGCCAAAATCAATGCGTCCAAATCCAAGGGTACCGTATATTAGATGTTACAGAGGAAATTCTAGTGAAATAAAAAGGGTATTGCACGAAAGTGCAAATGTTTTATTGTAGCTGTGAGTGATTTATAACTTTACTATCAATTGTCCAAGTAAGAGTACATGATTTTGTGTCATAAAAATAATATATTGTCCACTGTGCACTTCGGTTCTATTTTTAGATCGTACATACGATCTCACACATTGTATCAGTCATAAAATGCACAGAAGCAGAATGAAGTAAAAAAAAGTTTAAGAAGAAATGACAAATAGTCAGAATAAAAATGATTAAATTTTATACTTCTTAGCTTGTAAGGAAAAAACGAAAAGAAAAAAATAATGATACAGGTTACAGCTTAAATACAAAGGTATAGTATTCACTTCAGAAACGTTCCACGTACGGTATAGACATAATAAGTGATAATCGAACTATGCTATCTAACTCTCAAACATTTTCTGATAATTGCTTTTAACTGCAGTTGTGAAATCTGACCTGTTGTTGGCAGCCTTATACCTGTTAAAATCGCTCATGCATATCGCTTAGCACGTGGATATGATGCAATCGGTCAAGTTTTGAATCAGATTATACCGAAATAATTTAAAATAGTACATGTCCTTCTATAAATTTATTGCGTCCATTGGGATTAGTGGTGTCCTTCTATAAATTTATTGCGTCCATTGGGATTAGTGGTGTTCCAATCATCTGTATAAGGTAGGAAGAAAAATTAAAGGAAAACAGACACACACTCAATAAAACACTCAGATGATATCCTTTTATTCTTTTACAGCAAAATAAACAACAAACACATGTGTAGAAAGTAGTCATTTACCCATTCTTACCATTTAATTAACTAAATTGATAGACTTTGTAAATGTCCGATTATATTCGATAATAAGTTTGTTACAGTAACCCGATCATCGATTATGAAATTCTTACCGATTCCCATCACTTATTGGGATGCACATTTATTGAAATAATGCGTCCTGGGCAAAATTTGTGCGTAATTTACGCAGGACACACACCAAAATGAATCACTGAATAAGCATTTGAAGAAATTTGGTTGAAATACACTTTAAAAATATATTTCAAATGTATTGGAAGCATAGAGTTCTAAACCACTAATGTAATTGAAATGTTTCTATTTTTTTTTTCAACTACCCGATTTGCAGGTTTCGTTTCCGATCTCTCGAACTTCCAATCTCTCGAAGTTCTCTATCTCTCGAACCAAGACCTGGGTCCCGTTACACACATTTCATTGTTTTTTACTCTCTATCTCTCGAAGTTTTGATTGCGCTTTGTACACGCCAATCAAGCGTGAAATTAATGCAGCTTGGACTTACCTGGATAACAGTGAACGCCTGGGGCTGGCATGGAGGTGTTAATTGGGTGTTTACATAGATGACACTACACCTGTGAGCATCTGAGTGTTGATATAAATAATTGGTTATAATTGGTAAATTATAAACGAATTGCTTCACAACTTATTTTTGACTTGACAGCGCGACGAAAATTTTTAGAAAATAATTTAAGAGGCGTGTCAATAATTTTCCATAGATTATGAAGTTTTTATTAGAATGTACATAATCCCAGTATGACAAACATTGCACAAGAAATCCTATCTCAAGAATTAAATACCGATTTAATACGAGAAATCTGTTAAAGTACCTGATCAGGCCCGTGGGTTAGCCACACCGACGATTGATATTCAGATTTTATGTAATCATGAAATGGGAACAAATAAATGTTGAAACTTAAAGAGATCGTTTTATTTATTCAAAATACGATCATTGTTGTTGAAATCAAGTGAATTATCTGTAAACTACAATGAAAACGTGCAATGCTATTATCAACATATACTTCCGGTATTTATAATAGTAGAACAATGATGATCGGAACTGAAAATTCCGGATTTTATTCACTTTCTATCTCTCTAACCCCTTGATCTCTTGAACTTTTCTTGCGGTCCCTTGAACTTCGAGAGATCGAGAGTCACCTGTATATCAAGAAAAAATCTCAAGTACAATCATTAACCTACTTTAAAATGACATTGTTCGCTTTGAGAGAATTTTTTCTTGTCAATTAAATCATTTCAAAGGTCTCTGGTAGAGCCTCTTTATTGTAAATCACTCATTTATTCCTCGAAAATTTGATACACATGATACATAATAAGACTTTAGATGGGATACAAAGCTTTGTTGGGGTTATAAATGTAGGATAAAACCAGAGACTTCCGAGTATGCCATTCCGAGGTCTCTGGTCCACGGAGCCAGTATCAACCAAACTTGACACAGGATATCTCTGGGTAAAGAGAAAGTAAAATTATTCAAAAATCATTTTGTCAGTAACAGCAGGAACAAAATATTCTTACTGATATGCAGGCATCCTCAGGCTGACTGGTAGTGCAGATTCATGTTTGTTCAGCTCATGGGCCTGATGGGGGAGGGGAGGGGGGGGGGGCAACATAGGGAATCAAAGTTATACAATGGAATATAAAGCAAACTACATAAGTAGTCTTTAAAAATCTCAACAGCAGGGCAATAATTAGTCATCCTCACCTAAGCATTAGTCAGGTACTGCAGGTCAATGAAATAGGCAGAGGCCACAATAGAAGATGTAAGGGAATATATGAAAGAAAAAAATCTCAAGTACAGCTGGACAGTGAATAGTCAACTAAATTTGTAATCATCCTCAAGTAGCACAGATTTTTTTTTAATTTTGTATAAATCATGTACCTAGGGGGTAGGCAGGGGTGACAATAGAAGTTTTTCAAGGAAATATATGACAAAAAAGCTCAAGAAAAGCAGGACCATGAGTAGTAAAAAAAATATATGTAAGGAATACGAGGCAGTGCAGATTCAAGTTTGTTTAAATCAGGGCCCCAGGGGAAGGATGGGTCTATAATATGGGGTCCAAAATTTTCATAAAAATATAGGAACAAATATCTGAAGAACAGCAGGGTCATGGTAACTCAGGTGAGGGTTATGGCCCATGGGCCTCTTGCATTATATATACCAACTGGGGGGGGGGGGGGGTGAAATGATAGGGTTGAAAAAGATCATGTACATTGTACATGATACGCTGAAAATGTATCATTGATAATTCATGGTAAGTATCACACTATATCACCTTTCAATTTTTTATATATTAATATTGTGTCTCTTTGTTCTGGAATAGTAAACTATCTTTCATAGTTTCATATAATGTAAGAATAAAAGATATGGATTACTTCTTCAACCATTCACATATTTGGAAAGCTGTGAAACAAAATGTAAATGGCAATGATAAAAAAAGTTTTTGACAAAAATTAGATAATGCTCAATGAAATAGAAGTAGCAATATGCTAATACTCTTTCATAAAAACTGGGCAATAATTAACTTTCTTTCAGAAATAAATATGAAATGCTGAAAATGTGATTTACTGTGATATGCAGGTCTATGTTTTTTTGGTACCTCAATAGGATACAATTTTTTCATCGGGGTAATATTGATACATGTATATTGTTACACCTCTAATTTGATTGACATAATACATACATTAAAAAACATCCACACATCTATTCCTATATACAATATACACGACATTTATTCCTACATGTGATATACACAGATCTCTTTGTACCTTCAATTCTTGGCACACAGAAGTAAAGTAATAAAAGTGAACTGACTGTATGCTATTTGAAATATATAAATTTGTACAAACATTTGCTTAACAGATATACATGTATCTGACATGTACTATATTTTCATGATTTTTCAAGGAAAATTGTAATTGTGTTAGACAAAATGCCATCTCTGAATTTACCCATAAACATTTGAAGTAACAGCATCTTTGAAGATGAACTTCTTCCTACCATCTTCAAAGATGCTGTTACATTGAACTTTTGGTGAATATCCACTTTGTGACATTGTTCCGATTTTCTTCTGTCAGTTTTGATTTTGTATTGGGGAGATTTGCCTCTACTGGCTGTGAGTCAATACTAGTACTCGGTTATTGAAGTCAAATGAGAAGACAAGGAGCTGAAGTACAATTATTATCTCTTGGCTAAATCAGAAAAAAAAATGATTAAATTCACTACATGCAAATTATTTACTTAATTTATCATTTGGATATATAAGCATACTACCAGGTATATGGAATATACTGTATAGAAAATACAGTGTATGAAAAATCATATTGGAAAATGTATATTACAGTTACATTTATAATATTTTATAGCTATGTTTTTTGTATCATAAATATATAGTGATGAAATATATTAAAAGGAGGAAAAAGTAGTGTTTGTGGGACAACTTAATATTAGATTGTCAGAATTATTAAATTCTAATGAACTTGTACTGTTTACAGGGAAATTTTCGCCCCCCGTTTTATTTTTGCCACTCTCGCCCTTCACACAGGTGGGCGAATTTAAAAACCATAGTATAATTTGTTTAACAGAATTTTGACTGGGCAAATTAAAAATGGGGCAAAATTGTTTGCAAGTGTGAAAGGGTGAAAATAACATAGGGCAAAAATAACCCTGTATACAGTATTTAACGTATGATTTTAGGAAGAAAATGGTTGGAGGAGTCTGAAATTCTACAGCATGGGAAAAGTCAAGAAAACACCTATAAAGGTAGATATGTAAAAAAAAAAAACTACTTGTTAATATTACATTGCATTCATTTTAACAGAAATAGTGAAATATTATACATGTACATATATTGATAGATTAGTCATTTGTTTTTGACAGGATGAAAAGCAAAAGAAGATTTCAAGTTTTTTTCAGGTATGGGTTGTTTTTATTGTGAACATTGGCTCAAGGTTATAGCACCTGAGTATATTTGTCTGTGCTGACTGCTGATCTTGTCCTAGCATTAACTTTATTATTTCATTTAATCAAATATTTGTATTTAAGATGAAAACCCCTTAAAACTCGAGGATATGTGATAACCCCAAACCAAGGTCATTATGGCAAGCTTAAAATAATCACAGAAAACCTCAAATTCTTAACCAGGGACATCACAACAGCTATGTGCTTTGTTAAGGAAAAGGTGTATACATGTGTTGTCTGTATAAAATACCTGTATTTATCTTTTTATCTTTAAAAAGTAAATGTTTTTCAGCAGGGAAATAGTACTAGTAAACCAGCCACCAGTAATTTATTTACAACTCTTGGAAACAAACCCACAACAGTGTCTAAGTTATCCCTCAAGAGGAACAAGTCCACAGAATCTCTAAAAAGCAACCAAACTGACAAGATTGATGCAGCAAGTAGGAAATGTGTTCAATCTAGCTCAGTTAAAAGCAATGTAGGGCTGCCCAAAAGAACTGAAGGGGAGGGAGACATACCTCATAAGGAGCCAACAGTAATTCCAGAAACACAGTTATTCAAAAGCCCAGCTCTCTGTAAGCAGGGAGATGAGAGAAATGACTCAATCAGTGATTGTGAAGAAATAATGATTCCTGATACACCAGAAGATTCTAAGGTGGAGCCTAAAGGGAAGAAAGGCTTTGGGAGAAGTTTTTTGACATCCACTGCAGCAGTTGGGAAGAAGCCTGGTCTGACAAAAGCAGAGATAATTCAGAAGAAACATTTATCTAGAGCTCGAAAGAGTTTAGTTTCGATATCTTTGTCTAGTCATATGAATGGAAATATCACTGAAAAAGAAATTGATAAAAATTTGGAGAAGGTTGAAGGAAATGGATGCCATGAAATCCTGAGTGATGTAACTGTTGAGGTAGACCACAGAGATTCTGGCATTGGTCTAAAAGAAAGCTTTGATAACACAAGATTATTGATGGAAAATGAATCTCAGGTTTTTGGCCAAACAAAGATTGGGAAAAGCTCAGAAAGTATGCAGGATCAAGGTTTAGTAGAAAAAGAAAATATTGAAAGTGATGCAGAGAATATATGTGACTCAAGTTTGATCACAATGGATGCAGAGACACCCACTAAATTGTATGAAACTTCCATCAAGAGGATGTCAAAAACTGGGGAATCCCCTGAATACAAAAGAATCACTGCGGAGGATGATTTCAAAGACAGCAGTGATGTCATTATAGATAAAAATAGAGTTAAACGCAATCTGTGTAATGTAAAACCTAGTGAAAAAAGGAAGAAAATAAAACCCAAAGTATCAGCAGTGAATAATTACCAACTGACAATGAGTACACATAGGAAAAATGAAAGTGAAAGTGATGTGACAACAGCTGATGATGATGTTCTAGGAGAGTTACTGGGAGAGCTGGATGCCAAAACAAATGCAGAACCTTTGACATTTGTTGATGAAAATACACCCTTAACAACACTAAAATTAAAGAATAGAAAATCACTCTCAAAGAAGAAGAGCCCATTGTTGATAAAGAATGCAGAAGTTTCAAAAGAGGAGCAGATGTTATTTCAGACTTTGGACGAGGAAGTTCATGCAGAATTTCAAACAACTAAGGAAGTTTCTGCTTCTGTGCAACATTCGGAAACATGTGCTCCAAAGTCACCAACTCCTCGCACTGCAGTGTCCATGAAGCTTAAATCTTCCCAGAATTCTATTCAAGTTGAACGGTTTCAAGACACTTACAAAGAAAGTATGGATATTGAACTGGTTGGAACACCAGAAGATTCTGAAAAATTGACAACTGCTACACAAAACATTAAGGAGTTTGCTTCCCAAATACCAAAAGCTCCTCCAATGGTGGATGACATTGAAGAGTTCCAGTCTCAGATGGATGACAGTCTTTGTGAAGGCTTGGATGCATTGTCACCATTCAAAACAAATGTAAAGGTGAACAAGTAAGTACATGTATATAGTTATATTAGAGTAACAAACTGTAAACATGTTTATTTGAGGGTAATCTTAGGTTAGTGCTTTTCATGCATGCCTTGTTCCACTTATTCAGGTACACCAAAGATAATGAATATAAATGTTCTAAATTTCTGAATGCACCATTTTATGATTGTGTTAATATATTCTTGGTGAAGAATACAAGATGTTTTAGTTGTTTTTTATAATGAGAAATTTCAGTATTTGTAAATGTTAACAATATGTTTTTTTTACTTTTTAAGAACAATAGATGCTGAAACTGAACTCCCAATATGTACAAAATATGGAAGGCATACTGTTGTTAAGAAAGAGCATGTCAAGTAAGTAGTAATGTGCAGTTTACGTTTAATTGGGAAATAAAGTAAATATGAACATTTATGCTGGGTTTTTTTCTATGAAACAAATGAAAAGAAACTGTATTTAAATTTGGCCTTTTTCAGCCATGAAGTAGTGCTGAATGTGAAGACATATGACACTGAAGAAATGAGGACTTGTGTACTTTGTGGATTTTGGTAGGTGACATGTATGATCCTTGTTTCAGCAGAAAGAGATATGAGGCTGTGTTGTATTTAAATTATGTTTAAAATGCACTGGATTGCTACACATACAGTGCAGACCTCATTAAAAAGTTCAATATCATGGTCCATGTAATTTGTATTGTTAATTCCACTTATATTTTTTCAAGTATTGAAATCCCAGCTGCAAGTTATCAGTTTGTATGGTTTCTTAGACATGGTTCTGTAAAATTTTGTTGAATACTCTTTGAGTGTTGGAGGGTGATACATGTAGGGATATACATTAATGCTGTATTTGAAAAATACTTCCGGAATGCTCTCTTTCTTTTTGAAGGTCAGATACACATGTAGAGGAGGGAGACACAATTCACATCCTTGGAACGTTTGACAGTAATGGAATTTGTAGAATCACAGACAAAGAAGGCTTTATTATAGTTAACCCTGATCTCCTGTTGTCAGGGACAACTGTGGTGTCTAGTATATTCTGCATGAGAAAGTAAGTGTCACTACCTTAAACTGTGTATATAAGCAGATGTAAGGAAAAATCTACATTAAATCCATGATGTTTTCTGATTTTTGTGTAAGAAAGTTCTTCAGTGGCTTTTTGGTCAAAGAATGGGATGGGGTTGGTTGATATTTATGTCTGTCCAATATTACTGAGTGAAATTTGGCATGGCTTTTAAAAGTGTGCTTAATTACTTGCAAATATCAAGAACAAAGATTATTATCAAATCAAGATTATGAATCAAGATTAAAAAAAAGTCAATTACGATACATGTAGCTTGTTGTAACCATCCTTGACATTGTGTTGAACAAAAATATTTTTTATAATGAACTTAATATTTTAAACAGTTCCTTCCTCCCTTTTTTTCAGATCCATCTTAAATGACAAATTCAAGGTAAAGACAATTCTTCCAAATAAGAAAATAAGAAGAAAAAAAATCCCCAAAATAAAAGATTTCAAAATACTTTTTGAAATAATGTGAACAATTTACCAAGGTCATGCATATGAATTGTACCTTTATATGTTGGAGAATTTTGCAATGTTTTTGTTGGTCCTACAGATGTGAAAAATAAGATTGAATTAAAAAAGAAAAATATTGTTATCTAGGGATGTGACAGAGGAAACATCCAGATGTTATATGGAAGCATCATCCACTCAGTATTTCAAGAGGTAATCTTTTCTCAAATCTATATCAGATGTTTAATAGAAATGTTCCTGTACTGCAGTACATGTATAGGAATACATAGGTGTTTTGTTTTTTTTTTTGCAAATGTTCTAAGAACAACAAAGCCATTGTAATTCATCGTTTACAAGCAAGCGTTGTCACGTACAGTTTTCTTTGGTATCTCCAATTTCAATATCTCAAATACTATGGATATGTTAAATTGAGATGATGTCCCATCAACCTTTTTTTAACTTTGATATCTTGAATCCTAGATATCTCTCAGTAATTTCTCAGTTCTATGGGTTCAAGATAATGTGGTTTGACTGTATATTAATTTTTGCCCAAGCCATTAGTCTTGGCCTCAAGAGCAAAGATGGGGCTAATGCTGACCATTGGAATTCAAAGTTTTAATTTTGATATATGTAATACATGTACATACTTGAGAAAAATAAGCTGATAATCTATGGACAGCTGAAAAGAAAATTATTACACAATTATCACACATACAGTAGAATTATATTTCTAAAACCATGGCTTAAATTTGAAATACAGTAGGGGTCGTCAATATTATACATTTGTCAGAAGAAATTGAATTTAAACAGTACTTATGGTGCAAGTGCAAATATTTTGTCCATGTTTCATGAAAGGTTTTAAGAAAACAGATGTATGAAGAGAACCAAATCACAGCAGAGGCAGAGAACACAATGAAACAAAGCAAATTTATCCATGAAATGTAAGTTATGATAAAGATGAAACTGATAAAACACAGAAGTATTTTGTCCTTGAATTATCAGATACATGTAAATCTGTTTGCACATCCAGAATTGTGAATGAAGAAATTTAAAAATTCTGCTTGTTAGCTTCTTCTATAATATTATATATGTATATACTGTATACAGGGTTATTTTCGCCCTTTCACACTTGCAAACAATTTTGCCCCATTTTAAATTTTTATGCCCCCTTCGAAGAAGGGAGGGCATATTGCTTTGCTGCTGTCTGTCGGTTGATCTGTCTGTCTGTCGGTCCACCAACAGTTTCCGTTCATTTTCTTTGCAGAGGTTGCACATATTGAAATGAAATTTAATTGGTATACCAGAAAAATATCTAGGTCAAGTTGTGTGTTGGGTACAATTGAGAAATTTTTTACAGAGTTATGCCCCTTGAACTTATAAAATATTCCAAAAATTCCAATTTGGAGGGGGGCATAAGTGTTTCACAAGCATCTCTTGTTTTAGGTATGGCAATGGTGTGACAGATTTACAAGTAATGGAAGAAATTAAAAAATATATCCCACCCTTACAGAGCTGGTTGCTGAAACATACTCAGTATACTCAGAGTATGATAGGAGCACAAAGGTAGGAAAATGCACCGAGTACACTCTCTGTAAAAGGAGCTCAAAGGTAGGAAAATACATTGAGTACACCCACAGTAACAGGAGCTCAAAGATAGGAAAATACACTGATTACACTCAGAGTGTGATAGAAACTCGAAGGTAGGAAAATACACTTGAGTACACTCAGAGTGGTAGGAAAATACAGAGTACACTCTGTGTGTGATGGGAGCTTAGAGATAGGGAATTATGCTACATTGTAAGTTTGCTTATATAATTATGAGAGCTAAAAAGTAGGATAACACACTGAGTACACTTGGGTTACATGTTGGGAGCTCAAAGATAGGAGAGCATATTGAGTACACTGGAAGAGTAATAGGAGCTAAAAGGTTGGAAATCAGATTGAGTACACTCAGAGTATGATTTGAGCTTAAAAATAGGAAATCATCTTTAGTACATTTATGGTGAGAGGTCAAAGATAGCAAATCTTAGAGTGTGATCAAAAATGGGGGGGGGGGGGTCTCAGTTTTTATTCGTAGATCAGATTTCATTCAGATAGTCTATAAAATCTGAATATGGTAGTAATGCATTAATTCTTAACTTGTTAAAGGTAGTTTTTGGATAAGGAAGGGACTAGAGCATGAAAATGTGTTTGTGAATATAATTTACTCTCAGCTCTGAATTCTGTATTACAGCAAAACATCTGGTAACATTACTGTTAGCAGTGTTCGAGACATTGAGGAAAACATCTGGTCACCAAGGTAATTCTGAACTAGAGTTTCACTATTTTCTTGAGTAGGAGATAATATACAATATACAGAACTGCATATACAATATAGATCTCTTGTCTATTGATGAGATATCGTTTTGAATTTAGGTTTGGAGTGAAAGGCAAAATTGATTTGACAGTGGATGTTAAGGTAATAATCTTTGTATTTTATGTGTTTATCAGTTTTCCTTTATAACACAAGGAGGTATTTATGACTGGACAACAGACAAGAGGTGGATTCAGGGGGTTGGGGTGGGGTGGGGGGGGTCAGGTTTGGAGTGAAAGGCAAAATTGATTTGACAGTGGATGTTAAGGTAATAATCTTTGTATTTTATGTGTTTATCAGTTTTCCTTTATAACACAAGGAGGTATTTATGACTGGACAACAGACAAGAGGTGGATTCAGGGGGTTGGGGTGGGGGGTGGGGGGTCAGGAACACACAATAGAAGCAATTTAACTATCAATTTTTTTATTTTTTTTTAAAGGGGGGGGGGGATACTTGTTCTTCATTTAATAAGTATTCCATGATTCTGTTTTAGCTGAATAAGAACCATAGAGCTACTGTCCCTCTGGAACTAAAAACAGGAAGAGCCAGTTTCTCCATGGAGCACAAAGGCCAAGTATGTTATATATCTATCATGATTTATGGGCATAAATGATGTACGGTGAAAACTGTCTAATCCGACACCTGTGCAATCCGTTTCACTGTGAATTCCGACCCTTATTTTCATTCCCGTTTTACTATTTTCCATCTGCTTTACACAGTGCAATACGACTTCCTGTCTATTCTGACACAAAATTTCTCTCCCAGTGCATGTCAGATTAGACTGGTTTCACTGTACACATATGTCACATCTCAACACAAATTAGTCTCAGTGTATGGTTTGCATTAGTGGAAGTTTACTACTGGTTTTTCTTGGCTTGAAATGTTTCAATCTTATACTTTAATGCAAAATGTATATTGTTTACTCTTATTAATAAGTTAATTGGTTGAAGTATTGAGAATATAGAGTATAAAAGATTTTTATTCAAAACATGTTTTTATGAAAATCATGTATGATTAAGTAGGTAGTATTCTCAATTATGAAATACATGTACTGTATGTTATATATTAAGAGAATTTATGCATATACATGTTGTCAAAACATATATGATAACCAACAAGCTTATACATGTAATAAGAAATACTCAACTGGACATAAAAAATGAAATAATGGAACAACATTGTCTGTCCATGGCTATTCACTGTTATGGTTGATTGACACATATATGTACTTTTTCCTGGTTAAGATTCAATGTAATTCTGTGGTGGTTAAGATTCAGTGTTATTCTGTGGTGGTTAAGATTCAGTGTTATTCTGTGGTGGTTAAGATTCAATGTAATTCTGTGGTGGTTAAGATTCAGTCTTATTCTGTGGTGGTTAAGATTCAATGTAATTCTGTGGTGGTTAAGATTCAGTCTTATTCTGTGGTGGTTAAGATTCAATGTAATTCTGTGGTGGTTAAGATTCAATGTAATTCTGTGGTGGTTAAGATTCAGTGTTATTCTGTGGTGGTTAAGATTCAGTGTTATTCTGTGGTGGTTAAGATTCAGTGTAATTCTGTGGTAAATTTTAATAGGTGACCCTATACAGCATGATGAGTTCAGATAGACGTCAGGATCCCAAACAAGGTCTTCTCCTGTACCTAAAGGAACCAGTCATGAAAATGATAGAGGTGGATCACGTCAACAAGAGAGGTGGGTGTACATACATGTACATTATACAGCAGTGGCGCAGCTTTAATACTTTCTGTGGATATCAAATAATGAACTCAGGACTTTCTTGATGCATAAAGTTTTAATTTTTGATGAAAGTTAAAAGCTTAAAGAGAATTATCTTAGGTAGTGATTTCAGTCTGGATATAATAGTGGTATGAAATAGCTCTGACTGATTAAGATTTAAATAAAAATACATTGCTCTAAATAAGTAAGTCTTAACTAAAGTAAAAGTAACACAGACTGCACTTTAAATATGAACATGTATATAACTGTTACAGGTATCATCAATCTGAGAAATGAGATGGCCTACTACTTGAGTCGACAGGTCCAGAGGGTAGATTGTGAGGATGGTCATGTGACCTACAGCTTGGGGAGACTCCCAGAGCCAATTAACAACCCACGAGCCTGCACCAAATGTCCTCAGCTTCTTAATTGTGCTCTCTATCAGAAGTACGGTTTGTTTTCTGACAGTTCCTCCCTCCACCTCTCTCTTTCTTAGAAACTGTGACTGCAAGAAAAGTATTTATTTTGTTTATACATGTAGTGTACTTGAATGTGCTTTTTAAATTTCACAACAACTGAAGTTGAAAAATTAGTGGAAAAAAGATTGCTTTTCGTTGATAATTTACAAAAACACAATATTGACTGTTTTAGAAATGTAGAGAATCGAGCTTTGTCGAATAACCATGCTATGCAGAAGTTGGTTCCTGAGACCCTTGCTCACCTATCCCCCTCCCACATGGAATATTTTATTCACTGGTGTCTGCTGCTGGATCTTGAAAACAAAGCAAATCAGAAGTCAGGGGGTCTGAAGGAAATCTGGTGCAAGACAGGACCAGAAAGGTTAGTGTTTGTAAAGCATCTATGAATATGTGGTGGAATGGGAGTCTTGTGTACTGTATTGTTAGTTCATGTGCTTTGTAGAATTAAAAGTTGAGCAAAGTTTATTTAGTAAATTTTTTTTTCAAAAATATTATAGAAAATATTATAATTTGTTTGTACCTTGTTTAGTTGAACTTTGGTATCTTGAACATTGTTATCTTGGATATTTCAAAGTGAGTTGGAAGTCCCAACCAATTTTGCTCCATGTACATATACATACATATATGTATTGTATCCTCAATATCTCTAATCACTGGATAAATCTTGTTCTCATCCCCATTTGTTAGAGATGATGAGTTTTGACTGTATTCATTGAAATTGCAGTACAAGTAACTGTGTGTGAAAGATACAAGTGTATGTGCAGGCATTTTAAAAAGTGAAATATTGAATGACTTTGTTACAGGGAGAAGAAAGGTGATTGTCTGAGTCACCTGACAGTTTTACCTGAAAAAACCAAAAACAGTGAGGACAAGGATGTGGTCTTCATTCATTTCCACCGAAAAATGGGGTAAATTAACTCTTGTAGTTAGAAAATGCAGTGTCAAAGAAAAACCAGGGTCACCTTACAATTATAGATATACTGTGGATTTTTTTTAGGTCACCTGAGTCACTCAGGTGACCTATTGCTATCTGTTTTTGTCCGGCGTCGTGCATCGTCCGTCGTGCGTTAACTTTTGAACATTTTTAACTTCTTCTCTAGAACCGCTCAACCAATTTCAACCAAATTTGGTATATAGCATCTATAGGTGAAGGGGAACAAAAATTGTGAATTTCATGGTCCCTGCCCTCCTGGGGCCTGAGGGGTGGGGCTAAAACCACCAAAAATAATGCAATCTTTAAAAATCTTCTTCTTTACTCCTGGACATCAAGCAGTCAAACTGTTGGCATCATTGTAATAAGCATTGAGCCCTCTACCAAAATTGTGAAATTCATGGCCCCAGGGTCAGGGGTTCTGGTGTTAGGGCGGGGCTCTATAGATTATATAGTGAAAATGCATTAATTCTTTGAAATTCTTCTTCTCTGCTCCTGGGTATTAAATAAAGGAACTAAGTACATAGTTATGATGAGCAAGAGTGCCTCTTCCAAAATTGTGAATTTCATGGCCCCAGGGTCAGGGGTTCTGGTGTTAGGGCGGGGCTCTATAGATTATATAGTGAAAATGCATTAATTCTTTGAAAATCTTCTTTTCTGCTCCTGGGTATTAAATAAAGGAACTAAGTACATAGTTATCATGAGCAAGAGTGCCTCTTCCAAAATTGTGAAATTCATGGCCCCAGGGTCAGGGGTTCTGGTGTTAGGGCGGGGCTCTATAAATTATATAGTGAAAATGCATTAATTCTTTGAAAATCTTCTTCTCTGCTCCTGGGTATTAATTAAAAGAACTAAGTACATAGTTATGATGAGCAAGAGTGCCTCTTCCAAAATTGTGAAATTCATGGCCCCAGGGCTGGGGTTCTGGTGTTAGGGCGGGGCTCTATAGATTATATAGTGAAAATGCATTAATTCTTTGAAAATCTTCTTTGCTCCTGGGTATTAAATAAAGTAACTAAGTACATAGGTATGATGAGCAAAAGTGCCTTTTCAAAATTGTGAAATTCATGGCCCCAGGGTCAGGAGTTCTGTTGTTAGGGTGGGGCTCTATTGATTATATAGTGAAAATGCATTAATTCATTGAAAATCTTCTTCTCTGCTTCTGGATATTTAATAAAGTAACTAAGTACATAGTTATAATGAGCAAGAGTACCTTTTCGAAAATTGTGAAATTCATGGCCCCAGGGTCAGGGGTTCTGGTGTTAGGGCGGGGCTCTATCAACTATATAGTGAAAATGCATTATTTCTTTGAAAATCTTCTCCTCTGCTCCTGTGCATTAAGGTGATAAACTAAGTACATAGTTATGATGAGGAGGTGGGCCTCTTCCAGAATTTTGAAACCCATGGCCCCTGGGTCAGGGGTTCTGGTGTTAGGGTGGGGCTCTATTGATTATATAGTGAAAATGCTTTAATTCTTTGAAAATCTTCTTCTCTGCTCCTGAGTATTAAATAAAATTACTAAGTACATAGTTATGATGAGCAAGAGTGCCTCTTCCAAAATTGTGAAATTCATGGCCCCAGTGTCGGGTTTCTGGTGTTAGGGCGGGGCTCTATTGATTATGTAGTGAAAATGCATTGATTCTTTGAAAATCTTCTTCTCTGCTACTGGAGACTATTTAAACAAACTAAGTGCATGATTATGATAGACAAGGATGCCTCTTCCAAAATTTTTAAATATATGGCCTCAGTTTTTGGGATTCTTGAGGAGGGGGGGGGGGCTCTATTGATTATATAGTGAAAAAGCATTAATTCTATTAATTAATCCTGTCTGCTCCTTAGTGTTGAGCTGATAAATAAATTGCTTAGCTATGATGAAAATGGGAGCTTTGAACAGAATTTTTAAATCTTGTGGTCCTAGGGTCAGGGGTTCTGGCATAACGAAGTGGGGGGGGGGGGGGGGGCTTTTGATAATATAGTGGAAAAGTGTTAATTCTTTGAAGTCCATAGTTATGATGATGAGGGTAACTCTTCCAAATTTGTAAATTTCTTGACCCTTGGTCTTGGGTTCTGGTGTTAGGGTAAGGCTTTGTTGAATCTGTAGTGAAAATGCTTTGTACCTGTGAAATTTTTCTCTGCTTCTGGGCATATCGGAAGCAAACTGAGTAAAAGTTTAAATGATATGAGTAAGTGTATGTCTACCAGATTTTTAAACATCTGGACCATTCGTCTAAGCATTCTGGTCCTGGGCAGGGCTCTATTAATTTGTATTCTACTGAGAGAAGTTATTCCCCTTTTCCATTCACCTTTGATAATTAATCACTGTAAATAATGTATTTGAAAGGTTAATAGAGTAAGATAATTATGCAAGAATGTTTATCGTATAATTAAAAAAGTACTTTCTTAGTTTTAATAATCAGGTAGACCTGTAAGTAATAGATAAATAAAAATGAGACAAAAATAACTTATCTTATTAAAAGTTCTTCAAAGACCATAAGAGAGGTCAATGCTAGACGTCTTAATATGGGTTTAAAAATAGTACAGAAGAACTAATAGTTTGTCAATAGTCTGCATGGTGATAGTGTTAAGTGGGGGACAGATTAGAACTTAATTTATGAGTTGATACTGAATACTAGACTAATTATTTTGTTGATCCTGATCTTCCTACTTCTCTTGCCCTAGGGCACATTGCTTCATCTATCAGTGTATTTAACTTCGAAATTGTTGTATTATACTCAGGTGACCGTTAAGGCCCTTGGGCCTCTTGTTTAATTTGTGAGAGTCGATGTTTGTGGGCAAGCAAAATTTGACTTGTTTGTGGGGACAAAACTTTGTGGGTTGATTCCACAGTATTAGACTTTTAAACAAAAATCAGTGAAAGCTCACAGATTTAAAAGATTATCAAACAAAATCAGGGGGGTAACATAATTCATAGATGGCTAAGACTATAAAGCAAAATGTGTTGGCATCATCTGTATAACTGTAGACAGATAAGATTGTGCAATCGATGTTCTAAATATTCACTCGAAATGTAATATACTGTAGGGAATATGTTTTACACAATTTCTGTGTTGCCTGCACAACTTGGCAGATGCATAGTGAAAACTTTGGGTGATGTCTGTCTTAGAGGAGTCACACTTTCACAAAAAGCCTAGAACTTTCTACATGTGTATTTCAAATCACATTATTGTGAATTTCCATAAAAGATACATCTCAGAAGGATGCAAACATTACATGGAGTTATGATGGTTCAAGATCAAATTCATGTTTTTCTTTTTTTTTTTTTTTTTTTTTAGAAAAAATGTGCTGTAACTAAATGTGTTGGAATTGATCTTTATACCAATTATACCAATCCTGATATATATGTAATTGATCTAAAATGTTTATGTAACTTGGCAAATCATACATGTATGTGAACCATATCAGACTATGGGGCCATAAGACTTAGACAAGCTCACTTTTAATTTCAGCCCCATTTTTCCACAATAGTTCCTTTTTTTAAAACTGAGATCAAAAAAGTGAGCTCATCTAAATTTTATGGCCCTGGCACCAGATCAAGTACATTGAATTTAATCTTTTTTTTCATGCATTTGTAAATGTACAGTATATTCTTATGATATGGTTTTAGAGAAAATCTACATGATTGTGTTTTTTTCGTTAAAATTATATTACAATATCACATCTTACTATTGATATTACATTAAATTACCTGCCTGGCTTGTAATACATGTTTCTTGAGAGTTTGTTGAATTTTCCCAAATTCTTTGATTTTTTTTTTGTAGACTAAGTAGTCCTTCCCTGAATATGGTTGGAATTTTGAAGCATGATTACGTGATTGTGTCTGCAGAGACATCGGAATTAGTTGCCGTGTGTGCTGGCAGTATAACAAACATTTCAGAAGAAGAAGTTGTCCTACTAACAGAAAGGTATATACCATGTGTATCTGATCATCCTGTTGTCAGGCACATATTGCAGCATGTTTTCAAAACAAAGTAGGTTGTATATGCTGTTGGTTGTGATGTTAATCTGGAGAATGGGAGGACAAAGACCTAGGTCACAGACAAGTGTATTTGATGTGTTCAGGCCCGATATTATTTAAAAGAACATCGAAAGCCATCCTGAGCTTGAAAAGATCAATTGAGGTCATGTCGTGCTCAAAAGAGGTTATGATCAATAGAGGTCATGTCTTGATCAAAGGGGGTCATTTCATGATCAAAGGAGGTCATGTGATCAAAAGAGGTCATGTCACAACCTTGACTAGAGGAAATTCATATGGCATCTCAAGACCAGTGGCTTTAAATGAGTAAAAGCGGTGTCCAGACTATAACATTGGAAGGTTGTATGAATGTCACATATAATTTAAGAAAAGGTCAAGAGCTTGGGGAGAAAGCCATCTGCAGGATTTCAAGGTCGTTTACAGAAAAAATGAAATTACTTTATAAGGTATCGCTAATTTTTTAAAGAATTGATCAAGTGGAAAAAGACACTTATTTTATAAAGTATCAAATAGGTGTACCTCTAGTTTTGTTTTAAGTAATAAGCATTAGACTCATTCTTTTGTAGGAGTTATGAATTCTCAAAGTTCATTGCACTCCTATATTTTTCTCTTTTTCAGAGAAGGGTTACAGAGACTGACGACCTTGAAATCTCACCTTTTCCGTTTAGATAGATATGACAGTTATAACACGTCAGCTATATTTTACTCTAATTTGTCACGTCTACTGTATGACGAGCCTGTGAGGTATGCAAACAAATGAATGTTTTTGAATCCTCTTTTTTTTGTATTATCTAGCTTATCATTGAATATTTAACATCATTAACCAGACTGTCAAATGAGACATTAAGCCACTATGTCTGATGTTTCTATCAAACTATTCTTTTTCTTTAGAAAATGAATCCTACGTTAAGCAAATGGGGATTTTGATATATTGATATATATATATACTCACTTAATTCTTAAAAGATAAAATATGTTTTCTTTTGTCATAGTTGCAGATTACGTGAACTTTTTATTGAAAATAAGAAGCCAGAATTCATTTTGAAAATGTCTAAAGGAGAAATTGAAAAAGGTATCTTATAAATACTCTGGTTACTAGAACTAGTTTATTCACTCAGATGAATTATGTCCCATATGAAAAAGGGAAAAATAATGTGTTAATTGAATTTTTACTCATTCTTTTCTGATTGTAATTCATTGAGTATGTTGATTTTATTTTATACAAGTCTCATTCGATGTTCTTTTTACAGTCAAAGATGTTTTCAAACCTTTAAACAAACCTCAGAAAACGGCAATATTAAAGGTAAATTTGTTGGCATTAAAAAAAAAACAACTTTTGTTTCTCAAAATGAACTCAAGTTTATACATGTACTTGTTTTTATGACATCTAAATGTCTGAAATGAAACAGTGCATAGGGAGAGCATGTAGAATGGCTGTTTGTGTAATTACTGTACTTCAGAAATGATCACATTCTTGTAGGTTTTAATGTGCAAGGATTACGTTCTTATTAAGGGCTACCCTGGAACAGGTGAGTGTTATTACAAAATTTTATCAGAAGATTAAACTTAAAGAACTACAAATCTTAGTCTTGTGCATCTGACGCCTAATTCTAAAAATTTTGAATTTCTGACAAATTGACCTGACAGAGGATACATGTATTATGATTGACAGGTAAAACTTCTACCATTGTGGCTCTAGTCAAGGTCCTGACCCTCTTAGGACATTCTGTCCTGCTGACCAGCTACACACACTCAGCAGTGGACAACATCCTCATTAAACTTCTCAAGGTATTGTGTCAATAAAATCTGTTTTACCTATGTTTGGCTGATTCCATGACACCTTTTTAACATCTTGTTCACTCCCTTAAAGCTCTGTAATTTTACAGGAGAGAGTCAAATTTGTACGCCTCGGAAGGACAAGTAAAATTCACCCTACTGTACAACCCTATGGAGCAGAGAAACTGACAGAAAACATCTCTAATGTGGCTGACCTGAGGGAATTTTACAGTTCACAAGTAGGTTTGCAGCTGTAATTAATTATAATCAAGTTTAAAAAGCTTAAGAAAAAGTGCTTTTCAGAATATGATACCTTTACAATATGTATTTTTGTTCAATTGGAGAATAGCTAATGTCTAGACATGTTTGAGTTTAATGATTGTTAAATACTGAATACTCTCTAGTCTGATCCATATTCTGATCAACAGAGAGTGGTTGCTACCACGGCTTTAGGGATGAACCACTCAGTCTTTACCCAGAGGCGGTTTGATGTCTGTATCATGGATGAAGCCTCCCAGATCCTCCAGCCTGTCTCCCTAGGGCCCCTCTTTTATGCTGATAGGTTTGTCTTAGTGGGGGACTCCAAACAGCTTCCACCAGTTGTACAGAGCAAGGAAGCTAGGTAGAGTTTTCAAATTTTCATTGTTCAGCTGTTCCACTGCACATTAAGTTTTGCCTGGAATATTAAAAACGTAATTTTCTTTGAATGGATAGAATGGAAACTTCAGGGAGATTCATGTCTGTCTCTCACTGCTGCAGATAAGTCCTATTATTTTCACTCTTTTGAACAAAGACCAGAAGAATGAGATGATCTCTGTAATATATCCATCTGTCTGTTTTTCTGTAAGCAGTTTTTGACTTTTGGGTTTTTTCCCCTCCTTGAAAGGTTTGCACCTGTCAGTTTGTTGGTCAGTATGTCCGTCAGTAGACGAAGTGTTGTCTGCTCAATATCTTAAGAACCCTTTGCTTGACAAATGTCAACCTTGGTACACTGGTATCTCCTGAGAAGTAGATGACCTCTATTGATTTTGAGGCCACAGGGTCAAGGGTCAAACTACTCTAAACATTGGAAGATGCCCACTCAATTTAAGTTTCTAAAACAATTGTTGTTTGTGATACATGCAGGACCAGTTTTTAATGTCATGGGAAAAAATTTGCTTTTATGGATGTTTAAATGTTAACTTATTCCAGTAGCTTTAAAAGAGTTTTTTTTTCTAAATGAATTGAAAGTGCACTCTTTTGCAGATTTATTTATTCAATACATTGTTTATCCATTTATGCAATCATATATAGATATAGCATTTATTTGTATAATATTTAAATGCATTTCTCATGTAAATATGGTGAATATTTCCTGGCTTTTTGTAGGGATCTGGGTATGGATGAGAGCCTTTTTGTTAGATTACAAAATGGATCTGCTACTTTTGAATTAAATCTACAATATAGAATGAACAGGTACAGACATCTCAGTTCACTTTCATTTACATACATATTGGGAAATTGTCATTTTGCTGAGTTTTGATGTCGGGATTGATATTTTGTATCAATATTTTTCAGAGATATTATGTATTTGAGCAATACACTTGTCTACAATGGATGTCTAAAGTGTGGAAATGATAGTGTTGCCTTCAACAGATTGAAATGGTCTAAAAGTAGCCTTGTGAATGAGGTAACTTTATTATACCTGATGAATTTTTTTTTCTAATTGGCTAAAAAAAATAAAGAAAGGCAGATTTATTTCATTTTCAACAGTGAAATACTGTGATTTATTTATTGAATAAAAGTGATATTCTCTCACAGTGTGAAAGGATACCAAAATGATATTCTCTCACAGTGTGAAAGGATAACAGAGTAAGTAAAAAATAATTTCTGGACTGTCATAAGATAGAGATAGTAACTAAGCATCTTGATTGAGCTAAAACTGCAAATTTCTTCCTAAATATGTTGCTAAAATCCATGCTATGTAATGTTTTCAATCACACAACTGCTAAGCTATGACGTCTCAACCGCTTAACTATGACGTCAAGCCTATGACACTCTGTTAAGAAAAGACAGAGGCAAAGGGAAAATCAAAGAAAATGTAATAAACAGAAAATTCAATGTTTTGTAGATGAATATGGAATTTATTTCACGAGTGGGACAGGATTTTTTGATATTTTCACGAGTGCGAAGCACAAGTGAAAATATAAAAAAATCCTGTCCCACTCGTGAAATAAATTCCATATTCATCTACAAAACATTGAATATCCTCTATTTATGTAATAAAAGAAACCTCATACAAATTGAAAATAATACTTTTAGAGTAAAAATAGTAGGATGCATACTGTAAATGTGTTATATTTAGTGAGTATGATATTTGGCGAAAATTGATTTTGAACAAGTTAGCATAGACTTGATTTAGCGTATTTCTTAATGTTCTTATTTATGTGTATTATGTGCAAAACATTCAGCATTGTACTTGAATTAGTGGAAGTTGCTGTTTGCCAAAGGCACTAAAAAGAATACACAGCCAAATATAAGGTGTTTTCAGTATCATCCAAATACCCCACCCCCTTTCAAAATGAGGAAACAAAATTAAAGATATTACAGAAAAAAAGATGTGCAGGAAAGAAAATTAAATTTCTGATTTTACTGATAAGAAATGAGACCCATAATTCACCAAAAATGTATTTTTAAATACTCTATTTTATTCATTAGAAAAATTATTCCTTTCAAAATCTGTACTGTTCATTGTATCAAGAAAGTTTTACAAGGACATTTTGATGTAGATTATTTTTTTTTCCTGAAGATGGTTTTGTCGATAACTTTACCTCTTCTTAGTTATGAATTGAAGAAATAAAAATGAAATTTGCAGGTTTTTGAGGAGTACAGCTGGATGAGTGAAGTTCTTTCAGATGAACCTTATAAGGCAGCATTATTTCTGGACACAGATAAGGTAAACTGCACACTGTCAACATGCTACATGTAAATTATTGTAATAGTTGAAGATGAATAGGCAATCTTACTATGTTATATTGAAAAAAAAATTGAGAAAATGCATTATTAAACAGCATGAGTGGCATTTGTAACATTTTGTACCAATTTTAGGAGATTTGTCATGGATTTTATCACACTTGAAGGAAATAACAAGCAATACAAATACAGTATGTAAATAAGTTGATAATGTATAAAACTAGAATACCTGTACCCATACCTGTAAAATCACTCATTTTCTTTTGGGGGCAATTTTTTATGGTTTAATTTGAGGAAAAAAATTTGGTTTGTTGGGTTTTGATTTCATGGTTGAAGAAATGAAGAGTTATTTGAAGTTTAAAATATATTAAAACAATTTTGGAGGACATAAATTCATGGTCTCTTCAGTAACCCTCCACATAATTTCACAATACATTATTTGATGTCATCTGTTTGTGGTAACAACTTTTCATAGGATTTATATGTATTTCATTTGTTGTAGGTGCCAGCACAAGAAGAGAGAGATAGTACAGGCTTAATCAAGAATGTCATAGAAGCTCGAATTGTTACATGTCTGGTAGAATCCTTTGTTAAGGTACGATATGGTAGCTTTATTTTTCAGTCCACTTTGACTTAACCAATTTCAAACAACGAGAATTTGTGAAATTAATGCAATGAAGAATGTAGCATGGATAAACTATAAAAAGATTTGCATAGAAAAAATTGTAAATTTGATTCACAAATTTATTATAAAGCTGAGAAAGAACAAAATTTGTCTAGATGCCACAGAAATTAAGTGAAATCCAAGCTATATATAGTATCATAATAAGATAAATATACTGTGCTGATATTTACATGTTTTAGGTAAAATGTATTTTTTAGCTCCAGTGGTTAGAGACCAGAAAAGTTTATGCAATAGTAAAGTGTCCATCTGTCTGTAATTGTTTTTTTTTCATGCTCTTCCTCCTACAGTTTTAGTCCAATTTCAATATAATTTGGTAGAGTGGAAGATACGTAATTCTATATATTGGTTTTTAATTTCAGTGAATGGTGTTGCCATGGTTAAAAAAAATAGAGATGGCACATTTTTAAAAAATTCTTTCAAAATGCTACTCCTACAGTTTTAGTAAAATTGCTTAAAAATTGCCACAGAAAGAGACATAACCAAAGATCTTTATTCTTAATTAATCTCTTTATTGCTGATGTCCTAGTTTCAAGTCCAAGTGCTTGGTTATAAGTACATACCAGTAGAGCTACAGTCTTGGCGGGGACTTCTAATTCTTTATTTAAAAATTCTACCACAGTTATTGCTGAGATCAAAGAAATGCTGCGGACATTATTCTCCAATAAATCACAAATGTCATCAAAAACTTGTCAGATCAGAAACACATATCAAACCTGTACAGTTGAAATGAATATTTCACTGTAGAATCTAAAACTTATTTAGACCATATCAATGTGTCATCTTCCGCAGTCTAAAGAGTGTGTATTGCCTAAAACAGCTGATAAATATCAGTTTTTATAGCTAAGTTGGGCTGTTTCAAGGACCTCCCCACAACATTTACATTCTGTGATTTTACTGATATAGCAATGAAATAGACAACTTATTTTGTTTTTTACATTCATCGAACTTAATCAATTTATGTTACAAACTTAAAAACAAATTCATAAATAATTAAAGGATATTTTTAACACAACAAAAGCTCAAATCGTCTGCATTCTATGCAATCGATACACAAGTAAACAAATTGACCCTCTGGTGTTAAATGGAACAGCGTAATCGCGACATGGTGACCTAATTCGTTTCTCTATAGAGGAATATATTATTTTAGAGCTGTTAGTAGAATAGAAATAAAGTCCTTGTTGTCGTGAATGATGCAGGATAACCTCCTCGGTCTCGAAATGTTGTTTGAAATATAAAAGCCTAGGCTTTATATTTCGAACATTTCTCGACCTCGGAGGTTATCCTGCAACATTCATGATGGACTTTATTTCTTAAGTAATTTCAAGCCTCACGTCTTGATTTAATCTTAAGTTCTCTCTGAATTCAGATTGGTGTAAAGGAGAGCAATATAGGGGTCATTGCTCCTTATAGGAAGCAGGTGACCTTGATCCGTGACCTTTTAACCTGCAAACAGGAAGTTGAGGTCAACACAGTAGACCAATACCAAGGTCGAGACAAGGATATCATCATTATTTCATTGACAAGAAGCTTTTCCTCTCCAACAGATGCAGAAACAAAGGTTCATAACAGTTGGCTTATTCTTTTCTTTCTGCTTTATATTTAATAATTTCATTGTCCTAATGTCAATACTGTGCACTGGGTTACAATAAAAACTTGGTTATAATGAGCTCGGATAGAAGGAAATTTTGCTTATAAGGAATTTTTTTATGAGTCTCGTAGGTTACTTTTCACTGTGTTCCTTATATGGATATAAAAAATCTCAGTTATGAGGAAGTAAAATTTGAGGTCCCAGTTACTTTCTTATAACCAAGTTTTACTGTATTTTAATGGTGTAAGCTTTAGCTTATTTTAGTTACAATTAAATGCGTGTATAATTGTAAGTTCCCATTACTAATGAGGTTTTTTTCCCTGTTTCAGTCTGGTGAGCTGTTGAAAGATATCAGGAGGCTGAATGTAGCTCTAACAAGAGCAAAGAAAATGTTGATATTGGTTGGGCATGTCAACTCTTTAAAGAGTTATCCTCCCTTAGAATCGGTGATCAAGCTTCTCCAAGACAAAGATTGTGTATCCTTTTGGTGATTAAACCCAAGGTTTTTCTGTCTTAGTGGAATATATTAGACTGTGTAATAAACTTTATCACTTGTAATACTATATGTTATTTTACCTTGACCCTATACAGATCTTAGCTCTACCTCAGGATGCCCACTTGTCTTTCAGGAAATGAATTTCAGATCTGGTGCCAAATTTCATTAAGAATTCAAATCATTGTGAGTGTGCGACTATTTCATGTCATTTAAATGTTTATGTGATGTCAACATAAAATTTGTTAAATAAAAGAATGATTTATTTTTCACATATTTTGAGTTCAAGCTTTAATGAATTTTTTTCAAACTTTTGGAGATGTTCCTGCTACTAACAACTAAAAGAGTTGTAAATTACATTAGAAGCCGATATTCGACCCAAGAAGGAGGGTCATAATCTTGACCCAAGGTCATTTGGACAAGTTCAAAGTCAATGACACAAGTGTATACTGTAATTCCTTTCTGGGCCAACCTGTGTCAAAGACAAATATTGAAGTCCATTTTGTGGGAAAAATGGCTTATGACTTGTAGATGTGCCATAACTTTGATCTAAGGTCATTTAAATAAGGTCAAGTCAATCGAAGAAAAAGTTTTAAATTTCTATCTCTTTGAGATACTTAAATACTGCGTATATATAGTACTATCGCAAGTACTAGTAGTTGAGTGTAACGTTGAAAATTTTCACCCCTCGAAAAAATATTGTCAACCTGGGCTGCGCCTTGGTTGACTGGTTTTCAAGGGGTGAAAATTTTCAATGATACACTTAGCTACTTCCAATATTTTTATATAATGTTTGTTAATTATATAAGGATTACTAGACACTAGTAGTTGATCAAAAATTTGTATACTGAAACTTAGACAAGGAGTCTGTATAACTATGACTTTATCATAGATCACTGACCTGCTGTGAAATCTATTTGTTTTCCGGAAATGTTTTGGCGATTTCAAGCACATAAAAATTCTGTACAAAGCAAACTACTTTTTCTCTGGTGACCATATGCACCGCTTTGTAGCTTTCAGTAGACGTTCTAAATGATGTTTTCGTAACTTGCAAATCTGTAAACGTTCATTGAAACCCTCAACATACCCAAAAATACCAAGCATACTTTTTGAGTAAAAGGGGAAAATTGAGTATACATGCTGTTAAATACAAGAAATATACAATATTAAACTTTATTTCTTATTGGAGAAAATAATTAAAACAAAAACAGAATATTCTTTAAATTTTAAAGAGCATATTACAACATAATTGTTAAAGAGTTTCAGCACAAAATATTAAATTTGGAGTTTGATTGTCATGATTGTTGAACAATCAAACTTTGGTTTACAAGTTTGGAAGCCATTTTTTGTAGAAGTTTGGAAGCAATTTATTGTAGAAATAGGCGCACCAATTCTGTCTTTAATATCCTGTAGTAAACGATGATTCTGATTGTCAAAACTAAGTGTGTACCCCAGTCTTAAAAACGCCAAAACGGTACGTTCGTGGCATTCACGTGCTCTGATGTTGTGAAGATTCACAAGCAATATTTCTTTGTTCTTAGATATCTTGTACTTATTCCATATGTACTTCCATTCAATCGTTTGCCTCTCACATGAAAAGAACCCACGCTCTTCACTTTTTGACAAGAAGACAATGGAATTTTTGCATAGAGGCGTCAATTCAGTTATCTGATCTGCCATTATCTCCCCTACTTTAAAGTCTCGATCTGGCCAAAAGACTTTATAGTTATGACCTTCGAAATATGAAACAAACGTTTCAAATAGCCATCTTCTTAAATCGGGATCATTTTCAGGAGATGAGATGTAAATATCATAGAAAAATGAAGAGTCAGTGCTTCTGTCGTACCTTGATAGCAGCTTACGCTTGATAAGAAATAGTTCCACTTTGTATTTGAACCCAGAGTACAGGAGCCATAATGGAACCAAAAATAACACCATGGAGAGAAAAGCATATTTCCTCAGGTCCTCGTAGCAGTCCTGAAATATCTCCTGTGATTCTGAGCTAAGGATAGATTTCTTAGAATTTCTGCAGATAATAGTTCCTTTGTCCTTGCAAACTGACAATTCTCGACTTCTCAGCCAAGTTGATAACCAACTATCTTTACAAGTGCAAGGTGAAAGTATTGTAGCAAAATCAAAAGCACAAACATCCCTCATGTTCATCAGAGATTTAGAAACCGACTCTATATTATTACTTCTCATATAGATGTGTTTTGTATTTTGGAATGTGTGAAAGAAACTTTCGGGGACACTTGTAATCGGGTTGTTTGACAAATCGATGTAGAACACATCTAATCTCTCCCAATAACTAATGTTTATATCTGATATAATATTGTTATCTAGGAACAGTGATATATTTTTGAAATTCCGAAGTTTTGAAATATCCGGAAATCTTTTTAGACGTCTGTTAGTACAATTTACAATTGTGCTGTTGATGTCTGCTTGATGGTAGCAAAAACAGCTCCTATTTGGACATTCATTGGTCAAGTTTGTCTTAAATATGGAGGTGTCATTCCATAATATCGCCTTGCAAACTGTCAAAATGTTATTAAAAGGATCTCGACATTTAATGGGTATGTATTCCTTTTCAAGTATACAAATATCTTTAACAGTGTTCATTAAGGAATAGATGGCGCTGTTACAAGGCCAAACAAAATCTCCAAAGTGAAAAGAATACAGAAAAACTTTTCCTAAAAATGTTGGGTCGTCTTCAATTTTTGCAATTTTTATGAGGTCTGGAAATTCTTTCAAACACAGGGCATATCTGAAATCTACAAAACCACCGCGTTCATACCAATCTTGTCCTTTGTCTTCTAAAGTTTTGAAAGAAAACTGACCTAAATTTACGAATTTATGAATGCAGTCGTTATTTGAGTAGTCTAGATATCTTATGACGCGGTCTACAAATACGTTAGAAATGTCGATTTCTGTTATAAAATTGTTGGAAAATTTCATTTCAAGAAGGCATAATGACGACGAAGTCAGCGTGAATGGTGCAATTGTCTTTATCTGGTTAAATGAGAAATCAATCCTCCACAGAAAAGACAGGTTGATAAAAGTCGTGTTGTTGATGAAGGTTATTTTATTGTGACTTAGATCCAATTCGCTCAGTAGATTCAGACATCCAATTTTCCCGAAATCTTTAATTCTGTTGTTTGATAGTAAAAGTTTGATTGTGGTGTTAAATTCACAAATATTTTCCGGAATTTCAGAAAGATACCCTCCTTCATGTCTACAGACGAACAAATAATTTGTATATTTTTCTACTGGTGGGTCTGGAAATACAATGGCTTTTCCGTTGTAATTAATGTATTCTACGGACAAATTCCTTATGATGTCATGATATACGCTATTAATGGCGTCATAAAAGGACAAATGGTTGTGGTCACAGCACTTCCCCTGGGTTTCGCTAGAACGACCACTAATGTAATTGTTTAAAGTTAAATGAGAGCATCTGACATGACAGTACAAAAATCCAGTGGTATCATTTGTCCCTGGGTGCCATACCTCGTACTCCGGCTGAAGGTCCACGGGTGTAATCTGGATACATGTTACTCTCACTACAGCAATAATGACAAACTCTGCTCGGAGTAAAATTTCTGTCATTCTGTTGAAAAAAATAAATTTAATGGAAAGCTGCTTTCATTGACTTCTAAGCTCGAATATGCTCTCATTGAAAAAAATCGGGCATATGAATACCCCGGCCAGACCCCCTTTTTGTGAAATTAATGTGTCTTATTATGAATACTTTTGAAGTACCCATATACTTAGTCTATTCCTTCGATAAAATACATTTTATTAAACCGGCCTCTCTACTTAAACTGAAAAACAGAGATCAAACAATCCTTAAATAAAAATGCTTTTCAACATTGAATAGAAGGTGCATAATGACACTGTGTAATAAAGAACATATGAAAATCTAATTTAATTTTATTCAGTGTTATAGGGAGATCTGCAGAAAAGAGATGGGTACCTTCAAACGTTATCTAAAGAATGCCTGTGCCCATGTTTTGCTATAGTAAACCCCCAAATATCTGTCTGATTAAAACGTAAAATAAGAGGTGCACAGTGGGACAATGTAATGAAGATTCTGTGTAAGTCTCATTAAATTTTATTCCGTGGTAAAGGAGGAGTTGCGGATAAGAGGTCAGGCCCGTAGGAAGCAAATTCAGTCGGGGGGGGGGGGGGGGGGGCACAGCCATACATTTTCAGTTGACAGTTAAGGGGGCACTACCAAAAATTTCCTGACAAGCAAAAAAAAAAAAAAAAAAGGGCATCAACTACCAAAAATTCCCTTCACAAGCCAAAAAAAAAAAAAAAAAAACCAACAACAACAAACAAAACAAAAAAAAAAGATGGTAAATTTTTAAAATCTACACAAAAAAAATTACACAAATGTCAAATATTAAATTTTGATGCGAATTTTTACTCGAATAAAATTATAAGGGGTATGAATAGTACAACAATGCACAAACAATACGTGAATTAAGAAAGAACTGAGGTTTTTTTTTTACCCCCCCCCCCGTAATCGAAGATTCGGCGGCATATAGTTTTTGCTCTGTTCTTCCATCTGTCTGCCTGTTCGTCTGCTAAAACTTTAACCTTGCTCATTACTTTTGATTGGTTGGAGCTATGGCTTTCATATTTCACAGGTTTATTCCTTGTCTTTCTTTGGGTACCAACATATTTGACCCCTTGACCTTGAGCTTGGAGTTTGACCCACTTTTGCAAAATTTTACCAAACTTTAACCTTGGCCATAACTTTTGAACAGGTTTTGAAAAACCTTAACCTTGAATGGTTGGAGCTAGGGCTTTCATATCATATATACTTTTGTATTTCTAGTGTCATGATCTTCCCTTGGGTACTAACAATTTTGACCTATTGACCTTTACTTTGGAGTCTCATATATATATGTTTTTACCTGATCCTTAATTTAACAAACGAAATATTTACATTATCTTTATTCAAATATTTAGAAATCTAAGTCTACAAGCCATGCCCAATGTATTACTATGCTACAAACAGCGGAAAGGCAGAAGTCATATAATGAGCAAATAAAAAGTTATTTCCTTATTTGTAGTTTTTTTTTTGTTCTCTCTCGGACAAAGACATCTGAAAATGTAAATACTGAAAAATAAATTCGTTCATGAACAATTTATACACTGTACATAAAGCTGTCTATAGAATGAGTATGTGCATAAAAAATTCTAAATAATGAATACTCCTCTTTCGCGACTTTAAATGCTTGATTGAAAATTTCTCTTACTTCAATAACCAAATATTCCACCAACCCTATCAAATTTAAAATCCGCATTAAAAAAGTAAGTCCTACACCAATTCAAAATGACCAAAGACCTAAATACTTTTATCTATAAAAAGTGGTCAATATATTTGTAACAAAAATTAAAGTACATCACACCAGATTAAGTTAGAGGTATGGTCAAGTACTATGGTAACGAGGTCAATAGGATGTTCTTAAAATTAACACATTACACGTTTTAGATGTGTGTATAGATATCAATTCAAAAGGAATTATTTAAAAAGAAAACGGAAATGGACAACAGGGAAAATACTTATTTATTTATCATTTAATTATCTCCCTGATTAATAAATCCATTTACAGATCAGTGTATTTTCAGTGATGTACATAATATTTTGACTTTTAAAATCCATATTCCCTAGCCCATGGTCCGGACTCCAGACTATATTGAAAGTACATTACATCTCTGAAAATCTCCATCGTTATACTCTTGGACATCTTGCAGGCAAATTGTTTGTATGATTAAATTGAGCAGCTTCTCTACAAATATACCCTTACAAAAAAGAATGTACTTAATTCAGTTCCAATCTGACCTTATACAGGAAGAAATTGACGATTATTTCATAACTGTCCTACTGATAATTTCAACTAAATCACTACCTTTTTTTTTAACAAAGTCTATTCCCTCCTGAATAAATAGCGACGCAAGCCCCTGGTGCCATGCACAACAATTAAAGCTAAAAAGTTAAGAATTTCTAAGATGTTGCGACTAAAAAATCTATCTTGCATACCTGAATTGGTGCTAGCTTTTCTTTTTTTTCAGGTAAACAGTCACTTGCATATCTCATTTGCGATATCGTCCTTGTGCAAGCTCAAAACGTTAAATTGTATTGTGACTTTCTTTTTAGGTCCAATTTCTCAAGAGTGTAGTAAACTTTAACTTCCGAATCTGTGAATACCGATATATAAACCTTCCATAACAAGTGTGGGTGACTCTTCTGTGCGGAAATCTAAATAGAACATTCCTCGTCTTAATTGGAAAGATGACAAGATGTAATGCCTGCACAGTGTGTAAAACGAGGAGTAAAAACATTATCTTAACGAAACCTGATTTGTTTCTGTTTTTTCTCTATTTCAAGGACGATTGGGGAGATGATGCTTGATGCAATGAAAAAAAAGTCGTTTAAAAATTTTATTCGCAGGCCCGTAGTACCGGGGCGGGGGGGGGGGGGGGGGCTCCTAACCAAACTCTCTCGCTGTTAATTTAATTTATTATACCTCTACTGATTTTTTCCCTATATAACATTAGATCGTTAGATGTGACTAATTCCCTATAAATCGTTGTGAATGGACTAATCCCCGTGCGTTAGTCAAGTGAGCTAATCCCCGCACCAAAAGCTAATTCCCGGTTATTCGTAATCCTCTAGATTTTACTTTTACATTGGCATGATATGTGAATGGTCTAATCCCCGTGTGTTAGTTCAGTGAGCTAATCCCTGCTATAAAATCACGCTATCTGCTTCCTCTAAATTTTACGCTTGTATCGGTATAATAAAACAGTTAAAGGTATATCATTGCGGGAGTTAGCAAGATTCCAGTTCTCCTCGACCAGGACTATTTCCCTCGGCTTCGCCTCGGGAAATAGTTCTGGCCTTGGGGAACTGGAATCTTGCTAACTCCCTCAATGATATACTTTAACTGTATACTAATATGGAAATTTTCAATTAAAAGCCGCCCCTACCATTTTTTGAACCTTCACATGACGTTGAATGTAATATTCCATTGAAATCAAATGTTTTAGTAATTTTTTTAAACCCTACACTTGTATATAATTTGTTGAATTGAGTGTTCATATATAGAAAACAATTACCAAGTTCAGCTATAAGCGTAAACATGACTGTTCTGTATGTATTAAGGACCCACCATACACTGAGGAAAATGTTTTTTGGACATTGAGAAAATCATAATTTATGAAGGTGTTAATTATTAAGATTATTTACTTCATTTAACCCCAAGAAAAATGTTCAAAGACAACGAAGTGCATGTATATCATTAATTAAGAAATCACTATACTGATTCCTTAAATGAGAAAAGTACAGACATATTAAGTGTTCAAAGTAATTAATCTAAGCCTAATGAATACTTTAATTGATTTCAGATTGAGTAATGCACTGTAGAATTCCATGCATTTGTTTGATTTTAGATGTTAAGGCAGATCCCTCTAAAAGCATAGAGAAATACCATGGAAAAAGAACTCTATTAGTCAGAATGTTAGTATGCAATGTAATGAGGGTTCATAATGTGGAAAAAATGAACCGGTTTATTATCGCCCTCTATATGAAAGAATTACTAAATTACTAAACTCCCAAAGCAAGAAAAAATGTGTCAACTTTGCACTGAAGAAGTGATCTGCTTACGTGTGTTGCAATAATGTTATTGTTTGGGGAGGGGTGGGGCGGGGGGGGGGGGAGAGAAGGTTGTGTTGTTGAGGCATTGTACCCCAAGCTTCTTTTCATATATTCACTGGCATGTATCTTAAACAGGAAATTGTTTTCATACAATGTTTTGTGTGTGTGTGTGTGTGTGTGTGAAAACATCATCATCAGTGCGGAAATATACAAAACTAACCGGTTTGATTCCCTTTTTAGCGACATCCATTCGCTTCCTGGTTTTTAAGGTATGCTCAATGTTCGATGAACTAAAATGAAAAGCCCAATATTTCTCCAGTATAGATGTGTCATGCAATAAGAGTTATCATAATTTTATAATCGAATAGGACATTTTTCATAAATAATATTTTCCCTACCAGGACATTTTGCGAAAACATTGACACCACCGTCCTAAGATTGACGATTATTATAGAGAGAGTAAAGGAATGCGTCACAAGCAAAAAATTGATCTAGCTTACTTTTATAGCACTTTTAATACCATGTCAAATGTTAAAATATTTTTACACTGATTTTACTGTAAATTTCAGACAATGCCAGGGTTATATTTTATGGGTATCGATTTGGGAACAACATCGGTGAAAATAAGTATTGCGCTAAATGGGAAACAAGTTGCTTCAGTCTCTCAACCAACAAAAGCAGATACAAAGAGCAGTGTAGGGAGTGCTGGGTTTGAGCAAGATGTAGCTATAATATTATCCACAGTGCAATCATGTATGAAAGAGTTATCTCCAGAAACCCTTTCTTCTGTGAAGAAAATTTGCATCACAGGACAGATGCATGGAGTTGTGCTTTGGTGCTCAAAACATTTAAACAAATTTTACATCCAAGAAAACAATGCATTTAATGTTCAGCACACCAGCCGTCTTTATACATGGCAAGACCAGCGATGCTCAGCAGAATTTCTAACTTCCCTTCCAAAACCATGTTCCCATCTGCCTTTATCAACTGGACATGGTAATGCTACCTTGTTCTGGTTGTCCCGGTACCAACCAGACTTCTTAACCAGTTTTGATAGGGCTGGAACAATTATGGATTTCTTAATTTGTGTGTTGTGTGGATTGGAATTCCCCATCACGTCCAATCAACTTGCTGCTAGCTGGGGATATTTTGATTCAAGCACAGGGTGTTGGAATAAGGAGATGTAAGTAAAATGTTTGATATTTTGTATAAATGTGTACAATAGCTATTTGGATCACAAATACTTGTACTTATTTTCAAGTTCATTGAAGTGTGTATAAATATAAATATCTAATAAAACTTCATAACTTCCATGCTTAACACACAACTTATTAATAAATGAGTAAAAGTCGTGTAATTTTGTTACCCATATATTTATTCAATTGCTTTGATGATAAGAAGAACTAATGAGCATTTTATCAAAGATTCATTATTGTGTGTCTTTGCATAGAAATATTTTTTGAGGTGAGCATTGATGTACAGTTGAACTTGTGTATCTTGAACACAGATATCTCAAAAACCAGGGATATGTCGAAGTCATTTTGAAGTCCCAACTGCTTATTCTCTAAGTATTTTACCCTGGATATCTCGAATCCTTGGTTATCTCAAAGTATTTTCTTGGTCCCTTCAAGTTTGAGATAACAAAAGTTTGACTGTATATGAATGTAATCATGGTAATGTCTTTGTCTCACAGATTGGGACAGAAATCATTTCCATTCCATCTGCTTCCACAAGTGTTGAATCCTGGTGAAAAAGCTGGTACTCTGCAGTTTGACTGGTTCAGCATAAAGAAAGGCACACCAGTTTTAGTTGCTCTGGGAGACACACAGTGTGCTGTGTACTCAGTTCTAAGTAATCCAGATGAGGCAGGTGAGTTTATTTTACATCTCTAATCCAGATTAGGCAGTTGAGCTTACTTTATGTTTACTATTCCATCTCTAATCCAAGTGAGGCATGTGAGCTTATCTTATTTTTTTAACTTCTACAATCCACATGAGGCCAATGGACTTACCTTATGTTTACAATACTTCTCTAATCCAGATGAGGCAAGTGAGCTTACCTTATGTTAACAATTTCTTCATTAATCCAGATGTTTACCTTATTTTTACATTTACTTTTATAATTAATCCACATGAGGCAGATGAGGTTACCTTATGTTTTCAATTACTTCTATAATCCAGATGAGACATGTGAGTTTACCTTAAGTTTACACTTAAGTCTATAAACAATATGAGGCAGGTAAATTTACCTTATGTTTACAAATCCATTTATAATCAAGTTTAGGCAGGTGAGCTTATAGTTTCAATTACTTCTGTAATCCAGATGAGACAAGTGAGTTTACCTTATGTTTACAATTACATGTAACAAGTGAATTTACCTATGTTTACAATTACTTATTTAATCCAGATAAGGCATTTGAGTTTATCTTAGGCTTACAATTGCTTCAATAATATGGATTGCTTATAGATATATCTGTACACTGTACAAGTATTTACATACACAATCTATTAGTAAAGCATGAATCCAAAACCTATGCAAAACATGTATTAAAGCTTGAATAAAATATTAGATTTAAGGAAACTTGGCAGATGCATAACAAGATAAAGAATTGTTATGACCAGTTTTGTGAATAATTGGAGGAAAAACAAATAACTTCGAGTTGGCAAAAGATTTGTTGTAAGTTTGTATAAATCTTTATCACTTTGCAAACAATGATTGTATGTTAAATGTTTCAGTGTTGAATTTGGGAACTTCTTGCCAAATGGCTTTCCCAGAATTCCTTGAGACAGTCCCAACATTCCCAGAATCCTCTTCTCCTGTGCAGTTTTTCCCTTACTTTAATAACCAGTATTTGGCTGTGGCCGCTAGTCTAAATGGTGGAAATGTTCTCTCTCAGTTTGTCAGCATGTTACAAAACTGGATCGCAGCTTTTGGTAAGCCATAAAAAAATAAACAAACTGCTTCCAATGCATGGTTAGCAATGCATGGTTGCAATTCATTCTTTTCTTGTGAAACAATTAAAGACATAAAAAAGTTTGTATGCACCAGATATTTGAATTTATGTTAAATTCTTTCAGGCTGTGTCAAGAGTAAAGAGGATATATGGAAAACCCTCTTAGAGTCATCTCCTAAAACAAACAAGAATGAGAATCCTATAAAGATCCATCCCACCATATTTGGAGAAAGGCATGCCCCTTCACAGTACGGAAAAGTATCTGGAATCACAGCTAGCAATATGGACCTTCACAGTGTGTTTAATGCACTCTGTAAAGGAATAATAGAAAACATCACCAGAATGGTGTCTCCTTCCTATCTAAAACAAAAGGGAGTCAAAAAATTGTTAGGGACAGGATCTGTGATACATAAAAATCCCATCATTCAAAGAGAGGTCATGACCCAATATGGTGACATTGATGTGGAATTGGGTAGAGAGTGTGACTCTGCCTTTGGTGCTGCCCTCTTCTGCGAGGCCACGGACAGTTCATGATTTGATTTACAAGACTGTATGTACATGTACATTCATATCAAATAAAGAGCTTTATTAGATATACAGTGTATGTTCTTTATGATGGAAATTCATGTTCTGGTTATGTGTGTTGGTTAATTTCATACACCTACAGTCATTACACGTACACATTAATGCAACCCTTGTTTTAAGTCTGCTAACTAGAGATTTTGTGTTAATGTTATGATACAATTTTTTTTTCTACATACATGTATTCTGCATGTACAGTGTACATTATGCTTTGTCTACAGTATGCAAAGTCGTGCTTACCACTTATAATGTAATCAATGTAATCAGTAATGACATGACAGACAGTGGTAATTAATGACTAATTAATGGCACTAATATAGACCATAAGTTAAAGAATGTTTAAATCACTAAATAAATACACAAGTTCTCTTTGTGAACATCTGTAATAAAACATAATACAGTCAAACCTCGTTATCTTGAACTCATTGGGACCAAGAAAAAAATATCAGAGGATTCGAGATATCCAGGGTAAAATACTTAAAGAATAAGGGGTTGGGACTTCCAAATCACTTTGACATATACATGGTATTCGAGATATCAATGTTTGAGATACCGAAGTTCAACTGTACATATATTTTCCCTTACAAGTACTGAGGGTACTTTATTAATAAATTTGAGAGCAGGTATCTTTACCTTTATAGGAATGATTATAAGGTCAGGTCTACGGTGAAGGTACTTTTCACTTTTAATGAATGAAGAATAATATATTATAAAGAGAATTTAAAGTTTCTTAAAGAAATATTCAAATATTATCAACAGTAATAATATTTGTATCAAAATCACAGGTTATTGACAAGACAATATCAAAAATAGTGCATTTTTAAAGCATTATGCTACATATGTATAACTTATGATGCTACAGTACTGTGTTTACTGAGGTATTCAGATACAGTGATATGTATAATTTTTATAAGTGTCATGGTGAATCCATATATTAAAAAAATAGTAAACAACAAAAATCATAGAAGAAAACTTAAAACCTCACAACAGATGAGAAAGCAAGGTACCGTTACCAAGAATGGTTCATTGACCAATAAAAACAATATGCTGACCTTTACTGTGAAAATCACTAATTCTCCGGGGGGGGGGGGGGGGGGGGGGGGGGGGGGTTGTTATTGTGGTAAGAAGAGACCCACAAATTCATGTCCTCCATGAAATGTAAAATTTCTAATATATATCATCTCAACACTTCTTCCATGACGAAATCAAATACTCTTGAACCAATAAATTTTCATCAAACCATGAAAATTTGACCCCATGAAAATAAAAATTTTTACATTATAGTCAAAATTATTGATTTTGAAATGTCTTATAAACCCATAATATCATGTTTTTGGAAAAGGGGGGGGGGGGAGCAGGCTATTTTTTTTTATCCATTTTTATCCATCAAACATCTTGCAAACATTACCCTTTACTTAAAATTCTTTTTTATATATAAGAAAATTCATTTGCATAATGATGACTTATAAACAAATTTGTACTTGATTAATAATTTAGGAAGTAACCCTTATAGCCTTTTACCTAATCCATATTTCAACTTAATCTCTCCATGACTAAAGTTAAGGACAGAAGACCCCTTTTTAAAATCTATTTATCAATTAAAGGATGCTTGTTCAATTTTATTTAGTAGTTCTGGAAAAGAAATAAAAATTACTCACCAAACTTTTGTAAAAAAAAAATTGGTACATAAACCAAACCCAAATTTAGCGGTACATTCCTTTTAGAGATTTGAAAGATTTAGAGATTTTTTGGACAAGTTTTTCTTAATTTTACCCCGGTTATAAAACAACAATTTCTTTTAAAAAATGTATCTTTTGTTCAAAGTACTAGAAACATTCTTGAATATTGTGGCTCTGCCGATTATCGGTATGAACTATTTATAGCATATGTATGTCACAACATGTACAGTGTAGTGAAAACTACTATTAAAGTGTCTAAAAGCAGACATAATGCCTCTTTCTACAATATGTATATTGTCTAATGTAAACTAGATAATATTTTTTCCACAGTAAACACTGCAAAAAAAACAAAACAAAAAAACAAAAAAACCAAAAAAAAAAAACCCCAAAAACCCAAAAACAATCAATAAAATTAAAAGAAGATGCAACAATAAGAATAATATATGCTGTATAATAAATAAATTGGTGCTGGTATGCTCAGTTACAGCTATATCAAAAGATAAATAGTATCATTATGCTATTATATCATGCACATTACTATGGTTACTCAACTGGGCAACGTTTTTTCTACCGGCAAAATATATTGTACAAATTAATTTTATACCATATGTACCTTACATTGACTTTAGTATACATGCCAAGTTTAGTGAAAATCTACCGTCTGGTTTTTTTTAGGGACCATCTCAAAATACAGGTACATTTACTATAGGATTATATAGAAAAATACCATTTTTTCGCACTTCGGAGCAAATTGTACAAATGCTACTACAGACTTTTTGCTCAAATTATATTATTTGATGGGTAACACTATATTGTACATTTTGTGCAAGAAACTCAAAATTCTACCGTCTAGTTTTCAGAGGGGGCATCTCAAAATGTCAAAATTCATGATATTTTCCTGTTTTTATGGAGTACAACAAAACATGACAGATACCACAGATTTACATAAAAAATTATAAAAATGATTGCTAGATTCTCAATTTCCTATGTTTAAAATTTTAAGAGCATGTATTTTATACTTTTTATTTTATGGCATAATTAATGACCCCGCTTAAAGAACTTCGGTTATTCATAACGTCAAAAACACACTATTACGACGTCTATCTATACCCATCATTTGAAAAATCGTTTAAAAAATCAGTTATTTAGAAACATAAGTAGATTTTTTAACCTGATATTTCCGACATTTGTTAATTTTTATAAATTATGTAAAAATAGTTGCTTTAAAAGAGTAAATACGCTTTATTTTACTATGCTGCGCGAAGTATTGCGCCATGAAAACCCCAGTCGGCCCCCTTAAGTCTCTGTTCTTCAATGTTGAGAAACTCAATGTAAATGAATTATAGATGTAGATTATTTCATCAACTTTAAACTTTCAAAATATTTAATACAGTAAATACATCATGATACACAGGTGTATGTTTTAATGTCCCGCAATATGTAAATTGAATATATGTCATGTATATTTCTGTAAATCATTACATCCCTATAAATTACATACCAAGGATAAGTGGAATTAAGAAATAATACGATTTAAATGGAGAAACTGATGACATTTGCCTGCAAATTTGGACTATAAATCACTGTTTACATACTAGTATACAGGAAAGTTTGAATATATTTGCTTGCAAAACATCTTCTTCAGTTCAAGGTTATAAATATGAGGACGGAAAATGAAAAAAATATCCAAAATATAAAGATGTAACAAAATACCCAACAAACTTTGGGACATATAAAAATTTTAAAAATTGCATTGCAAATACTATATTATAAACAAAAATATATTTTTAGGCAAGGACCAAAAACCATGAGTCAGTAAAGTGTATTATATAATAAAGTTATGTGACCAGCACATATGCATACATTTTGTTATATCAGTCAATATGTTCTAATTCAAATAAAGTTTTTAAAAAACTTGCACCAGGACAGGCCTCTTGTTCAAAATTCATATTATGCATTTATAATGTACATACAGTCACACCTCATGATCTTGAACATGTTAGATCCAAAAAAAAAAAAAGATTCAAGAAACTGAGGTTAAAATTATAAAGGAAAAGTGATTGAGACTTCCAACTTGCATCAACATATCCATGATATTTGAGGTTTCAATGTTCAACTGTACTTTCTAAACATACATGTATATATAAATATGTATCTATCATATATGCAGTGTGTAGAAATATATATTGGAATAAATTTAGTTCTTTCTAATTAATTACATGAACTATCACCAATGTCCAGGATCTGATTTTTGTAATAATTCATAACTGTGTACAAAATCACTCTAAAAGAGTGAATATATCACAATTGTTGTCTTTACTTAGAAACACATGATTCAAAACATCATAAGCTTATAATCTGATGAAATAAACTATCCACAAATTTTCAATTTATGTGCATCTGAATGAAAAAGCTAATCAATTGAGGTACAAATACAAGGAATGTTTTTCATTTTTTTGAACAGTTGATAAGGGCACACAGTTGGACTTTTCACACTTGTAAACATATTTATCAAATAGTGCTGCCGTAATTCCTGAATCAGACGTGTGAAATGTTAAATTAGTTCTTACCCTCATGAACTTTGCAAAAATGAAAGTCATGTCAATTTGACTGGGAAGGGGGGGGGGGGGGGGGGGGAGGAGAGTAAATTTTTGATTTTTTTTTCAATGTTATGATTATACATTCAAATTCTTTTAATTAAATTTGGGCTGGTCAAATAAATGGTACCCGCCCCCCTTCCCAGTTTATCATTTGCACCAGTTTTCAATATCTCTTCTACAAACCTGATTAAACACTGCCATTCATTATTCTTTGGCAATCTAAGTAAATTGATTTTATCTAAATGTTACAGAATACATATAAATAAATGCATGTGCAATAAACTGTAATTTACATATATCAAAGACTAGCAGAATAATATTTGTGCTATACAGAACTAATAAATTCTATGGTGAAGACAAATCCTTTGAAACGTACCAAGAGCTAAATTACAGTTTTACTTTTTTCTTTTCTCTCAAACATTTCATACAATAATATCACACATCAAAGCATCTAAATGCTTTGTTCTTGGCACTAATTTCTAATTTGAGCAATTGTTGTCCGTCTCCCATATAACCAGACCATCTGTAACCTGTGTACTAGGCAGCCATTAGTTTTCCTCTGTGAGCAGACGGATTTCCTCAGCGAGGACTTTTGTAATGTGCATGGCCTTGTCCACCTTTTCTCCTCCTATCTGGAGTAGTGCTGCCTGTGCTGCCTCTCGTACATGGGAAATGAAATCATTCCTCCTGCAATGTTTTCACAGATTTAAACAAGAGGCCCAAGGGCCTTAACGGTCACCTGAGTACAATACAACAATTTAGAGGATCCATAGAGTATTAAAATGAAATGAAAGGTGAAGCTTTGTTGCCCAAAAGCAAGAAAAATAGGGTGATCAGGATCAACAAAATAATTAGTCTACTATTCATTAACAGTTCATAAATTATGTTCTAATCTGTTCCCCATTTATCACTATCACCATACAGTATATTAAGAAACTATCAGTGCTTTTGTACTATTTTAATTCCTTGTTGTAATCTCTTACATTGGCCTCTTTTGGTCTTTGATGAACATTTAATAAGACAAGTTATTTTTGTCTCATTTTTATTTATCTATTACTTACAAGTCCACATGATCATTAAAACTATGAAAATACTTTTTGTACTATACAATAAAAATTCTTGCATAATTCTCTTATTCTATTAATTTTTCAAGTACATTATTTACAATGATTAATTATCAAAAGTAAACGGCAAAGGGGAATAACTCCTCTCAGTAGAATGCAAATTAATTGAGCCCTGGCTAGGACCAGAACACTTGAACAAATGGTCCAGATGTTCAAAAATCTGGTAAAAATACCTTTCCTTATAACAACTTTTACACTTTTTGCCTCTGATATGCCCAAGTGCAGAGAAGATTTTTAAAGAAATAATGCATTTTCACTACAGATTCACTATATTATCAATAGAGCCCCTCCACCCCCCCCCCCCCCCCCCCCTTCACCACCGAGAAACACCAGAGCCTCTCACCCTGGGACCAGAAGTTTCAAGTTTGCTCATCATAAGTAATCACTTTGTTTAACTGCCTAACATTAAGGAGCAGACAGGATTATTTAATAGAATTAATGCATTTCCACTACATTATCAACAGCCCCACCCTTATACCAGCACATCTGACCCAGGGGTCATGCAATTCACTACTCTGGAAGAAGCACTCTTGCTCATCATAACTATATACTTAGTTTCTTTCCTTTTTAAACAGGAACAGAAAAGAATATTTTCAAGGAAATTTTGATTTTTCACTATATAATCAATAGAGCCCCCCCCCCCTCCCCCCCACCTTTTGACCAGAACCCTTGACCCTGGGGCCATGAAATTCACAATTTTAGAAGAGGCATCCTTGCATATCATAACAATGTACTTAGTTTGTTTAAATAGTACCCAGGGGCAGAGAAGAAGATTTTCAAAGAAATAATTCACCTTCACTGTAGGAGCTATATAGCCCCACCCTAGCACAAGAACCCCTGTCCCTGGGGCCATGAATTTCACAATTTTGGAAGAGGTGTCCTTGCTTATCATAACAATGTACTTAGTTTGTTTAAATAATACCCAGAAGCAGAGAAGAAGATTTTTAAAGCATTAATGCATTTTCACTATATAATAAATAGAGCCCCTCCCTAACATCAGAACCCCTGACCCAGGGGCCATGAAATTCACAATTTTGGTAGAGTTACTCTTGCTTATCATAACTATGTATTTAATTTGTTTCAATAATACCCAGGAGTAGAGAAGACGATTTTCAAAGAAATAATGCACTTTCACAATATGAACTATATAGCCCCCCCCCCCCCCCAGCACCAGAACCCCTTACCCTTGGGCTATGAATTTCATAATTTTGGTAGAGTCACTCTTGCTTATCATAACTATGTATTTAATTTGTTTCAATAATACCAAGGAGTAGAGAAGAAGATTTTTAAAGAAATAATGCACTTTCACTATATGATCTATATACCCCCCCCCCCCAGCACCAGAACCCCTGACCCTGGGGCCATGAATTTCACAATTTTGGTAGAGTCACCCTTGCTGATCATAACTCTGTATCTAATTTGTTTAAATAATATCCAGGAGTAGAGAAGAAGATTTTCAAAGAAATAATGCACTTTCACTATACGATCTATATAGCCCCACCCTAGCACCAGAACCCCTGACCCTGGGGCCATGAATTTCACAATTTTGGTAGAGTCACCCTTGCTTATCATAACTATGTATTCAATTTGTTTCAATAATACCCAGGAGTAGAGAAGAAGATTTTCAAAGAAATAATGCACTTTCACTATATGATCAATATAGCCCCGCCCTAGCACCAGAACCCCTGACCCTGGGGCCATGAATTTCACAATTTTGGTAGAGGGCTCAATGCTTATTACAATCATGTCAACAGTTTGACTGCTTGATGTCCAGGAGTAAAGAAGAAGATTTTTAAAGATTGCATTAATTTTGATGGTTTTAGCCCCACCCCTCAGGCCCCAGGGGGGCAGGGACCATGAAATTCATAATTTTTGTTCCCCTTCACACATAGATGCCATATGCAAAAATTGGCTGAAATTGGTTCAGCGGTTTCAGAGAAGAAGCTGAAAATGTTCAAATGTTAACACACGACGGACGACGACGGACGAAAACAGATAGCAATAGGTCACCTGAGTGACTCAGGTGACCTAAAAAAAAACTGGACAATTGAAACCTTATCCTACTTATTCTGATAGAAGTATAGGGACCTATATACTAGTCTATACCCCCAGAAGGTCCCTGATTAGAACAAATGGAAGCAATCACAGTTATGCAACTTATATGTAATTTACTTTTAGTCTTTTATATTTTCTATATAGACATATGTCAAAATATCAAGCAAGCATTTGACAAAATATTGGTCAAGCTTGTCACCTGTATTTTAAATTAGCATTCTGATACAATACCAAAAGGATTTGTTCATTTACCACAAATGTAGAAGTTTTGGCACAGCTGCCTTTGCTTTCATATGTCCAAGTGCCAAACATCCAGCCTCCCTGACAAGTCGATCTTTGTCTTTCAGACACTTGAGGAGGACATTGATGGTGGACTTGTCCTGGTTTCCTGTTTTGGCTAGGGACACAGCTGCTACTGCCCTGATGTTTGAATCCTGATTTCTGAGTAAATCTCTCAGAGATTCTATCACCGAGGCACTTTGGTATTTACCTTAAGTTTTAAAAAAAATCGCTTTCTACATTTTTTTGTTTTAACTTTTTACATATTTTGGTACATAAGGAAAAAACACATTACATCATATATTGTTTCTGTCATAAAGATAAGGTATGAAAGCAAGTTTATAAAGAAAAATATTTCCACAACTGATTTACTTCAAAAGGGAGATATAAATAGTATATACCAAGATTTTCTATAGCATCAACTCTAACAGTGGAATCCATGGCAAACACGTCTTTCATGGCATACATATCCTGTGCATAAGATGTCACTCTCTCCCAAAGTGCCTGCACCTCTCCATCCACTGTGCAAAATTCTACAAGGGAAAAACTTTTTTTTTGAATTTTAACAACTGAAATTTGCTCTAACATAGCCTCAGAGAAACCTGTGAAAAATTAGCAGTCCAATGACAATTCCGGTGGAAAGAAGGCAATCTAAAAAGATTACAAATAAAGCAAGAATTATAATGGGTTGTCTCAAAGGATGTAAAGTCCATTTCTAAACTTATTAACAGTGTTTCATGAATGGGGATGTCAAATACATATATGCCTGGTTTAGTGTGTCATACTGTATATCACTATAATAAGTCTGTTTAATTGAACCTCTATGAAGTACTATACATAGAAATTAATATTAAGTTCAGAACCTGAAACAAAGCTACTTGACAATGACCCCCCCCCCCCCCCCCCCCCCCATTGAAGCACTGAATGGTTTTGTTTGATTAATGTAAAATTTCAACTAATAATACAAGTTTGCTGATTTTTGTGACTAGAAAGGAAAATGAAAATTATATATAATTCAGATTCCCTCTGTAATGTTCAATGAAAAACTGCAAGAATAAACTTTAAGAATATCTGAATACCTGTAAGACTCTCTGGAGTAATGATCTCCATTTCTGTATCCACTGACATGGAAATTTCCTCTTTTAAGTTGTTGATTAACCATGTCTGATCTTCCAAAGGATACACTTTGTTTAAATCATCCTTGTAATATTTCTGAAAGTCTTCAGCAAATCTGAAAACAGATCACCAATAAAAAAAAAGTGTACATATTAACTGACTTCAGGTATTACTTTTTTAATAAGAGTTGATTGAAAAACTATCATGTACCAAAATATGTAATTTACTTGTTCAACAAACTATGTCATCATTTTACATGTATATACATTTGTTTATCATTTATGGAGCTCTGGTAGACTTTATATTCACAGTATGTGTCTTTTATTAACTTATGCAGATAACATGTATAAATCTTTGACAATTGTAATTTTTAAATTTTTTTTTTTTTTAGTTTGACAATCATTTTATACATTTGTAGAAGTTTGGGCTTTACGGACTGTGGATATTGGCCTGGATAGCTCAGTGGTTAGAGCACCTGACTAGTAATGCAGGGGTAACAGGTTTGATTCCCGGTCCAGCCATATGTTTTCTTCATGCATTTCTTCTTTCCTACTATATTTGGTGGCCAGTGGGGGGGGGGGGGGGGCTTGTTAAGGTTACAGTGTATGTGTAAATTACTAATTCCTGGCAGGGCCCTAGAACTTGTGTCTTCAAGGTCAAAGACTGTTTAAGGAGGGAGGAATGTAGAAGTTCGGGCTTTACAGACCGTGGATATCGGCATGGATAGCTCAGTGGTTAGAGCACCTGACTAGTAATGCAGGGGTCCCGGGTTCGATTCCCAGTCCAGCCATATGTTTTCTTCATGCATTTCTCCTTTTCTACTACACATTGTATGTTTTACAAGGAAAGGATTTACTGTAAAATAACTTGTATCCATAATACATTATAAAATTTTTTCTAAATTTTAACTCCCAAATATAATTCAGTATCATAATAGCTATTTCACAACATATGGTTTTCCCCATTCTAGCTAGCTTTTCCTGTTTGTAGTACAATTTACCCTAGTAATTTTATAGCTAGAAAGTAAAACGTCAAAGGGGATTAACTCTTGTAAAATTTTTAATTTTTGTCACTTACTGGTTCAGTTCCACACTGTCCTTGTCTTTGTAGAATTTATTCCAATACACTGTTGGATTTTCTGACAAGTGAGGATCAATATAAATTGACTTCTGCCTCTGAAATCTTTTCTGCCTCTCCTTTAATCTTTCTGTTACCTTATGACCAAGTTTTGCTATGAAAAAGTGAGGGGAAAAAAATCTAAATTATCTTGTAATACCTGAATGAAATCTAGCTGTTGTAATTCTCAAAATTATTATTTTGAACACTTCATCAATTAAATATGAATTTTCCAGTTCTTAAAATTTGTTGTAAAAATAATTAAGATTATAAAGAAAAATCCTTGTATATAATGTTATGATCAAGTGTTATTTATTACCTTCCTTTTCTTGATCTTCAAGTTCTGTTTTTAGTTTTGACAACAATTCCTGGAACCCCTCATCAAAATTATCAGGATCAAGTGAAGTCCATTCTAGACTGGCTAATTGTAGTTTCCTTTTTAAAGAAAACAAACAAGAAATCACTAAAGATTCAATAAAATAAAAAGTTAATAGTTTAATAACTAATGGATTAACTGCTCATTTAAACATAGAATTGAGACAAAAACAATCCTGTATGCCATACATGTTTTAATCTACAAGAATTATTGTGTCTTTTTTTAACTTATTTATGAAATAAAGTTTGAAGATGATAGTTTAATTACCTAGGACAGAGGTAAATTAACAAACTTAAATAAACTTGAAAATCACAACAAATTATCCCTTTTATTTCTAATTAGTAAGAATCCATTTTAGCCGAGTTTCTATTCATTTAAGATAATGCATACTTTCCTTTGGAAAATTTATTCACGGTTATCATCATTCTTCATTTCATTAATAATTAAAAACAAAACATTGAGACTGAAACACAAATATTGTTTGACTGGTGCAGGAAATATTTGCAAATGAATGACAGTAAAAAATCTTTGTGATAATTCTGAACTTTAAGACATGAATCAATTAACTTACATTCCAGTATCCATAATAGCATATATTTCTTCCTTGGGTTGTATAGCCACTGGAAACATGGCTTTCTTTGATATGTAAGCTAAGGCCACCTCATCCTGACAGTACTTTGATTTCACTGTAGAGGTACTCAGCAAAGAGACAAAGAGCTGAAATGAAGTTCTCCAAATTATATTTTTTCCGTTCTCTGCATAAGTTTTTTACAAGATGCTTTATAAGTATTCCTACAATTTTTTTCCGATTACAAGTAAGTCTCACTGATTATGTAACAGGTAGGGAGCAAAGTTTGACTGACCATGCCAGAATTTCAGGCATGGATCCAAGAATTTTTTCCAGGGGGGAGGGGAATTTTCAAGAAATTTCTTGATAAGCAAAAAAAAAAAAAAAATTTAAAGTCCTTTCCTAAACCTATTGGCAAGCCAAAAAAACAAACAAACCCTAAAATCCATTCCTATAAACATGAAAGAAATCTATTTCATGGTGGTGGTGGTTGGATCCAGCTTTTCTAAGTTTTTCAGTATATTTTTAAAAATCTATTTTATTTATTTGCAGTATGTACTAGATCCACACATGGATTTGAACCCAGAATCCAAAATTCTAAACAGGTGATCTAACGGCTGAGCTCTCACACCAGTAAACAATACTGCCTGACTATCTTCCTGTCTTAACCCTTAGAGACACAAACCAAGATAACATCAGGCTAGGTGGCACTATTTGAATAATTTAAAGATATGCTTGATATATAAAAGTAGTTAAAATTAGTGATGCTAGATCAGTTTATTAAACAAGAGGCCCAGGGGGTATGATTTGAAGAAAATTGAATCTACACTAACTAGGAATGCTTACTTATTTTTTTTTTTTTTTTTGACTAAATGTGACTTTTTTCCCTTCAAGTTTGAAATTTCATTGTGGCCTCACCCTACCCCTGGGGGTCATGATTTTGAACAAACTTGAATCTACACTACCTGAGGATGCTTCCATATAAATATGACCAACCATGACTGTGTTGTTCTTGAGAAGAAGATTTTTAAGGATATTTCCTATATATTCCTATGTTAAACTTTGTCCGTCCATTGTTGCCCCACCCTACCCCCCGGGGTCATGATTTGTACAAACTTGAATCTACACCACCTGAGGATGCTCCCATATAAATATGACTAATCATGACTTTGCTGTCCTTAAGAAGATTTTTAAAGATTTTTCCTATATACTCCTATGTTAAACTTTGATCATCCAATGTGGCTCCACCCTACCCCCGGGGATCATGATTTGAACAAACTTGAATCTACTCCACCTAAAGAATGCTTCCATATACTAGTAATTATGACTAATCATAACTTGGCTGTTCTTGAGAAGAAGATTTTTGAAGATTTTTCCTATATATTCCTATGTAAAACTTTGACCGTCCATTGTGGCTCCACCCTGCCCCTGGGGATCATGATTTGAACAAACTTGAATCTACACTACCTGAGGATGCTTTCACATAAATATGACCAATCATTGCTTTGCTGTTCTTGAGAAGATTTTTAAAGATTTTTTCTATATATTCCTATGTAAAACTTTGATCATCCATTGTGGCACCACCCTACCCCTGGGGGTCATGATTTGAAGAAACTTGAATATACACTACCTGACAATAATTCCAAATAAGTTTCATCTCTCCTGGGCCATTGGTTCTTGAGAAGAAGATTTTTCAATGATGCCATTAATTTTTCACTATTTCGTAATTATCTCCCCTTGGAGGAGGGCATGGCCCTTCATTTGAACAAATTTGAATCCCCTTCACCCAAGGATACTCTGTGCCAAGTTTGGTTGAAATTGGCCCTGTAGTTCTGGAGAAGAAGATGAAATTGTGAAAAGTTTATAACGACGACAACGCCGATGACAGACAACAGACAGATTTCGATCAGAAAAGCTCACTTGAGCCTTCGGCTCAGGTGAGCTAAAAAAACAACACATAAGGTCTGTTAAAAATCACTGTTGTTTTATGAATACCTTTGCATCTAGAATGGCTTGACCAATTTTGCTGAGAAAATCCACTCCTGCACCAAGTCCGACAACATCCACCCAAACACTAATTCCATTTATCTCTAGGTTCTCTGAAATGAACAGGTATACTTCAAGTGATCATGTCTGAATAACACATACATGGTATCCCCCCTCACTGGTCAGCAAATAAACCCCCATCTCCATAAGTACAGATACAAATAATTATATTCACTTTGAATGATGGCAAATCCCAGTTGATAAGATCTCAGATTGAAGCTTACCTCTCTTTGTGCAGTTACTGTATTCATTGGAATGTTTTTTTTTCTTTCCTTTTTAAATTTATAAATTTTTGTCAGACTTACCTCTTAGTTTAGCCATCATTTCTTTGTCCTGGTGACTGTAGCTGATCATGAGATCTCGGTTGGAAACAGACTCCTGTCTCTTTAAATCTGACTTGTCCGGATTTTCTGGAACTTCATGAGGAGAAAAAGTGTTTTCAGATTTCTCAGTCCCTGTTGATTGAGTCTTTGGCTGTGTGGACTTGATTGTAGTGGGGGTCTCCTTTTGTCTTGTGCTGGGTTTTGAGCCCATCTTTATTCTATCAAAACAAAATAGTAGGGCAAGTTTATTACACATGAACTTATAATATGAAATGGCAAATTTACAGAAAAAACTTGAAATAAAAATAAAAAAGCACTCTTATCACTAATATCAAAACAACGAAAATGGATATGGGTTGAATAAAAAAAATTATATCCTACCTATTCTTTTTCAGAAAAAAGAGTTCTCAGTAATACTTAACATGTATTCAAACACAACCAACATTTCAAGACCATTTGAAGTCTACCGTCCTAAACATACTGGGGTCATTTTATACAAAGTCTTATTTTATCCAATCAAGCTAGTTCAACGTTCAACCAAGTACATGTGCATGGCAGGGGTAGACAAATAGAATTTTTCAGTACTTGCCCTCGGACAGGTTACCATCGTAAAATTACTTGTCCTACCAAAAAATATGCTTGTCCCACTTTTTCTTAATTAACATAAAAATAAAGCATTATCGTTAAACATTAAATTATTTCTCAACTGATACACTACATGGGGACCAAACTAGACATAAAATCACTTAATTTTTTGCACGGAAAAATTTAGGGGTAAGTCTTGTTCCAGGGAGATTTCTTAGCTTGTGCAGTGCGCATAATTTAAACTTTTCTCTGTATTACTTTAACATCCCAAAAATACTGAAAGAGAGAGAAAATTTTTTTTTGAATATTATAAAGTATTTGATTATGAAAACCACCACTGCATGTCGATTGTGACTTTCAGTGATCGCTAGTCAACAGCTCCAATTTTAATATCAGTATAACACGTTTGTACTCACGGCATGAATTTTTACATTATTTTTTACAATACCTAAAAAGGTCTAAAATCCTCTTCAACTTTTTTGGCATGGAATCGATAGCTGCTATGTTTTACGTCCTGTGTGTATTTTAACTACACATAAATGGGTAAATTCTAGAGGAGTTCCGACCAAGTATTCGATGTAGTGATGAACAGCAGCGAAAAACAGGTGCTCTACTGTGATTCATTACATTTCAACAGCGATAAAACAAACTACATTTGATTTTTTGTTAACTGGAGAAGCACTTGTCCGCGGGCAGGTACCACTTATCAAATAACTTGCCCGCCAAACAAAATTGGTTGTCCCGGGCGTCGGGCAATGCTATTTGTCTAGCCCTGCATGGCACATGCAGACAAAAAAAAAATAATAATAAAAGGCAATTCACATTATCTGATTTGGTTTTATTTCATATTTTGTACATATTGATATCAAGCACAATTTACAGCAGGCAGTAGACATGGTAGAAGAATTAACGCTTCACAAAACATTTGCTGGGTAAGTGGGTCTCCACTGACACAACACACACAACCAAAACACTGCCTTAAACTTGTACTATAACTTATTTAACAGCTTAAATAAAACTTTTCCATACTCTGTCGGTTGATTAACAAGGCAAATACCATTACTCTATTGTATTTTTCGTTTATAAATTGCAAAATCTTTACGAGACTGAAAATCTTTGTCTAAAATCTACATCTTTTAGCGTAATCTCAGTGAGATTCGTCGAGACTAAAATTTCAGAAGAGACGTCTGTCCAAAATTTTCAGTCTCGACGAATCTCACTGAGATTAATTTTAGCGAAGTGGCCCGGGTTTCAAAACACATTACATATAAACATTATTTGTTAATTTTCATGTATTCCATGAATTTATGTAATTTCGAAATACAAAAAAAAATATTTAGAATTTAGCACAACGCTACTTGCCTGTGAAATTTTGACTTATTAATCCCTCATTGTTTACATTGGTTATTTGTCAATTTTGCCTACTTTCGTTTTCACTGTATAATTAACTCGCGTATAAATTATTCTGCTACTTCGAGAAATGGAAGGGAAAAAAAACCCAGTTTGTAATTTAAAAAAACCCAATATTATTCCCCTTTGAATACATTTTAATTGCAAAATTATATGCATAGATATTTATTTAAAAATTACTTCGATTAAATTTAGCTTGATCATAATATGAAATATCAGGAAAGAAACCTCTCCCCAAAAATAGGCCCAGGTCTTTTATACTTTTTTTTCAAAAAATCTTTGTGATATCTAATCCGTAACACTGAGATTAAGTCCCAAATCACATTAAAAAGCAAACAGTCACTTTTTAAATCTAACTTTTCCTAATTGTTCTTTAATAGAAGGGGGGTCCTAACCCTAATCTCAGTGAGATTTGTCTATACTAAAAAATTTTGTATTGACGTCTCTTCCCGAAGAGACATCTGCAAAAAAATTTTTAGTCTCTACAAATCTCTCTGAGATTATTCCAGTTGGATCTTTATTCATTGTAAGCAATTAGTGAACCAATCCTTCCCCTTCCCTGACTGATTTGTTAAAATTTACAAAAAAAACAGGATTTTCTTTTGTTAGACTTCATCCTACTACATTAATTCGTTGACAGGAATAACTTAAGGGGAGTGAAATCCAGTATTCGTATAACTATGTGACTCATACTAATGTTACAAGCTTAAGGAAGCTTGGAACAGGAGGTTTGTCTTCCTCTTGTACACTTGTCAAAATTAAGGTCACAGGTACCAAAATATCAATGTTCTATCTAGCTGAACAAGCTTGAACCATTTCAATGTTTGGCTAGAACATTACTTTGTAAATCAGCAAATAGGACTTGAGCTTTCCTATCTTCAATACCATGAGCATGTCAAGGTGATTTGGAAGTCCCAATGCAACAATACTTATTCATTAAGTATTTTACCCTCGATATCTCAAATCCTCGGCTAACTCAAAGTTTTTTCTCTGTCCCATCGAGTTCAAGATAACGAGGTTTGACTGTAGAATATACTAGCTAATATTGAATAGTTTCAGAGATACAAACTCTGGAAAAAAATTTCATCAGATAGACAGACAGACATGGTGATTCAAGTATACCCAAACTTTGTTTGCTGGAGATAAAACTATTGCACATGTACAATTGCAGCTACTACTCTGATTGAGACTTTATAATTTATATTTTTATCTGATTCAATGTCTCATATTGTTGAAAATAAATATTTTTACTGATTATCAGTCCACACCCAATATTTTTTGGACTGTTCTTACTGCTCTCTTAATAAATAATACTTTAACATCAAGAATTACATAGAGAGCAATATGGACAATAAGCCCCTGTGGACTGGCTGGCATTGCTGAAAATATCAATTTCATGAACAAATCAATTTGTATCACTACTTTTAATGATTGACTGAAAAATAAAAAAAAATGTATCATGCTAAAAAATGAATGATTTATTTTGCATATATGAATTATTTACAATATGCATTAATACCTGCGGAAAAGATCAAGTTTCCATGGTAGGCAAAATGATACACTACTTTACATGAAATCTGTCATAAACAGGACATAATGCACAATAAATTCTGCAAGAAATGTGACATCTGTGACATCTACACGAGTAAAACAACATGATTATTCATTATAATACAACATATAATTAATGAGCTTAGAATTTAAGGAACTAAATGTTTCTTGATCATATCAGTGATTGGCTTGTAGTCATCCGGGAACTTCAATTTCCTGGGAGGACCTTTCTTGATACCAGTCCAAAGTGGAACCTCTGTTATAAAACAAAGCAAACAATTAAATATAATCTTTGGACAGTGATAGACATGCTTATTACATGTGTGGAGGTCAGACAGGTTCAATCGCCGGTGGCCAGATAACTCAGTTGGTAGAGCACCTGACTGGAGATTCATGGGGCCCGGGTTCGAATCCTGTTTTGGTCCGTTGCATTCTTCTCCTCTCCTGTTACACATGTATGTGTGTCACAGACAGGCAGGATTTCCAGGAGTACATCATGTTTATCTAGAGTTAAGGGGCACAGGTTTGAATTCTGTATTGATCTGTAGTTTAATAATTCTGTTTCACTGAAAACTTTACTAATACAATTTTGCAAACTTTCTCAAGTAGTGTAAATGTCACAATATTGTAAATATTGCTCCAAATGCTCCTCCATACATTGTGGAGTGTTTAACTTTGCACGCATCGATGGTCACTGAATTGTAGCATAAAGAGCTGTGGCATCGCTTGGTAAACCCGTTTGTCAAGTCTGATGATATTAATAGTTACACTTATCCAGGGTTTTGGCCAGGTTTGTCAGATTAGTTCTGGACACCAAACTGTGTGGACGGTGTAAAATTATGACCCATGCTTAGTGGATTGGGCGGCTCCCATGCTGTGTGGAAATGGGATGCATTACTGGTACCTGTGTGGACCATTTGAAACCTGGGCCTTTTGTTTTTGCATTTATGAGTGTGAGTGACTACAATCCAGTAAGTGTTATTTTGGGAGACGTGTTAGTGACCATTCTGTGACATTATGGTATTGCACTAGCTTCTTGTGTGTTTCATCTGATGTCTACTGTGCGCCATTCATCTGATGTCTCCTAAGCCTCGATACCACTGGAGCCCGAGTTATATTTTGATTTTTTTTTGTACATTTGTAAATAAATTGTTATTGTTATAAAGTATTGTTTTTCTTGATTGGCAAAGGTTATCCATTTACTAGACTGGTAAAGGTTTTTTTTTTAAAGAACCCAACACAATTGAAGGCAATTGTGACATTTTGGTGGCAGCGGTGGGATGTCACAATTGCCTTCAATTGTGTTGGGTTCTTTTAAAAAAAAACCTTTACCAGTCTAGTAAATGGATGACCTTTGCCAATCAAGAAAAACAATACTTTATAACAATAACAATTTATTTACAAATGTACAAAAAAAATCAAAATATAACTCGGGCTCCAGTGGTATCGAGGCTTAGGAGACATCAGATGAGTTCACACAGGTTGGTGTCCAGAACTAATCTGACAAACCTGGCCAAAACCCTGGATAAGTGTAACTATTAATATCATCAGACTTGACAAACGGGTTTACCAAGCGATGCCGCAGCTCTTTATGCTACAATTCAGTGACCATCAATGCGTGCAAAGTTAAACACTCCACAATGTATGGAAGAGCATTTGGAGCAATATTTACAATATTGTGACAGTAAATCTAAGTTGGTTTAGAGCAGGTTAGGTGCCCAGGGGCAATGGAGGAGCCACAACAGGTGACCATTAAGGCCCCATGATTCTCCCGTCTTCCATCCTGTTACACATACATTTAACAGTTCATAATAACTGGTTGGATACTCCTTAGTATGGATCTGTCTGACACCTACATTAAAGGACAAGTGCACTTAAGCAATGCTTAATGGGCCCTTTTTCAGTGCCGTTTTACTTTAGAATATAATACCAAATTGTTCTTTTTTGGTAATAGTTAAACACAAGTGGATATTTCTAATTAAAATCACGTTAAAACATCACCTAAATCAGCATGGATTTGAAACAAATGAAGATTTTTAAATGCCTATAGATACCCAAAATCCGGAAAAGTTGTACCGAACCTATTTTGAGTTTCGTTTATTTAAATCAAGGGGAGGAGATATTCAAATCAGACACTTGAACAATCACTGACGGGCACGTTTTCTGAATGATACTTCTTGCGCTATTTTACCTGAGAAAAAAATTGAATGAAGTTGTATAGATGCCTGTAGCCATAGTGATCAAACTAAGAAATTTGCACACTTGCATTTGAAATAATACAATAAGTATTAACATTAGTTCCTTTAAATTATAAAATGAAAAAAAGTGTATTTAGGTAGTTTTCAATACCGGTACCATTGCCTTGCATGAATGTTAAAAAAGTTTGATGCTTGTATATATGATGAAAAATTTTAATGACACTAAACTCTCCTAAACCTCCTGTGTTTATAAAACCAAACACATACAAACTTCTGCGGCACGACTTCGATATAATGATACATGCATGGCTATCATTTACAGTGAGCACCTTTGAGGAACGTTTACATGGGTAGAACTCACGTGACTATACCGGTATTTTAAATAATTTATTCCACGGGTGGGTTCAACATAGGTCATACAGGTAAATAGCTTTCACTTGCTATAGGAAAAACATTGAACTTTTCATTACATTTTTAATATTTTAAGTACAAGCCTAATTGTACAAATTTCCTACTTTCACACAAGTTTTATAAATGTATAATGCACTTTTTGTCATTCACACAAGTTTGTACAATGTTAGGCTGACAGTAAACAAAAGCTTTGAAATGAATGACTGTCCTCGATTTACTATAGAAAACCACGAATGTCGGCTGACCCCTACCACATTGTATGGCTTTGCTCTTTGTATATTCATGAATTTCAGCGATAAAATTTGTTGAATCTTATGGTTTAGATATCAATTAATGATCTGGGATGAAAAATTATGCTTAATTTGATTCTTCATTTTTTCACATTTTACCGGGCCCCATAAGTGCACTCGTTCTTTAACTGGATCTTTTAAAACAATATTTAAATACATATATTCAAAGTTCACCTCAATCCTGAAATTTGACTGTCATTTCAATCCAAGCTGCAACCATAATTATACGTGTTTCAAATGCAGAATAATCAGCATAAGTGTAATAGACTAATAACTACAGTAAAACTTGTCTAATCCAGAAACCACTGGTTCCAAAGAAATTGGCTGCATTAGACAATGTTCCGGATTAGACAACATTATTAAACAATGAAATTTACTGAAAGGGACTTCAAGGTTTAGATCGTATTAGGCAAAATTCCGGAATACACAACATCTGGATTAGACAAGTTTCACTGTATATAGAAAATCTAGTACCTCCTGTGTCTCCAACTACTAAGGTGACCTCAAAACTTCCTCTCCGTGGGGCAGAGGGATTATACTCAATGGGAATATCCTCAACCTCGGCCTTCAATGCCTCAGCCAAAGCCATGGCCTTCTTCTTGTACACTTGTCAAGATTTGCTGGTTAAAAAAAAATTAAAAATCCAAAAATTTATTTATATATACAATTTTATCTCAAATACTGATAATCTATTTCATAAACTACAGTGTTCCAAGGAATGCATTAGCCTGCTTTGTAGCATCATTAAAGATGTAAATAAATCTAAGAGTGGTCAGCTATTTATTTGCTCTATATATATAGTATCATAGTTCGTGCATTTGCCTGCATAAAAAAATCCATGCGTATAGAAAGACTTTGATAGAATAGCAATTATCATAAAATGTGACAATTAAATAAAAACATGATTCCCCCATGCTCAAAGCTTTAACGAATAATGAAATTTAAATAATTAGAAATAATTATTAACCAACAATCCCCTAGATTCATGACTAGAGAGAGATTTCAGTCAGTCTTTACTACAATTGTCAGTCTACAGCAATCCTTTTCGGTATACCAATCCTGACGTCTTTTCATAGTATTTAAATTTCAGTTTGTGTAGTAACTGTACATTATAACATTTCAAAGTACAGTGTCATGAGCTCATAGAAATGTGATTATAAACTAGTTATAGAAACTCTTTCTCTTTAAATTCAGAAGACAAGTTTTGATTTAACCGTTCGAAGTAATTTTGCAAAGGAGCTCAAAGGTCAAGGTCAAGTGGACTTTCATGCTGGCATTTTTTAGGATATCTTATAACAATCAGTGCACATGCTAAATAGCACAGCTCACCTTTTAATTCTCAAAAATAAGCTGTATATCGGCTCTATGAACTATTTTGAAAAGAAGGTCAAAGGTCATGTTTAAAGGTCATGATGTAGGTAACCTTGGTATTTTACAGAAGCCCTAGTACCAAGCTATATATATGCAAAATATTAAATCCATACCTCTTACAGTTCTCAAGATTAGGGTGTGATAGACGGACAGACAGACTCCAGGTATAGTGATCCCTAAGTGACACTCTGCTCTGCAGGTGACAAAATAAAACATGAAATTGGGTTGGTCTAGTCCTACTCTCTTTAGAATCTGCTTAAATAGTTTCCTACATTTGGCAAGGTCTCACTCCTTATGAGTGACTTATCCTTGAGAAGTAATTTTTTAAAGACTTTTCACTATATTTTCCCCAAGGAAAAACTGATCCCCTATTATGGTCCCACCTTACCCCACAGGCCACAAATTGAACAAACTTAAAACTACTCTAAATGAAGATGCTTGCATATTAATATATTATTGCTAATCAAGGACCTAATGCTCTTAAAGATTTCATTTTTCCCCCTGTATCTCATATTTTATATATGAGAGAAGATTTTTACAAGAGCCCACCTTATTTTTCCTTTTTCTTGGAACAGCGTATTGTCCTTCATTTATTGGCCAAACTTGAATCCCCTTCACCCAAAGATGCTTTGTGTAAAGTTTTGTTGAAATTGGTCCAGTGGTTCTTGGGAAGAAGATAAAATTGAGAATATTGGAAGTTTATGATGATAACTGTTGATAACAATGACGATAACAGACAACGGACAGGTTTTGATCAAAAAAGTTCACTACAGTTGAGCCTTTGGTTCAGATGAGCTAAAAAGTACCTCACACTTTTCCCTCCCTTATCCAATACATTTTTCTTTGTGTGTGTTCCAACTGATACTACATATGTAGGTGACTGCATTATTTGTGTATACGTCTATATGTTCCGCCATGTGTGAAACATTTATGCGAGCTCATGCAGACATAGTATGTGAGTTGGTATGGGAGAGAAGATGGGATTGAAGAGCATGAGAAAAGATGGAGGAGGGAAATTACATGTTACGAGTGAGAGTAAAGAAGAGGGAGAAAAGGGAAAGAATATGATAGTTCAGGAATAAAATAGGACGGAAAGCACCCCACCTATCTAATCCACAATTTTTACCAGGGACCTATATACCTTAATTAGTATATATTAGCGTAGGTCCGTTATTATATGCATGTGTCAATATAACCACCCATGCACCCCCTCCCCCGCCCAAAATAAGAAACTATTCTATGGTGCAGCCAAGATGAAAATTGTTCTTTGAGGTAGTTAGCTCAGCTCTACATACCACATGCAGTAACCTAGATGGTGAGTAATGCATATTCCAAAAACTTAATTGAGAACTTGAATTATTTTTACCAGTGTTCTATGACAACTCTAGGAACAGGTGCACCTGTCTTTACTTTCTTCTGATCCGATATTTTATCAAAGCTTTCTGTCGGATTAGAGGCAGTTTTTCGTTTTCTTGGGGGCATGATTCTCTGCAATGGTAGATTGGATCTTAACCGAGGATGTCCGAAAGATTTTCGCGGGAAGTTGTGTGGAGTATGGAGGTACGTGAGATGAATTTACTTTTTGCGAACCCACTTTCTGATATTACTAAATGATTAAATATATTTACATATTCCGTAGTATAACGTTAAACAAATGATATATTAACATGATTAAGTTGAGCATCGCAGGGTTGTTGCCAGATTTCTAGGGAATGGGGTGGGGTGGGGTCTGAGTTTAACAGTTTAATGGTATCCCCTCCTTTGAGCAAGAAATGAATTTATTTTGTTTCAGAATTATAAATAATTTATGTCTCTGGTTTTTCATCTTTAACAAAAAGGGGAGGGGAGGGATTGTATCTTTTGTAATCCAGGACTAATCGGTGCAGTTAATTGCGGGAAGGTTAATCCATAGAACATGTGGAGTGGGATTAAGGAGTGGACAACTCCGATTATTTCGCACGCCGACCGACCGAAGTTTTGCAATAATGTCCTCGCCAACAGTAAACAAAATATCAACTCACGTTCCTTCATTGGATGAAGTAGTAAAAGGTCAGGTTGAATTGGGTATTTTGTGCAGAAACGTTAGTTCAGGTTGTCATGGCGTGATTTAGGAATATTCATGGAGTAAAGAATAAAAAAATATAAGGGGGGGGGGGGGTGAACGCATGTAGAGGATCGAGGAGTTATCTGTCATGTGCGAGCCCAAGAGATCATATTTGCATAAAGTACATTTTATGCATTTGTTTTGTAATATCAGGGATCTATCTGCAGTATATAGGCATAGGGGCTTGTCTTCTGGATTGTTAAATGTAAAATAAATTAATAAAATTTTTTAATCTACTTTAGATACACTTAAAAGTTGTTAAAGTAAAGATTCTGACACTTTCAATCAAGAAAAAACACGTTTAAAAAAGACATATCACTCCTATATATACATAAACTCTACAAAGGACGAAAGCTCTTTCTTGGAAAAAATACCCCCACCCACTTCAGCACCTATTTCTGGACTCTAAAGCATTAATTTATTTCATTGTCATGGTTCGTCGCAAACCACGCCCAAAATATACGATCCTCTCCCATTCTGGCCGTGGTTGAATGAGAAGAGAATATTTTGTAGCTCATTAAAATATTGACCAATGCGAGTAAAGCGTAGTTGGATAATGAACTTTGACATGACCTTTCAATATCCAATCGCAGTATACAAATATTTCTTGTATACTGTTGATGTCAATTATTAGTCCCCTACCGGTGAAACCGGAGGGGACTATAGGTTTCCTCTGAGTCTGTCCGTCCGTCTGTCTGTCCGTCTGTCTGTCCGTCTGTCTGTCTGTCTGTCCCTCTGTCTGTCTGTCAGTCTGTCCCACTTGGTTTTCCGCACTTTTTTCCTAAACGCTTGCAGATATTGAGCTGATTTTTGGTATGTGAGTGTATCTTGATGAGTTACAGATCAAGTTTGCATTTCGTTCCGCTTCATTGATTTTTGACGGAATTACGGCCTTTTCAATTTTTACGGGTTTTCCGCAATTTTCTTTTAGAAAATTTTCTTTCAGATATTGAGCTGATTTTTGGTATGTGACTTTACCTTGATTAGTTATAGATCAAGTTTGCATTTCGTCCAGCCTCATTAATGTTTGACGGAATTATGGCATTTTCAATTCTTAACGGGAACCAGATTACACTTGCCGGTAGGGGACTAGTATTGCTAATGCAATACTCTCAGAATGCTTGTTGATTTCAGTTGCGATGGAAACAAATATTGTCATTGGACATGAACATGCTGAACATGACGTCACAATATAGAAGAGTAAATATTTAAGATTATGACACTTTTTGTGATCAAGCAGCCATGGGTAGGAGAGAGCTATATGCGGACTCTGGACTGTGGCTTGAGACGATGACAATCCGGGAGACAAGCCCCTATGTATAAAGGTCCCTGGTAATATCTGCCTTATTTTATTGTATGTTATGTCTTCACTGAATGAGCTGATAGCGAAATGCTTAACTAAACCACTTTGTCAAATAAAAAAAAAAAAGAAAGAAAAAGTAAATGGGAAACATGATTTTTATGAAAGTACATGTGTACTTGTATCTAACAATGAAGAGGTCCACGTCAGTGTAACATTCGGAGTAAATTACTGACACCTTTTGTATGTTTGTTCATTTTTGTTTGTTTGTTTGATTTTGTTATTGTTGTTTTGTTGTTGTTGTTTTTTTTTTTGTTTTGTTTTGTTTTTTGGTTGATCTTGCTATGTACCTCTGTCTGTAAGAATTTTTATGAAGTTTTGGAATCCAATATAGGTATATGGTTATTCAAAATCAATTTGGTTATTAGCAATATTGAAAATAACTGACATGTGATTTTGAAGAATCTCTTTTTGAATCAGGTTGCTTGATGCTTATGGGTGTAATATATTGCAATAAAGATTTTTATTTATTGTAGTATTGAATGATGGACTGAAGAAAAACTTTACAAATGTCTCGGTATCTGTTGTGGATTGTCCAGACTTAACACAGAAGCCATTCATGTTGGCCTCATCAGGTAAATTAACATGTCTTAATTCCTAGTTATTCAGAATGAAAAGCACAAAAAATATGTACATTTTCAAAATTATTTCTGCTTTGTCTATAAATTTCCTGCAAAACAAGCAAGCTAAATGAAACACTGCTTTATGCTCTTCCACCCATAAGAATGATGGATCAACCCCTGGATCTTTTGTAATCACTTTTTAATTAGTTGCTATTTTTATTAAAATTCCAGGTTATCACTGTACCAGCAATCCAGAACACTCTTTAATAATATTTCTACTTTTGTTTGGACATGTTGTAGAGAAGGAAAAGGGGGGGGGGGGGAGATAACATGCATGAAATATATATGAATGTATAAAGAATTACATTACTCTTTTGAATGCAGAGATGTGATTGTATCACTATGAGTGATAGATAGCTAAACACTTTTAAAGAAGCTTCTTCCAGGATTATGATGGCGGAGACTATTAAATCCTTGTTTTTGCTCAGGTTTGTGTGGAAATGCTCGCTTGGCAGATGTAGGAGGACCAGGATTTCTTCTGCCACTTCCACAGAAGGACAAGGTATCTATAAATAAATAAAATGGGTTGTAGTAATAGTGGAAGAGATATTTTAAAAGATTTAGTATACTTTTTGCTCAAGTGTTGAAATTTTATGACAGAATAATGTATGATTTTTAGTTCTTGTTGTTTTTAAAATTACTACTACATGTAATTACTAATTTACTACATTTTGAAATAGTAGAGAGGTTATAAGCATTTGACCGTCTGCATCTACGTGTAAACCTTTTTTACAAGTACGTGTAACTAACATCTTGTTCTGTTTAACAAACTGTATGTGTACTGGTACCGTCGGTACGTGTAAAACGTCATTTCAACAAGTCACTTTACAATCCATTTGAATCAAATGATTCTATGACTTTGATTGAAAAAGATACATAAGTGTACTTAATAAACTCTCAACATCACAACAAACACCACCTGAAAATATATATTCCGTAATTTGAGTTTAAGAAGCTACTTGTTCTTACCTCTAATGAATCTACGTGTTGTGTACATTTTGTAGAATTATGCGGTATGCAAAACTGATGGCATAAATCGCAGTAAATTAAGGGATTTCCCTAACTACACGTAGATATACACGGTCATCAGCTTAACCTCTCCAATACTAAGCAAACAGAGCCAAAGAGTGATAATCTGCATATTGAAATTTCTTCAAAGAGTTGACCCTCATGCATGAGTTATGTTGTATATACTTACAGTGTGCAATATATATTAATTGCAATTGGCTTAAATTTTTTTTTTTTTTTTTTTTTTTTTTTTTAAGAAAAAATATAGTATATATATAATATAGTTTTACGTTCTTTTCTTTTAATAAGAAAACAAGCATTCTGAGAGTATTGCATTAGCAATACTAGTCCCCTACCGGCAAGTGTAATCTGGTTCGTTCCCGTTAAGAATTGAAAATGCCGTAATTCCGTCAAAAATTAATGAAGCAGGACGAAATGCAAACTTGATCTATAACTAATCAAGGTAAAGCCACATACCAACAATCAGCTCAATATCTACAAGCGTTTAGAAGAAAATTGCAGAGAACCCGTAAAAATTGAAAAGGCCGTAATTCCGTCAAAAATCAATGAAGCGGAACGAAATGCAAACTTGATCTGTAACTCATCAAGATACACTCACATACCAAAAATCAGCTCAATGTCTGCAAGCGTTGAGGAAAAAAGTGCGGAAAACCAAGTGGGACAGACTGACAGACAGACAGAGGGACAGACAGACAGACAGACAGATGGACGGACAGACTCAGAGAAAACCTATAGTCCCCTCTGGTTTCACCAGTAGGGGACTAATAACAACAAACAAAAATCTTTCAAGATATATCTTCAATCCAAATATTGCAAAAAGTAAACTTAGTTGTGTCCCTTTACGGAGTCAACCCAAAGGAACAAGCATTCTGAGAGTATTGCATTAGCAATACTAGTCCCCTACCGGCAAGTGTAATCTGGTTCCCGTTAAGAATTGAAAATGCCATAATTCCGTGAAAAATTAATGAAGCGGGACGAAATGCAAACTTGATCTATAACTAATCAAGGTAAAGCAACATACCAAAAATCAGCTCAATATCTACAAGCGTTTAGAAGAAAATTGCGGAAAACCCTTAAAAATTAAAAAGGCCGTAATTCCGGCAAAAGTCAATGAAGCGGAACGAAATGCAAACTTGATCTGTAACTCATCAAGATACACTCACGTACCAAAAATCAGCTCAATATCTGCAAGCGTTTAAGAAAAAAGTGCGGAAAACCAAGTGGGACAGACTGACAGACAGACAGAGGGACAGACAGACGGACAGACAGACAGACAGACGGATGGACAGACGGACGGACAGACTCAGAGGAAACCTATAGTCCCCTCCGGTTTCACCGGTAGGGGACTAACAAGCATTCTGAGAGTATTGCATTAGCAATACTAGTCCCCTACCGGCAAGTGTAATCTGGTTCCCTTCCTGTTAAGAATTGAAAATGCCATAATTCCGTCAAAAATTAATGAAGCGGGACGAAATGCAAACTTGATCTATAACTAAGCAAGGTAAAGCCACATACCAAAAATCAGCTGAATATCTACAAGCGTTTAGAAGAAAATTGCGGAAAACCCGTAAAAATTGAAAAGGCCGTAATTCCATCAAAAATCAATGAAGCGGAACGAAATGCAAACTTGATCTGTAACTCATCAAGATACACTCACGTACCAAAAATCAGCTCAATATCTGCAAGCGTTTAAGAAAAAAGTGCGGAAAACCAAGTGGGACAGACTGACAGACAGACAGAGGGACAGACAGACGGACAGACAGACAGACAGACGGATGGACAGACGGACGGACAGACTCAGAGGAAACCTATAGTCCCCTCCGGTTTCACCGGTAGGGGACTAACAAGCATTCTGAGAGTATTGCATTAGCAATACTAGTCCCCTACCGGCAAGTGTAATCTGGTTCCCTTCCTGTTAAGAATTGAAAATGCCATAATTCCGTCAAAAATTAATGAAGCGGGACGAAATGCAAACTTGATCTATAACTAATCAAGGTAAAGCCACATACCAAAAATCAGCTGAATATCTACAAGCGTTTAGAAGAAAATTGCGGAAAACCCGTAAAAATTGAAAAGGCCGTAATTCCGTCAAAAATCAATGAAGCGGAACGAAATGCAAACTTGATCTGTAACTCATCAAGATACACTCACCTACCAAAAATCAGCTCAATATCTGCAAGCGTTTAGGCAAAAAGTGCGGAAAACCAAGTGGGACAGACAGACAGAGGGACAGGCAGACAGACAGACAGACGGATGGACAGACTCAGAGGAAACCTATAGTCCCCTCCAGTTTCACCGGTAGGGGACTAAAAAGGGAAGAATATGATAAATTAATAATCTTTCCGTTCTTTATGCTGCCTTGAACATTATGCGTGATAAATTAATAGCAGTTTAAATATTTGTCTTTCAATGTATGTATAGCCACATTTTGTCCTAGGAAATTGCACTCAGGATACAAGGTGCGAATTATTTTTTATGTCAAATTATGAAGCTACAAAGGCTACTCTGAGAATTCTATTTGTTTGCCTGCCTCACTCCCCTCATCAAAGATGGTGGCCTTTGGACGTAACTTTTGAAAAGTATATTATGGACTGAGAGAGAAAGTGGCATCTTCAAAGAAAGTGGCGTCTTGTTTGAATTGAATAGAATTAGTCTTATATTGTTTTATTCTTTGTACAGAAGTTTACCTATAGTCAGATTGCTGAGGCTGTGGGACTGCCTGGTGCCTTTATGATAGGAGCAGGCGCTGGACCGTGTCATATTGTAGGGGTCAACAGCGAGGTCAGACTTTCTTCTCTTTTGTAGCATGAATTTTTACTCAATGTTCATAATTGTTTGTGCAATAAAAGTTTTGTTTGTTTTTTTTAATCAAGGAAAATTCCAGCACAAAATACAACATGTACGTGGTATTACTAGCCAAACAGTAGATACAGTAAAACATGCTTATAACGAAGTGCCAGGGATGAATGATTTTGCTTTATTATGAGTGTAATTATATCTGTTAGGTTTACAATAGATTTTAAAGTCATGAGGAATAAAAATTACTTTGCGATAAGCGTTTATTCATTACAAGCATGTTTGCTATAAGTGTGCTTAACTGTATTCCCAAAGTAAATTTCACAAAAAATATAGTTGTACTGTACATTTTGAGTTTTGCGTATGGCCTTTCTGTCTAAAGAGTAAATACAGGATAAAGGGGAATATTTGCCCCTGTTTTATTTTTGCCCTTGTTGCAAGTGGTGATTTTAAAACAGGGTGAACTTAAAAGAAAAACAGCATTATCTCTTTGATACAATTATATCTGGGCAAATTTAAAATGGGGCTAAATTGTTTGCAAGTGTGAAATGGCAAAAATAACATTGGGCAAACAATAACACTGATTACAGTATTTTCAGGGGGGGGGGGGGGGGGATGAAATAAAATCTCATTTTTGTATGTAAATTTACATTTTGCTCATATAACATGGAAATGTTTTATCATGCATTTAAACTTTCTAGAGTGCATTATTTTTTTTCTTTCTTTCTTTTTTTTGGCATGCCAAATATAAATAAACTTACTGATAAAAAAACTTTGTATTTAATTCATGTGTTTCAGCTGATGAAAAATGTCAAAATGGATGGTAAAGGTGGTGTGGCCAAAATCAACTCTCACATTGCTAAGGTTAACAGTCAGGTATGTGTACATGTACCATTTAGATTTGTGAGCTGTTTTTTTTTTTTTTCTAGAAAGCATTTACATGGGGAAGGGGGTATTTTGTTTCAGATTTGATATTGTCCTTCATGGAAGAATGGAAAACTGTGGCATTTCACAAAAACATAAAGAGCCAAAGAGAATTTTTGTAGAATTTTGAAAATGCTGCTCCAAAAATTTGAGCAAAAGTAAGGAGGTGGAGTGGGGGGGGGGGGGGGGGGGCAAAGTTATTGGAGTGTATGCAATATTTTATTAGAAATGAATATTTTAGAATTTTGTTTGTTGTTTAACAGGATGGAGGGTGTATTCTGGAAACCATTGATAAGCCCGAGTTTTCACTGATGGGAAATTTTCTTTGTTCTGATGGCCAGCCAGGAAAGGTACTATTTTTTTCTTCACGGATACACATTTTTTGATAAGCATACTTTAATGAATTTATCATTTTTTCTGATCCACAAAGTGTTCAGGTCATAAAATTTTAACTATTTTTTTCTTGCTGTCATTTTATCCAGTTTTACGTTTTTGTTTTAATATGCTTGTAGATGTTGAGTTGAATTATTTGATGAAGTGTTAATACAGATCAATTTTTAGTTCTCTGTGATCCATTTTAACAGAGGGCCCTTGAATGGCAAATATTAGGATGAAAATTGAATTAGAAAGGACATATTTGCTAGCTTTGCCAGAGTATATTTTGCCCATGATAAATTGCAGATCAAGTTCTGATTCAAATACCCGTTAGCCTACTTTTAAAAGTTCCTTGAATTTTAAAATACCCGGTATATTCAGCTTGGTTGAGAAATCAGTCCTGTTTTTGTAAAACATTTCTAGTTCTTTGTAATATGATACACTAAAACTATTATTAATCTTAATTTTACCTTGTTTTGTTGCTCTTTTCTTCTTTAACACAACTTGGATTAAATTAAAGGTTTAGGTTTTGAGGTGAACATCAGTTATCTCCTCTTTCATTCACTACCATACATTTGTTTGAAACTAAATGAAGAAAAATAAGATCTGGGAGCTATTTATCATGTTTTTGTTAAACCATGCATCAATAATTATTATAAAGAGAACTTTACAAAGATTTACGAAAGTTACAAGTTAATCTTTTTCGCAGGTTTTAGAGGTTAAAGCCAGTAACAGAACCGGGGAGGAGAATTTTATGTCCTCCATGAGAAAGACATTACAGTCACACTACGGAGAGAAGCCGGTGGCGCTAGGGGGTGTGTTCCTGGTGGAGAAAGGAAAGGCAAACTTACACATCATGGTTAGTTGTGAAAAACCTTTCCTTAATTTCCATCAAATAATTTACTTATTAGATAATTGAAAGAGATATTGAATTCAACATTATCTCTTAAGTGTTTAAAGAAATATATATTCGATAAGCAAGATAAAAAATAAACATTCTGTATTTATGACCTCTCTCTCTCATCTCATTTGTTATGTTGGCTATATGATACTGTAAACCAATTTTTATTCGCGTGCGAGAAATATCCGCAAGTTTCGCGACCTACTTCAACCTGCAAATAGTAATCGCCACGAACCATTTATTTTGCTTTGTATTCATATAGAATAAATCCTCAGTCACAAAAATTAATCGTGGCGGATTGATTTCAAACTGACGAATCGCAAATAATAATTGGTCGTTTACAGTATAAAACAACAGCTTGTACATGTAATATATAAAAGAAAATAAAGCAGAAATTTCATTTACTTCGACACTTCACAAACACAGTATTGTTATATACATATGTAAAACAGTCTATATGCATTATCCATTACAGCCAGACTTTTCAGACAAACCTTTGGACTCCCAAGAAAAAGTTAACAGCTGGTTAAAGTTCTATGAAATGGATGCCATTCTGGTGTGTGTTGGGGAACTAGTGTCACATGACCCTGTAAGTATGAAGTTTCAAAAGGACTTTCTTCTTAAATTTGTTTTAGATAGTACATGTACTGAACAATATCTATACATAGAAGGACTCCTCTTTAACTACCCATGAAAGAGATTAGAATGTCATTTTCTCTTTATTCTGTTGAAGAGAAAGATGAAAGACAAAATGCATCACAAAATATCGTTTTTAAAATTTGATGATAAGGACAAGTTAAGAAATAATTCAAGACTAAAGTATGAATAAGAGCAAACAGAATTTATGCTGGTAGAATTAAATTCCAGCGAAAGGGCCGAAGGTGTCAGGCATATATCATAATCAGACTTTGAAGGTCAAAAAGGAATTTTCCCCAATAGAAATCTTTACCATTATGATGATTTTTGTATGCAAAGATATCTTGATTTTCCAGGGTTATGACCTGAGAGTTGAGCATTTCCATTGCTTCAGTGACCATGGACAGGGGGGTCACTACCACTTTGATGTCACCCCCGGGGACGTGGAATACAGAGGGTACTTTGTCTTGGCAGAATCTATTTATAGAATTGACCAGCCTGTACAAACCACTGAACTTGGAAGGTGAAGGATGTTATAATCTGTTATCACTTTGTTATCCACTTCCACAGTGCTGGTTAGGTTAAGGCATATTTGATTCCTTATGTACCGGTAATATTTTTTAAATTGTAGAATCTGTGATTTATTCTGTGATTAGTGATTGATTTGTGATTGAATTTTTTTTTTATTTGGAAACTGGTCCTGGTCGGTGTATTAACCAATTGAAATCTTGCTCAAAATATTACTCTTTATGTGTATTTAGTTTTATATGATCAGTATGGAGTGATCAGCCTGAAGTCCTGGAGTGTAAGAATAAAATACACCCAAATAAATACAATAATATGAATGAAAGGCCCTAAGTTTTATGTCCTAGGGCTTATGAAGTTGTTGCTTATTTGATCATTGTTTTAAGGTCATAGTATATGTATCATCAGTCACAGAATAAGATCTTGTGCAGAATCTGTTGGCAGCTATAATCTGTAAGATTACTTTGATTTTTCTCTAATATTTTAAGTCTGATTGATTATGCAATATTGTAGATTGTTTATTTTAATGTCAACTTTATAGTTTAAGTGTAACTTTTTAAACAATAATGTATTTGTGCAAGAAATTGATAATCAATGACTTTTTTGACAAATTTTTTTTTTGAGAAATTAAAAGTGAATGAACAATATTTTTTAAATAGTTCTTGATGTAAAAATGTCAAGGTATACCTTGAAAAAAAAAGTTTGAAAGCAATATGAGCTGCAATTTTCATTTGGGAATTTATTTTGGTAAAATTGTACATGTAATATTTTATTTTAATCACAGAGAAAATGCAAAATGATGGTTATATAAAGTTCTGTTATACATGTACATATTTTACAATTTTAAAAGAACTATTTAAAAGCTCATTGTCCTGTACACCAAGAGCTTTATTTCTTACATAGTATAAAATATAATTCTAGTACATGTACTGTGAATATAATTCCATAGTTACAGAAATCTTCCTTCTGATAAAATATAAAGCTTAGTTGTGGTCTTTTTTGATGAAAAAAAGTTTTGTGACATGCAACATTATACAACAAAATAAAATTCTCATAAATACAGCTCATATTGCTTTAAAAGAAGAAAGGCTATATTGTCATTTATTAAATCAGCATGCAAGCAACATTATGTAATATAAGTATACAATTCACAGCCACATTTGCCAAATTCCAATGGGTTCAGACTGACTTTGCAAAAGAGTTTAAATTTACATTAAGTTATGTATTTGAAAAATAATTTATCAACACCATGTTAAGAATAGAGACACAGTTTTATCACAGTAACCTGTGAGTGATCTGTGGAAAAGATTTTTTAGTTGTCCCACAGCTAGACGTGGAGACCGATCTTTCGGACGGTACTGTATAATCCGAGATCTCATGTCACAGTAGATGTTACCCCTCAAATGCCATAAGTGTCGAGTGCAGGTCTAAATTTGCATCTGTCATGTTGTACATTTTGAATTTACCTGGCGGCAGACTGGCAGCGAATACAAAATTTCCACCAGCAAGTTGCATCCCAACATGAGTTTCAAGAGGCGTATTTAAAGCAAACAACCAACCAACGTGAACCAATCAAACTCTGAAATCTGGGGGTCGTAACATAAAGGGTACTTAAGTCTAAGCCCATGCTTAAGTAGGACTTAAGTACAGTCTTAAACTTAAGACCGTAACTAGAAACGTGCTAAGATTTGACAATCTTAGCAAAACTTAGGCGGTCGGTAGAGGTGACTTAAGTATGTCTTAACTTTTTTATACACATAGTTAGAACTATAAAATGTTGAATCTCGGCGTTAAAACATTCCTCTATTTATGTTATGCATTAAAGAAAATAAATATCTCTATTATATACTGATATAAGAATTTAAGTTTTTCGTCGGGGGGGGGGGGGGGGGAGGTTCAGTTTTATTGATTACTGATTCCAATATCACACTCAACATGGCGTACTAGTACTTGTAGATGCATTTTTTTTTATTTTTGGGATACTTTTGAAATACTAGTGGGATCTAGGTTATAAACACTAATCATTATCAGTAAATTTTACACACTAATCATGGATTTTATGTTCATTGTGAACATGTGAGGTGGAATAGACTAAGAGTCAGAAAAATTGTCCGTGAGTTAGAGGATGATGACTAGGAAGCTAATAGAAAGTGTCTGTAAATAAGATTCAATGTAGAACTCGACAAGCGCGGATTCAGACGGGGGCTCACTACCGTCCGAGAGAGGGAGGGAGAGAGAGAGATAGAGAACTGTTGATAAGCTTGAGACATGAGAAAAATTATCTCTTGAAAACAATTCTTTTCGATCCTTGATTAAATTTAAATAAGTACATCAAAAACGTCTGCAGTCTTTGCTTGCCGATATTGGCTGATACATTGAGGAAAAAAGAATTCAAAATGTCCCTATTATTTAGTACTTCATTATTATTATTTTAATTTCAAGTAGATAGACGCCGTTCCGTTCCGTTAACGTACCATGTCTGCGAGAATGACAAAGCGAGTGAACATTTGTCAAACTAAAAGAATTACATCAAAACGTAAACTGAAAACATCGCAGTCTCGAGTGATTAACAAAACTCATGCATTTGCATTGAACCCTTGCCACTTTGTGAAATATTTATTTTCAAATATTAAGTATTATTTTTAACAGAATTATGATTTTAATACAAAATCTGAATAAATGTTACCTAACTAAAATTGTAGAAAGGACGTCGATTTTATATATAATTAAAACATGACTGAATATTTTTTTATCAATACAAGTAAATAAATTGAAAAACTATCGTGCTTCATAAGAAATATTGTGAACATAAGGTTGACTTAGCTAAGACCTCGCTTAGTTCGTTTTATGTTACGGTTTAAGACATACTTAAGCAGTACTTAGGCAGGTCCTAAGATTGCGCCTAAAACATACTTATGACCCTACTTAAGTCAAAAACTTAGCAAGCTTTATGTTACGACCCCCTGGAGTCTACCAGAGAGAGCGTTTGCTCTTGGAACAAGATTGCAGTTAGTCAAATTACGTGTTACACTGGGAAATTCTCGTGTATTTTGAATATTTTTAATCACCGTTCTTGTCCAATTAATCCTTGTTAGATCATGCACTGTACATTTAATGCGTATGACATTTATTTCGATATAAAGGCAACACCTCTCGGTTGAGCATTTTTTGTCTTTAATTGCAATAGGTTATGCACAAGTGCGCCATGCAGTACCATTAAAAAGATATTCTGAACTAATTTACTCATTAGAATTATTGGTACAGAGCCGTGAATATAGGGCTGGAAACATTAACTAATATTGCTCCGACGCCACATTGAAATGTTGTAGACCCACCCGATATGATTGGTGAGTAGTGTTAGGTCATCCTCTAACAAGATAACGATGTCACTATGGGTAAATAGTACATATATAATATACAAGTTGTTTACCGACTCGTATTATATCTGCAGTTTTCTCACGCTCAGTGCATAAACGTGATGGTTTTTTACATCAGCTATATATTTGTAGCGCAGAAACTATTCCTCTTGTAAGTCTCATTTTAATAAAGAGTATTGACCTATAAATAACTATTAGTATGTACATATTTTCCTGTTGTAATGGAATTATAATAAGTACGTTCACATGTTTACTGGTAATAAATAACGAAAAAAGAATGCAACTTGGCGAGAGAAGGAAGAAAATACTATACGTGCAGCAAAAATACACGTGACTCTGTGTAAAAAAAAATTCTGATTTAAATACAGTCATTGGCATACTTGGGCAATTTATCATGGGAATAAATTAAAACTATTTAAAAGCCTTATATGTAAGATAAAAGTAAATAAGAGGCCCATGGGCCACAATGCTCACCTGAGTCACTGGTTCTGCAGTTCCCCCAAAATACATGTATTCTTCTGTATTTTTGATCGCCTTTTGTGGCCCCGCCCTATACACCAGGGCTATAATTCTAACAAAAATGGATCTCCACTACCAGAGGATGCTTCCACATTAATATGCTTCATCATGGATTTGCTCTTGAGGAGTTTAAAACATTTTCCCCTAATAATATATAATCCCTATTGTACCCCCCCCCCCCCATTCCCAGGGGTCATGATTTGAACAATTATGAATCTACACTACCTCGGGAAGCTTCCACATAAGTTCCAGCTTTCCTGGTCCAATGGTTCATGAGAAGAAGATTTTTTAATGACCTCACCCTTATTTGCCCTTTCTTGCTTATCTCCCCTTGGAAGGGGGCTTGGCCCTTCAATTTAAAAATTTAGAATTCCCTTCACCCAGGGATACTTTGTACCAACTTTGGTTAAAATTGTTCCAGTGGTTCTTGAGAAGAAGTTGAAAATGCGAAAAGTTTACAGACAGACGGACGGACGCATGACAACGGGTGAACAGAAAAGCTCACTTGAGCTCTCAGCTCAGGTGAGCTAAAAAAAAAGGGGGGGGTCAAACATGTAAATTGAAAAAAGTATACAGTAATTAATAGAAAGGCATTATTAATTATAAGATAGAACTGGGTCAAATTTTACTGATAAAGTACACGTGTGTAAAATATTGTTTCCGGCCCGAAGCAACGGTTTTAGAAAAGGGGGGGGGGCAACTTCCAAAAAAAAAACTGACAAGCAAAAAAAAGCTAATATATTGTACAAATCCCAGAATTTGCCTGTACTTGACCTTACAACATGAAAGGGGGGGGGGGGGGCAACCAGCATCTATAGGAAAATTTACTATAGCAAAATACTATACTCAGAAAAAAGTGGGGGGGGGGCGCCCCCACCCCCCTCCCCATGGCCCCCCATGTTCTACGGGCCTGTGTTTTATATATTATACATGTATGATCAGTGGTGATCGATCATGATTAGAGCCCATTGTGTCTGATGGGTGGATATTCATTTGGGTCACAAGTTAGAGTGAGTTTCTCTTTTTGTGATGGATTAGAAACAAACATAACATAAATGAATAAAATAATTCCAATTTCTTTTGTACAATAAATATATTTTTTGTCATCTCATGCAAGCAAATTACACACACCTATACACAATATCATCAGTGAAATGACTGTAGGCTACAGCGCAATCCCATTCTTCTTTAGTAGTGACTTATTAACCTGAAAGTTAACTTTAAAACAATATACAATTATATTCGACCATGAAGTTTACGTGAACAGCCTAAATTACATTTAGACCATTCCATTATAACTGGTATGTCCTTGCGTTGAACGTCCTTAAGGCCCGTAGAGAGGTTAATGTCCAGAACATGATGTGAACGTGCCGTGTTAGAATTCGGATGACATCGTGTGGAAGTCGTTCTCATTTCAATACACACCATACGACTGATATTAGCGGATGTACAATGAGTGCAATCAACTATGTTGAGAGATTGAATACAATAATTACAAAATTATTTCATAGGAGTCATGGCCGTAGGAACCGGGAGGGGCACAGGGGGATTCTCCCCTAATAATTAAGCCTATATATACTGTAAATCGCGTGTTATTCGCGAGAACTATTTTCGCGTAATTACGCGAGACCGTCTCCTCGCGAAAATTATTTTTCTTAGTAAAGATTATGTAGGAAAATTGTCAAAATTGGGTCTCGCTTATAAATGCCAAATAATCATCTTGCAAAAATAAAGTTGCGCGAATATTTGTGATCTAGAAAACAAATCTGTTTTACTGATGTGCCCCTCAGTAATCCTAATTGCCTTTTTTTTCTTTTGCTTGTCAAGGAATTTTTGCTTGGTGGTGCCCCCTCCCCTCACCAAAAAGGTCATAAAGGTCAAGACCAGTCAAGACTCCAGTCAAGGTCATATGTCTATTTTGATAGCCCAAGAAATAGATTTATTTATACTCTTCCATATAACTTAAACACTAGCATATTATTATTTGGTGATCCAAATCTTCCGTTCACAGAAAATATTGCAATTTTTAAACTATATTCGAAAGTATATACAGTAGTAGCTACTAAGAGTTTTCCTTGTATTTATACACTAACCCCCCCCCCCCCCCTTCCCATGGGTATACCGGGTAAGTGTATCAAGTGTCATGTTTTCCTTTGTATTTTTTTCTTCTGCACTACCCTTTGTAATTATTATCTGTTAATTCAAGTATACTCTGATTTTTTATTTATTTTTTTTTTTTACTGACATTCAATTATCACTATCTTATCATTCATATTTTATTTATAAATTTGGGACCTTAGATTCTGTCAATTGAAATCTTATTTTCTAAATTCAGACCGTACATGAATGTGAAATCTCATACTTTAGATACTTTCCTGTAATATTATAAGCTGCCTAAAACCATATCTATTTTGGACTACCTAAGAATGGTCTCATTTATATCATTGTCAAATATATTAAGAAGAGGGATTTTAATATAAGTTCTAAAATGTTTTCGGATCCTTTTAAATTTTACCTACACTGTATGTTTGTAATTATTACTATTAATTTTCAATAAAATATGGCTATTTAAAACTTAGGTCATATGTAGAGGTCAATGGTCAAAATACATATTTCCCATCGGAGGGATGTGTTCTTATTTCTTGGAAAAGTGAAAAGCAGTAAGAATTAAACTCGACGACTCATAAAAATTCTTTTTTCTCTATAATATTTTTTATTTTCGAAAACCCATAGAAAAAAAAATTTCTTCGCACAAAAAAAAGTGACAGGAAAATTAAGACATCGAGCAGAAATAAAGATTTTATTTCAAAGAGTACAGTGTTTGAATTGATTCGCAAACAGTAGACACCATACGAAATAACCATTGACTGATTTAACGTCATTTATTCAGCAGTAAGTAGGTTACATGAATTTAACAAATGGTTGCATCTTTCTCAGTTCTTTGTCTATATTTCTTCGTTTCCGTAATTTAGTTTTCCTAATAACTGCTTTCTCAGATGATTGACACATCTTCGGATCGTGATTCATACACGTTAACTCGATTCTCAGCCGTCGGCATATTAACCGCAAAGGCTGCGTAGAGACCGAGACTTAACAGAGGAATCCTGAAAAACGATTTCCCATCATTTGCAAATTGCGGAATTAAGAATTAGCCAGCAACCCATTTTTTATTTCTCAGTGCGAATATTCACGGTCATTTCATGTAAATCAAGTCAGCAAATATCATTTTGTCGAAGAAAACGTGAAAATTTTCAGAGTCGATTAGACATTTGTGTGTTTTTATTTCGTGCCAACAAGACTTTTATTAAATTTAACCGATGTTTCTTTGTGTCTAACGTTGTTTTTATAACTTCAGTTCGCACTTTTTTGATAAGATTAGTCGTGACATAAGTTCTTCGATAATTCAGTTAATCAGTTGTTCTAATTAAATCAGTTTTGACCGGAAGAGTTACATGGCCATTCATCTTTGACATTTACCCCGGTAAACCCCTGACACATATTAGAAAGTAAAGAGTATCATTTTGCCACCTAATTCCTTCCCATTCCTACCATCACCACCATTTTTCATACATACATGTAATTATGGTTTAACCCGCTTACACGTGTTATGTATTTTTTATTCTGCAGCAGCTTCAACATTAATTCCCATACTAACAACTAAAGAAAGCATTTTAATGTTTAATATTACAAAAGATTAGACAATTTTGTTATTTTAAGCCTGAATAAAAGTCAGAATTATAAAATATCATAAAAGTTATTCATATGAGTTGTTAAAAGATGCAGCTTCATTGAATTTTTGCGTTAAAGTGAATGTTGTAAGTCAACAGTTGTCGTTTTGTGGGTTGCGACAGAAAATTATAAAACCAGGCACGTAGCAAAATGTTTCAAAATGGGGGTGGGGGTCAATCTAAAAATAAATTACCGGTAAAAAAAAAAGTAAATTTTAAAAAACTCGAAAAACGAAGGGGGGGGGCATTTCTCTAACTTTTCGGGAGGAAAACAGGAAAAAAGGGGGGAGCAGTGTTCTTCGGACCTGAAAACGAAATGTACTGCGTATTGTTGATCTGAAGATTCACAATGTATCATCATTTTACAGGTACCTCTGCTGGTCAGAAACTAAATGCTTTATAGTTAATATTTAATTTCGATGAACAATGCTGCAATGGTTACTAAAAATATTGTGTAGAATTCTTTGAAAGCGTTACTCTTCTGACAATTCTGGTATGATTTCAATAAACTCTGAACATGTCGACTAAATCCATTAATGTTCATAACTTTATTGTTGTCATAGCTATTAAGTTTCAAGCAAAAATAAATAAATAAATGATTACTTTTAAAAAGCTTGTTTCTCATGTCAATTGTTTTTGTAACTCTCTGATTTGGAAGTAGAATTATTGATACTGGTTGCTGTTATAAGATTAACGACAGTGCATGTATCCTATACTGGTACTAGCTCAGTCATTGCAGTTACTTTTTATTTGTTTTTGTTTTTTTAACTAAAATGAGATGGAATTCAGAAAGCCGTTTTCTGATACAAGAGCATGGTACTTATTTGTGAACTTACGTAAACTTTGCGTTTGCGATAAATAGGGTTGCCATGCAACAAACAGTCAGTCTGGGTTACAGCAAACTACAACAACGTTTTGTTACTTTTGTAATTAATAGGCCCCTAACTATGATTCGTTTAAAATGCCTTTTGTCAAGTTAAACTTATACATCATGTAGTTATATATAAATATAATTCTTTATACATTTATTCCTTACAAATATGTTCGCCATATTCAAGTTTTACTGTAATTGCTGATATCCCTCCTTCCAAAAAAAAACTGATTTTTTACTGTCACAGTAAGGTTTTAAAACTGAAGATAAATTACATGTAAACCCCTTTAACATTGTCCAGAATACTTTGGGGGAATTACACAACTAGATTGACATTCTATATAAAATACAGGACGAACTATCGTAGATTGAACTATACTCACATCTGGCCTGTCAAGCTCGGTTTGAGACCAGGAAATGTAAATAACTTTTTAACAGGTCAGAATCCGACAAAAAATGTTTTATTGATGAGCAGCAGGGCCACTGATGTTGTTATGTCGCGAGAAAATACTATCCTTGCATAAAAGTTTGATTACAGACCAACCCTAGTATTTGACAGTGCACTTTGTGTTAGGAAAGTAAGAGGGTGGAAAATTGTTATCGTAAATAACCATTACTTCAAGAATGTCACCCAAAGTGTGTACTGTGATACCAAAAATGAAATTTGGATCCTAGAAAATCACTCGTAATATATACAAGTATATAACGCCTGAAGGGATCCATTACTTCAACAAAATGGCACATTTCCTTTCTCACCTTTGTTCATCAAAGTTTTTTTTTTTCCTGGCAATTTTCTTTTCTTCAAAAATTAAAGCAAATTAATAACCAGTCTTGAGGACAATTTTATAAGTTCTTATTATGACGATTCCCTCTGGCGCCATGAGGAGTTCTAGCTGATAGGGACAGAGTTATCGACTTTAATTTCTGATGTACAATTATGATAATATAAAACCGAGTTAGTTTACGGTTGAACAAGAACTTTTGCAATGGTTTCCTTGTGTGTAATGTAAACTCAAATTAAAAAATTCTGTTGGTATAATAAAATTTATATTTTTTTTTATAGAGAAATCTGTACGTAAACGAACATTAAAACGTGACACATATTATAAAAAGTCATCAAATTTTAATGTATTGTCTTTAAAAATTATTAGAATCTATAGGGTATTTGATAGGAAAACAATACCAAAAACGATGGAAAGTCCATTTTGGCTAAATTCTACAAAGAATCGCACATGGCCCACTTTAGTGTAAATCGTTTGAAAATTTATGACTCATCCGAATGTATCGTAACTTTTTTTTTCTTGAGTGATGAGGAGCTGTCGTGTGATGTTATTCTTGTATAATTTACTGAAAGGTTTTTAATACAAATAACATCACATTACAACTTATTTTGTCAAATCTGTATTTGGATCGATTTGTCAATCTTTCTCTCACGAGAGAGAGAGAGAATTAAAGCAAGGATATATATATATATATATATATATATATATATATATATATATATATATATATATATATATATATATATATATATATATATATATATATATATATATATATATTTCAAAAAATATAGAAGCACTAAAGTTAATTTCTTGAAAAGAACGCAAAAACACAAAAAGGAAATAAACATTTTTAAAAATCAGAATGAAAGAAATTTATGCCAAACTATGTGATAGAGCGTTTTAGGGATTGTTTCCAATACAGATGTATATTAAGTTACCAAGATTTCTATCTGTTTTAAAAATGGGAATAGGAATCATTATCATTAACTCTCAAAAACTAAATATTTCTCTTAAATAGCTATCTAGTTTCTATCTAATTTCAGCAAGAATGACATAGCTATTTTTTCAAAAGAAAGGTGTTGAAATGTTTTTATATTTTATTCCAGGTGGGACCTAATTAAATACTTATTAGATATCATGACTAGAAAAATCATTAAATGTGAATAATGTGTTAAATTAAATGTGCTCCAAATGAAGACTCGAGGAGGCAGATTATCGTCTTTATAGGATTGGATTACGAATGAGTTCTCGGGGCTTGGTTGCAGATGTTATTTTAAGCATCATTAATATTAAAATTTTAACCTTGGTTTTAAAAATAGACTTTTACCCTGTCAATGAAGTGTGTTATTAAAGCATACATTAAATTGATTTATCATTAAAACATGCAGTTATATTAGTGTATGAACAGCACCGATACTACCTTCTGCGGATATATATTGATCAAACTGTTGTTCATTAATATGCAAATGATTTATTTGTCATTTTCAACGTCAGATTGAAAATTAATAAACGATGACGTTGACGTGGAGAAGAGTTTAATTGGTTATCCTAATATCTTCATTAATTACTCATGAGACTCTCAAGATAGCTTCCATTTTGGCCATACTGTTATAGGAATCGGAAAATAATGACCCCGATAAAAAAAAAAATAACCCCAAAATAAATAATTACCTAGCATGGTTTCTTAATTTTTGCAATTCCTGATAGTGATATGGAATTTAATGGTGAACATGGGAAAAATAATTTTCTCTAGGGTACATAAAAAAAATTACGTATTGAATAACAAAATATTATAGGATTTTTTTTTTTCAATTAAATGTCCTGCCTTGAATTCAGTTTTAATTACTATAAATCCATTAAAGGTTAAACGAAAGTCAAGGCCTCTGGAAAAGCTTCCCCAAGTCAAGGTGATGCATAGTACTGCAGTAAGCTTAACAAGTGACTCGACTTAAGAATTTTTTCCAAAAAAAAATTACTATTAATAATATTATTGTTTGTTTGTTTTCATATCTGGGAAAATTTTACAATAGCTTACTCCTATTTCTAAACAAATTAATTGTTGGCACAAAAGTTACAGATATTGACACACGATATGCTTATCTTTCCCCTTATCTTATTGGCAAGTTTAAATGTCAATATCGTGTCATGGGAGTCATTTATTTATTTTAATCCACGAACTGCGTTTAATTTGAATAGGCAAAAAATATCTTAGGTCTAGTTTAATAATGTAATGAACAAAAATATATGTATATAACATATATATCCATAATCTGTCCATTGGTTGAAAAAAACTTCTTTGAAAAATTAATGAAGAACGATTTGAAGGGTGACGAAATCTTTATATTTAGACAATTACAATCAATGACCCAGATACCAGATGCTATAGCACGTGGTAGGTACCACGTGGTTTCAATGTTTATTTTGATATGCAAATCATGTTTTGGGAATAATATATTATGCGCACATGTTGAAAAAAAAAATACATAAATATATGTAGCAGGAACCTCTAGAAACCAGATAGAAAATATAACAAACAGGTGACGAAAAGATGCTCCAATCCCAGACAAATGTTAGAAGAAGAAAACGTCATACCAGTGAAATTGACAATGAAGTGAAAGATTGTCTGAATAGTGATATGGATGAAGAACTTAAGAACAATGCACAACAAGTCGGTAGATTATGTCGTGTAATAGGCGACGAAATGAATGAAACTTATTCCTTTATGAAAAATGTCCGTGTGCTTGTTATTCCGCCAGACTTTCTCTCCAATATCTGCACCGTCTCCATTAAAATCATGGCTATAGTGTATCGGATAAGCTTGTTCATGTACTAAAGGTATATATTCTCTCTCTCTTTCTCTCTCTTTCATCAATGGGTATTTTAGAAATATACAGGTTTTGTATCCTTTTTTAATTTCTTAAAAAGGTGAATTTTTAAGCAGAAGATGCTAATATTCTTTACATAGAGAATTATATAACTAAAAGCTGGAGTTTTTTGTTAAAATTTAGATTTTGTCATTTTTAGTATTATTATTATTATTTGTTGTTTTTTTTGTTTTTGTTTGTTCGTTTTTTTTTTGTTTTTTTTTGTTTTTTGTTTTTTTTTGTTTGTTTGATTGTTTCTTTTTGAAGGGGGGGGGGGTACTGCTTTCAAAAAAAAAAATTGTCATTTTATGATATATAATTTGAATACATTTGAATTTTGCGTGATGTTTGTGACGTGGTTATAACATTTACATAAACGATAATTATGTTTGCTAAAACTGAGGTGGTTTTGGCCATCGATGCCCCTTTTAGGAAATAAATTATTTTTTTAAAGTAAACTTGCGTTGATGCTCTGAGTACAAAAGTACACATGTATTTGATTTAAATGTTTACCCTCTCTCTCCCCTCTCTTTATATTACGGAAATATTTAAAAACAACACGCCACATTACAACAAGTGCTATTTATATTTTTATCAAAATAGCTATTTATAATTTGGAAAATTTACATTATATTACCTTTAAATATACAATTAATACATAATGAATTCATGCATATACATGTATATAATTATATAACTTTTCTAAACATACATGTACTATTATGCAATACTTTTCAAAATAACATTTTTCTAAACATACATATACTACTATGCAATACTTTTGAAAATTTTGTTTTGAAAAAATCTATTCTATGTAAATTAAAACTTCTTGTTCGCAATTATATAATGAATTAATTCTTTTATTTGCAGATGAACATTTCCTCATGTTTCGACTTTTATGAGGGGCTCACTAACGAAGTTCAGGGAGATTTTCCGATATATTAATTTTCACTGACCACAGTGAGAAATAAGCGATAACAAACTTAAATGTAAATATTATGTGCCATATTGCTGAGCAGCGGACAGCCAGACGATAAGTTCTATGTTATCAAGCGAATAAATAAAGATGATGATTTTCAAGAAGAAAAAAAGTGAGATGAAAGATTTTTCTGGAACTTGCAGGATGAGTCACAGCTCGGTCCCTCATTGATTTTTTACCTTTTTTCCAACAGGAAGCATGCATTTGGTCTATTTACAGGGGCTTACGTAACTCGAGTAAGTTTATGCGATATGGACAGGTCGGAAAATCGTGGAGACGATTCCATGTTGCAGTGAAATTAGCGCTCTAGATAGACTGTTGCTAAGGGATAACTAACAATGCTAGCAGAGCTGCGCTCTATCCCTCGATGTTGCTTTATAAAAGCATTATGTCTTGCATATGTTTGCTTATACATAAATAATATAAGTCCTATTTTATGACATTCATTGTTGAATATTTAAATCATTGACAAGACTTTAAAAGCCAATTTGACATTTTGTATATGCAGTATCACATTCAATAGATGATCTTCGACAATTATGTCTTAGTGAGAATATCCTAACATTTTTTTTTTTTTTTTTTTTGAAGATTTCCCATGATCTCAAGTTCGGTAATACCGGTAAAATTGTGTGTAAATCTGATGGTTGATTATAATTGTAATCACGTTTTATTCTATTTTTGTACAGGCTATACAGTCTTCATTTGTGGCGTCTATATTAAGTTACATAGTGCTAAGCATTGTCTCTAATAAAGGTATATGTTTCCATGTAAAATATTTGTACTTTCTCAATGGCCATTTTGAAGAGGAGTTTAATGTTTTGTGTCGTGAATTTTTTGCAAAAATTGCCCATGCCTAAATGTTTTCTATTCCAATTTTTTTTTTGGTGTGGTTATTGAATTCTTTTTATAAATTCTTTATGAGGCTTGATGCTATTATCAGTATAGTGAAATGGAATGACGCAAGTCATATTGTCATGACTTTACAATCAGTGATAGGTATAGCATATTGAAGATGAAACGAGCACCTATCATGAAAAAAAAAATTAAAGAAACATCTCTAACTGATACACCCTTCCATTGTTTCGTCTAATTTTGAATAAGAAGTTTTGTTAAGAAGGCATGAAAAAATAATACAGAAGCAATAAAATTTTTATGTAATTAAGTCTATATATACGCACAATTCATTCCAAGTATTACAGCTCTGATCTCATACCCCCCACCCCACCCCACCCACCCATTTACCGTCATGACAAAGTTTGGTGCAGGATACTTGTAGACAGGGTCAAAGACAGTATTTATATCGAAAGACTTATTTTGTTGATTTATCTTTTATTTTGTACAATTTTGTACTTCTATATATATATATTGATTAAATGATCAATAAAATAACGTGTTTATTTTATATGCTTGAATTGACTGCACTTTTACAATTAACAGCTGCTTAGTCAAGTTCAACAAGTGCAAAACGTACAATCTATATTGAATCAGTTGTCAAAAATACTATTAAAGTTCTTGTTTATTTTGGTTTTATTTTGCAACAGTGCCAAAAAAAATCATTTGAGAACAAAGACCCGATGATACAACCTGTACTGTGACACATTCGAGTTAAATCAGATAATTCCAGTATTCTTATACATTAATCATTATATGTTGTGCGATTGTTCAATAGCGAAAATGAATTAAAGCTCTCTAAATAGAGAAGAAAATAAATCAATATTTAAATTTTCTTGTATTTCAGCGACTAAATATATCAAGAAATTGTATTTTGGAGTATCATTTTACATGTAATACAATCTATGATTAATATTAGATCCTTTGATTCGCTCACATACGATCGCTACACAAAGTGAGCGGATCAAAGAATCTAATTTCAGTTGGATTACATTATGATGATATCATTTTACATTATCACTGCCCTATTGTCTGTTGTACATATGTCTAGAGAATCTTTATATTATTAATTCTGAACATTAAAGATCTTGTCTTTTACGGAGATAGAAACTTAACATTGTAGCATTGAATCTCTAGAAAAAAAATACCACCTCAAACACGCAGTATATGTATGTACTTTTCATTCAGAAAATTAGAAAAATTAACCAAAAAAAAAGAGAGAGAGAAAGAAAAAGTGCAAAAAAGATCTATTTATTTGTGTTTATAAATCCTCGACCAAGCGTGAGAAAATATTGTTGTGAGCGACACACGTCATTTATGTATGAATAAACATCTCCTTAATTAATAAAAGCCGACATCCCAGATGTGGTTCTACCCATCACTCGCATGTTATTCCAGATGCCATTGTCATGCAGCGTAAGATCGTAATGGAGATAGATGATCACAATAAGATCGCGCATCTCTATCTAAAGGAGGAGAACATCTTCTCAACTGCTGAAATTTATATACATGTATGTATATACATGTACATACATACTCACATTTTACACCTTTATTCAGTGAATATCAATCGTTGGATAAATCACAGTATTGTAATAAATTGTTTAATCTTATACAATTTGTATTCCAACGCCTCCTGATGGGCGTATTGTAATTGGTTTTCGCAAATATTGAACTTTCCCGCAAAAAGGTTTTATTTCATTTCGGCAAATGAACTTATTACTTTTATCATAGTTGAGCTTTAGTACTATTGTTATAGTTCATGTAGTATAGTAAGAAAGAGTGCAAACTTGACTTTCTTATGAATGAAATATATGGAGATAACGAACAGTATATAAGCTCAGAAGTCCATTCAACAATACAAAATAGGAGCAGAGCAAACACGGACCTCCAAAACATCAAAGGTGGGATCAGGTGCCATGGAGGAGTGAGCATCCCCTGCCGACCGGTACACCCGCCGTGTATGAAAAGTTCATGAGAAATGTGGCCAAGCAGAATTCTTAAGAAATTTGGTGCCAGAACAGACATGTAAAAAATATCTAAGGATGCGCGGTGTCAGTAACATTGTTTCTGTTAGTATTTTATGACATATCAAAATATGTGGAATAGTAACACTTTTTTGCGGAAATTGATGCCTACTTTCGGGGAAACATGATGCAATTGTAAAACACAGACGATAGACAGAGAATTTATAATGACTTCATTGAAAAAAAAATCGATGGAATAAATAAAATAAAGCTCTGCTTTGAAAAAAAAGTGTGTATATGGGGAGGGGGGTAGGCATATATTTAAACATCATTATTTTTCTTTAGCATTTTTAATATTCTTTAAAGAAACTGTCCAATCAAAAACAATTATGTTTTATATCGGAAAATCGTGGGAAATGCCATTTCGTTATATATGTAATTTGCATTATTATTTCATTTTCTATTTAGTATAATTAATTGATAATAATAATAATTAAGAATAGGGGTATTGTATTGAACTCAGAATTTTTTATATCTGACACAGGAAAAAAACCCCTGTAGCACTGCATTTTTTCCATTACTAACAGTCGTAACTATACATTGTAGGAAAAACACGACCCTTGCAAAATACCTGAATTTGACAATCAGTCAAATTTGATCTGTGTTTACAATGCATAGGTGATTTTTATGGTTAAATAAGTATTATAATATAATTTTTTACGTACAAAATAAAATAAAAAACAAACATACAAACAAACAAAAAAAAACAAATCGATAAATTACAGAAAATGAATAGATACATAAAACTTTAATAATTAAATTCATGCTTTTCTGTGTGTGTGTGTGGGTGGGGGGGGGGGGGGGGGGATGGGGGTGGTATAGAGACAAACTAATCAAGGAAGTTCATAATAATCTCTATGAAGAGATTATTTGAAATTTTTCCTACTTTAGTGATGTCATCAAACCAACGAGCCACCATGCAATCAGAATTATGGAGTCGATAAGAGGAGCTGTCAATCAAATGATCAATATATTAAAGTGAATCAAAGGTCATGGAAAGTTCACCACTGCTGATTTTTCCTCGTTTCGGTTATCTATGTGGTTAAATGCATAACTTGCCAATGAAAACAAATACTTATGTAAGTGAATTAGAACATCGACCTCACAAATTTAGATTTTTTTTTTGGAAGTATTGGAGAAGGTTCATTTTGTGTGTCCTCGTGTGGTTGTACTTGGTCTATTGTGTATCGTTTATTTGACCCTAACAGTAAAAATCTTTTAAATAAATATATCCGTTAGAGTGTACATGTATAATCGAACATTGCTCGTGTTTACATACTGCATTGGGGTCTTTTTCGGAATCTTTGCCAAATTGAATGATTAGAAGTTCATTTATTCAGTCTTCATCACGGATACATCGTATTTTGCTTATTTCCAAGAACGAAGTACTGAAATAAACACACACTTTCACAGAGAGAGAGAGAGAGAGAGAGAGAGAGAGAGAGAGAATATAATAATTTTTTTTTAATTGTACTTGCATTATATGGAGTTCGAGGCTAATAAAGACTCCGGCAAAGAGATGAAAATTAGGCAAATTCTAAAAGCCCAATCTGCTTCTATTTCAATACAATATGAGTGGCAATTTTCGTACCGAAAATATCTGTAAAATTGTAATTTACTACATTGTATTTCAATCACAGAAAAGACTTCTGTTCTTTTTATTAGGTTGGAAAATCTATTAAAAAACTTCTTATTGAAGCAAAATTACATTATTGTCTACCTTTACAAAAATTTTTTTCTTATATAATACTATAAATTCTATAGTACATCTATCTTTCTTTTGCTAAAATATAACGTAACATTCAGAATTATCATAATAGCACATTTTTAAGCAAAATGTCTTAACTCTCAAAAATATAGTAACAAATGACCTCAGTTGTGCAAATTACTTAGTACTTCGTGAGACTGTTTTCTGATGAATAACATTTACACTTACACTCAAGACAGTGACGCATGTAAACCCTTTCGACCTGATTCACCCCCCCCCCCCTCCTTTCCCCACTAAATTATTTCATAAATGACGCCAAAAGTTTGGTATCTCTGTGTACGAGGATTCGGAAAGTTTGCGGACTTCTGTCTTGTAACTTTGATATAGTTTACCTGTTACCAGGGATATTTAAAAAAGTTTCAATCAAATCTCCGGTGATATTAAATCAAGTTATCTCTTATTGTTAAAATTGTAAATATCATTAGATAAAAGTTCACTGCTTGTTGCGTTTCTTGTTCTATTTTTTTTTAATCGAGTTCGAGATTCAAACAAATACGAATTAATGTACACGAGCTTCCGGTGTAAACAGAAAGACATAAAAATATACTTGGAAAATGCATTATTAGACATTACTGGTTGAAAAATGGAAGTGTGCAGTACAAAATATGAATACTCTATCGTTACTTCTTTTCCTGTGGTTGCTCAACTGGACTGTAAGTGATTAAGATAAAATAAACTAAAGCTATGCATGCATGAATGTTGCAGCAGGGAATGCAAATTCATCAGTGTTCATGTTGCCAATCGTTTCTCTGCTGCTGCATCAGCATATGACTTGATAAATGGCCAAGGGTAGAATAATAAAGTTTATTGGATATAACACTTAAATGGTCTAACCTACCTACATGTACACCTTCATAATGTCAAGACCGTTAAGTCTTAGTTGATGTGTTGTTTCATCACTTAGAGGATGTCAATTCATGAGTATTAACTATTCTCTTTAGAGAAGTGGACAGGCTTTCGCCTACATGGATGTAGGCGAAAGCCTGTCCACTTCTCTAAAGAGAATAAAGTATTAACTTCTACATATATGAAATCTGAGTGCTTTGCATTTTGGGATATCTGTCACGGCTGAGATTTGGCTGAAGGGGTCAGCCCAAATGTCCAGCATAGCCGAATCCAAGCCAAAATTACTTGGGATACATAAAATCAAACGTTTTTGATGCAGCTTATCATATTAATGTTGATTCATCAGGTGAACCGTTTTTCACCAGTTTTGTTCTTACAGACATGCATAAGTCAAGTAGAGACAAGTCTTACATTATTTGGCTGTGCACTAGGCCATCTTTGTTTATGAGAAAAATGTTTGCTTGCCCTCTACTGACACACTCACACAGAATTTAAAAAAAATGAGTGAGTAGGTATGGGAAAAAAAAATTCCAAAAAAACAAACAACAAAACACAACTTGCAAATGTAAAATTAAATTGATGAGATGAGAAAATTTCAGAACGATTAAAAAATAATCATTTCCTGGAGATTTAAAAGTTTTGAGTCAGGCCATTTTTAGTCAGTTGGTCAGGAGAGGGCAAACAGATAATTTTTAAAGATAGTATTTAGGCTTACATAAGGAATTTTCCTTTGCCGTAGTGGAGATAGTACAGATGATTTGTTAAAATGACTGTAGTCTTAATTAATTGTGCATTAATTGCTGTATCAGACCTATATTCATGTATAATTAATTTGTTATTTTAGGTTCTATATGAAATAAAGGAGGAACCTTTCCCAGTTCAGCTACTTATAGATACTCCACACTGCAATATTTCACCTGGTGTGTTCAAGGATATTTTCACAGTATGGAACTGTTCAGAACTTGGATATCAAGAAATTATAGGACATTGTGGAAGCTTTCTTACAATGCCAATACCCATAAAGCCATATCAGATTCCCACCTTATCAAAGAATACTGGAATTTCCAAAATAATGTTACATAACAAAGATATATATTTAGCAAATGCAGAATGTTGCATCATGGATTTTTATTCATTTAACCTATTGTCAAAAAGTGAACTTACAGTTTGTGATATTGTTATTGTTATGGGCAAGAGTAAAGTTTTGCATTATTCAAGGAGAGGCAAACTTTTTAAAAGATCAGCAAAACAAAATTACAAATCTTTGAGATTGTCAAAGAAGAGAGGAAGTGATGGAGAGAGTTCAAATTTCACTGGTGCTATGATTTATAACTCCACTGTGAGGATTTCCAGAGAAGCCAATGCAACTTCTATGAATAGGTCCAAATTTAATGAAACTGAATTGGAAATCATAGAGGAAAAACTAGCCTTAAAGTTGTAAGTGACCATAGATGCTAGAGAGCAGGAACCCCCACCCCCGTCTTTGGTTGTTTGCTGTATTAATATGAAGAGTGGGATACAAATTTTTATAAAGTACGAGGGGTGATCAAAAAGTTCGCGAACTATCTCAATATTTACAAAACCACAATTCAGATCAGAATGAAATTTGACAAACATATAGTCATACACTTGTTCTATAAATAACAAATGTTAAATAATATTTTGCTAGCTGTTTGTGACGTCACAAAGTGAAAATGACGTCAATATTTAGGTGACTTGTGACAAAAAATGGTTGACTCAGTTGTACTTGAGAAACGAAGGGCTGTGAAGTTTAATGTTATATCTTGGAAATTCCTTTGCGGTAGAATATGATAATTTGTACAAGGTTTATGAAGACAATAGACTTACCAGAAGTCCAATCATTAATTAGATTGATTATTTTAGTGAAGGCAGGGAGATGGTTAAAAATAATGTTTGTTCTGTTGCCCAGCGAAAGCAAGCCAGGGAAAAGATGTGTCCGTAGTTGAGCAATTCATTATGAAACATCGTCAAGTTAAGATAAGAAAAATAGTTGAATATCTTAACAATAATATGATTATTAAATCCCTAAAATATCGTTTACTTTAGACTTTAAACATATGAGATATGATAAAGAGAAGGCGTCCATACTTTATCCACATAGGATAAACGACGCTCCCAAGACAGAGGACTCGGGATGTGATGGTCACCATGTTAATTCTGGGAAGGGATATCCTTATCCACCTATCCTATTGCCGAGATTTGTCAATTTCTGACAGATGGGCTGTTCTTGTTATAAAAAATAACTTACATGGTAAGAACAGACCGCTACGGGGCATGTCACGTGACCGCCTTGATCACGTGATTCGCGCATGGGCAGAACAATGGCAGATGTGCATTTAAATCGGAGAGGACCACTTTAAAAAATAATAAACACTGAAACCTCATTTCATTTCTTTTAAGGAAGTTATTAAATTAGTTAGCGAACTTTTCGATCACCCCTCGTAAATGTTGTATTTGTAGTAAGTAATTTTTCAGATTGATAGTAAACTGTGTATTGGATCACAAATATGTCAGAAAAAAGATGAATTATGAAAAAAAAAAGTTAAAAGGCCTGGTAGTCTTTATCAAAGGGAAGGGGATTCCTGTTCTCAAGTACCTGTTTAAAAAAAGTGATGGCTTATGAATAATCTGTCTGGATTGAAAATTGAGTATGCAGAGATACAAAAAAAAAAAAAAAAAACTTTGATAGTTAATATTCTTTAGTAAATCTCTACTCATCAAAAACCTAGGTCTAAGTTTTGCTTTCCATTTTTCCAGTACATGTACATGTATTTCATAGAATACTTAGTATTCTTTTTCTGTATTTTCTTTTAATTTCCAACATTTTTATTAATCTTTTCTTTAGCTCACATGATCCAGAGTGGGCCATGATTAGTATGACCTCCATCATTTTGCTTCTCCTGTGTGCTGTAAAATGCTGTAAACTGACACAGTACAACCAATCAAAATTACAGTATGTGGATTATATTGATGATTGGCATACTTCAACCGTTTATGGTAAGACACTTGAATTTTATATAGTACATTCACTGTAGGGGTTATCTCACTTTGAACATACATGTATATTTCCTTACGTCCAAATTCCAAAACTTGCTCTGTTATTTATTTTGATGATTCAGAGATAAACTGAAAACATATAGCTGTTTGACACATTAGAAAAAAATTTTCAGGGCACCTTTCAGTTTTCGTATCATATATCCCCTTAGTATTGGTATCAGAGTTCAAGTTTAAATTGAATAGCATTATTTCCAAAGTAAATATGAACCCTTCCTAGACCAAACTTACTTGGATGATGCATCTAGAAATCCTTACTACCAATCATGCTTCATTTGCTATATATGACTTATATTTTCTGGAGGAGAGGACAGATATGTTACTGCTTATTGAAGTTGCGTGGACTTACGTTGATGAGATATTTAAAAACTGGTTATAACCAATATGCTTTGGATGCTGCATCTTGCTTACACTTTCGGGATGAATGGCCAGAATAATTATTTTGCTGTCAGAGGATGATGTCCAGAGGTCCAAAGCCCAACGTTGACCAAATTTGTTTGAATGGTGCATCTAAGGATGCTTACTATCAACCATGCTTCCATTGCTGTATCTGACCTATAATATTTTGATGAAAGGACAGGTTATGTATTTTGTAAGTGTAAATCTTTACCTGGACTAAATTGATGATGTTTGCTTACAATGAATCATGCTTCAGATGCTGCATCTGTTTTAAACTTTGTTAATAAGTGGTCAGGATAGCAATGCCATTTCCTAAAGCCTGGATTTATCTTGCACGGCTGCAGCATCTTGGTATTCTTACTGTCAATCATGCTTCAGATGCTGCATTCAACATATTTTCTGGATGAATGGCCATGTTAAATTTTTGGAGCAGGTCCATAACAAATTATTTATATACCAACCTGGATCAACTTGCATAGATGATCTAAGGATCCACACCCATGCAGTCTTGCTCGAGATGTGAAATATTTTCTGGTTGTGTAATTAGAACCCAATAGTGATGAAAATAATAACGAAATGTGGAAAAATCATTGAATACTATAGTATTTGACTCAGCCCCCACTTACAAGTAACATTTGTTTGAAGTGAAGTTTGTAATGTTTACTACCTTTTTTTCGCTTACATTTAGAGACAGCAGGGAGAAAATTCACTTTCTTGGATATATTGAAAAGATTCAAGAAAAGAAAAAAGAAAAGGCAGAAGAAAAGTGATGAGAAAGAGAGATTAATATACAACAAAAGAAGCCACAGTGATGGGGAAGACAATATTTTAGATGAAAGTGAAAATTTTATCAACCTATGACCAGAAGTCTCAATAGTTCTGTCAGTGATCAGTCTTATTTATATACAGTCAAACCTGTATTTTCAAGGGAAATGATTAAAAGATCTAGTATTTTTCTAAGTACATTTACATGCACAATAGTTCTGAATCATTTTCAAGCTTCCTAATCAGAATATGTTCAGTAACACCATCTTTGTTCATACAAATATTCAGTTAATAATTACATATCTATACAAACATCTTTTGGTAATTTTTTTTATTATGTATGGGGTTGTTAAATACTGTGCATTTGATTAGATTAGCTTGTGAAAAGTAGGGCTAAAAGTTACTGAATTCAGAGGCTCAAACTGCTTCAGGATTGAAAGTGACTGTGGCATTACACGGGATGTTGCTGAATGCAGATAAAATATAATGTCAATTTCTCAGGAGGAAATTAAACTGTATAGTTGCATATGAAACAAAGTCCCTGAATACAGAGGGCTGCTATTGCAGGTTTGACTGTATATAAGATAAATAGTTTTTGGGTTTCAAAGAGGGAGATTTTGCTTTGCTTCAACAGGATGAAGGATAGAAGGTCATATGTATGCTACATGTCTACCGATTAAGAATGTCTTGAACACCAATCACCGAATTAAATGAAATTATAACAATAAATGTGTGTAATAAAATTATTTTTATATCAAAGGACTATGTTGGGTAATAACCAATATCTGCCCTCAAAATCAAACTTTGATGGAGAAATCAATAATAATATATGTTCTAAACCAGAAGGGGTATCTGCAGACTTGAGAGTATTACTTATTTTCATCAGCCATGATGTCATATGTTAGATATGACGACAAGAAAATGACGTAAATTCAAATTTTCAATGATTTTTAGAGAATAATTTATGTAGATATTTTGGTTAAAAGTTATTGAGCGTAGGTCTTTCCAAGCTCTTTCTTTTGATATATTGTGTAGAATTATAATATCCATCAATATGTGAATATTGTTCTTGATCAATGGATCAAGCTTGCACTCAGTAAATTCTATACTCAACATTGAACAAATTGTGTCCATTTTGTCCTTTATCTTGAAAATAACAGAATATTCAAATAGTTTGTGACATCACAGAAACAAGCATTGACAATAGCATACTTCAAAATTATAATAGTTTTTGTCAATTAAGAATTTTTTTACAATATATACAATTGTGTACATTTCTAAAGACTTTCAAAATTTGGGGGGAAAATATGCTTTTACCAAACATAGTTCTTTGTACCACTCCCTCACTGTAAACATTATTTACACTGAGCTACAACTGTTTCTACAGTTTAGTTATTGAGGATTAGAAGGGGTGGGAGAGGGATTTCTGGGAAGAAACAGCTAAGCAAAAGAAATCGGGCCAAAATTTATGTGTATGTACAGAGTAGCCATGTATTTATATATTTTTGTCAACTATTGAGATATTTTACAAAATATTTGTTATTGTTTTTTAATGCATATTTCATTAGATAAAATACATGTTTATAATGATATCATGTTAAAACAAACAACAGATGTGTGGATGTATGTTTCTTTGGCAAATAAATTTGTTGCTATGTGCCAAACATAAAATAAAAGCATTACATGTAGTGGTATATGAGAAGTAGTTGTTAATAGATGTATCATATATTTGATAAATTTTTTTTTTTCTTTTTATACATCAGATTTAAAGTTGGCATACTTTTTTATTTAATGTACGAGGTATATGTGTGGAAAAATAATGACTGCCATTCATCATTATTAAATTTTTTTGTATGTTCGGTCTTTATCATCTAAGTAATCTCTCAGTTCTTGTAACAAACATTGTTTCTGTACTTGTATCAATCTAATATTGGTGCTTTTGACAAGTGTGTGAGTTCATAATAATCTATGTCAGAATATAAACATATAGAATATTATGCATTGGAATGGATAGACCAATTATTGGAAAGAATCATTATTTTGCAATAATGACAATGTGGTTATTTTGGTACCTGTAGTGAAATAATCACAATTTTTGCAGGCCAAATCAAAGACATAGCTTGGTATCTTGAAATCAGTGGAAAAAAAAGACAATAAAATGTTACAGGATTCAAGATATCAGAATGGAGACTTTTATTATTCATTATATAGTTGGGACCACAGACTCACTTTGGCATATCCTGACATTGGGCACAATCAAGATACCATAGTTCAGCTGTATATTGTATCATTGATTTATCTGATTAAGTTGCAATATTGTTGTTATTATGTATAAGTTAGATATGAACCTTCAACAACTGTTAGAATAAATTATCACAATGAGAAATTGAGTCATCATTGGTTACATAAATATTGTAGATTGATATATAGACAACTATATTCATGTGGAAAATGGGGCACTGGGGTGAAAGGAATTTGTGGACAGCCCCCCCCCCCCCCCCCCCTTCTCTAAGGACTGTTGAAATTACTTCTAAATCAAATTTAAAATTTTAAAATTTTTGTATTGTATAATTTTTTATTTGTATTGTATAATTTTTCATTTGTATTGTATAATTTTCCATTTGTATTATATAATTTTCCTTTTGTATTGTAAAATTATAGAATACAAATGGAAATTTATAGAATACAAATGGAAAATTATACAATACAAATGGAAAATTATACAATACAAATGGAAAATTACACAATACAAATGGAAAATTATAGAATACAAATAAAAATTATACAATACAAATGAAAAATTATACAATACAAATGCAAAATTATATAATACAAATAAAAATTTTACAATACAAATGAAAAATAATACAATACAAATTGAAAAATGTACAATACAAATGCAAAATTATAGAATATAAATTAAAATTATACAATATGAATGAAAAATTGTACAATACAAATGAACAATTATACAATACAAATTGAAAATTACACAATACAAATGGTAAATTATAGAATACAAATAAAAATTATACAATACAAATGAAAAATAATACAATACAAATTGAAAAATATACAATACAAATGCAAAATAATAGAATATAAATAAAAATTTTACATGACAAATGAAAAATTGTACAATACAAGTGAAAAATTATAGAAAACAAATGGAAAATTATACAATACAAATAAAAAAATTATACATTATAAATGAAAAATTATACAATTAAAATTGAAAATTATACAATACAAAAAATTATAGAACACAAAATTATACAATACAAATGAAAAATTATAGAATACAAATGGAAAAGTATAGAATACAAATTAACATTTTACATACAAATAGAAAATTATACATGCAAATGGAAAACTATAGAATATTATAAATGGAAAAATTATATAATTCAAATGGATAAGATCGAATATTGCAACGTTAGACATGCCATAAGAACTAAGGTGGGGCCACAACAGAGGGTCAAATTTAGGTATTTTTATGTGTAGAACATTTTCATCATCAAGAACAGCAGGACTAATTTCTTCTCAGGAATAGCAGGTCCATAAAAGTCAAATAGATCAAGTCCATCTTTATCTTGAGTGTCTTAGGGTTAAACTAGAGTGTAGTTGCATATACATTATATGGTACAATTTTTAGCTTACCTCGACAAGTCCACAGGTGCTTGGGGACGGGAACACACACTAGAGAGTGTGAATACTTTCTGAATATGTCATAGAAAAATATTTTATTTTAAAAAAGTCAAAGAACCCTTGGGGTATGGAACACGGGGGAGTGGGGTGGGGTGGGGGGTGTCCCGTCTCCAAGCACCTGTGGACATCGACAAGTCGAGATGTACGGAAGCGTATTAGTGCCACGTAATATTTTTTTAAGTTGGAAATTCCAACTTTAAAGTTGGCTTTTCCAACTTTAATCTTGGCTTTTCCAACTTTAAAAATGGTAATTCCAACTTCAAAGTTGGCCTTTCAAGCTTCAATCTTGGCTTTTCCAACTTTTAAGTTAGTAATTCCAACTTTAAAAAAAGGTTACTATATCCTCTATATTGTTAAATAAGATGGACGAAGAGAAATATAAGGGTTTTTGAAGTTGAAAGTTATATGTAAGGTCATACGGAAGGTGAAGGTAAAAAATTATTCACACAGTTTAATTGCTCACCAATTTGTTTCGATGCATTAATAAAGTTGATAATAATATTAAATAAAGAAAAGAAAAGAAACTAAAGAAAAGTTTAGAAAAATTAAAATTTAAGTTGGAATTACTCTAAAGTTGGAAAAGTCAACTTTTAAGTTGGAATTACCAACTTTAAAGTTGGAATTATCAACTATAAAGTGGGAAAAGCCAATATTAAAGTTAGAATTACCAACTTTAAAGTTGGAATTTCCAACTAAAAAAAATATTACGTGGCACTAATTCACTTTCGTAGCAACTATATTTCACTAGAGAAATGAATGATGTTTTCATTGTTTTAATTTTCACGAATTGGGCTAACATTTCAAACATTTCAAATACTCATAAGCAAGTTTGAAAAGTAAATATTAATTTCCTTTGTTAGCAATTTTGTCTACTGTGTATATATATATATATATATATATATATATATATATATATATATATATATATATATATATATATATATATATATATATATATATATATATATATATTAGGGATGGCAATTTCTAACCGGTTAACCGATTACTCGGTCGGAACGATGGCAATCGGTTAGAAAAACTGTAATCGGTTAGTCGAAAAATTTTTTAATTTAAGTAAAAATGAAGGCAATCTTCTTAAAATCCATTTTTAAAAAAGAAATTCCTTCTTAAACGTTGATAATTTTGCGTTTTCATATATATTTATTTAGGCTGATTGGGAGGTAATTATGGCTCTCCAGATTAAAATTATGGGGTAATTGGTCAGTCCGAGATGTGTTAATTACTGTTAAAACATCATGTCGTTACCCCGACTGTCCTCTAATTCTTTAATGATACTAATCGCCGTTGAGCACCGTGAATGGGTGTGTGTATCTTTTGCAGTTATCTATCAAATTAAATTATAAACAAACATTGTAAATTAATTAAGTGATACAGTTTAATCTTAGTTTTGATTATGGTGACAATGAAGAATGAACTTGTGTGACATCCGCTCTGGAAAATTATCTACGATATCTCGGGCATGTTTCATAGTTTTCTGATTTTTTTCTTGTCTATTGAAATAAAAAATATATGCTTGTACATGTAGTTTTTGATCAAGAATGTTTTTGACCTCTAAGATCTTATTTTAATCGTTCTTGTGCATGGGAATAGAACTTCAAGAAAATGTGTAGTTTGATACGATTAACCGGTTAATCGGTCGGAACGTTTTGCGGTTAACCGATTAGCAATTCTGTAATCGATTGCCATCCCTAATATATATATATATATATATATATATATATATATATATATATATATATATATATATATATATATATATATATATATATATATATATATATATATATATATATAAATTTAAATTTAAAGCAAGAATATATTTTTTTTAGTGTACCATAAAAATCGTTATTATCTAAGCGTATACTGAAAATCATCTATCAGTCTTCCATTTCTCACTCCCTAACGTGTCCATTATGATTTGGATGTGTCTAAAGCCAATAACATACATGCATATAATCGCGTTACCTGTTCCCGGGTTCATGGTCTTGACACTCTATTGATGATAAGCAATAAAACTGGCTGGAATTGCATTATAAACTATAGTACACTGACCCAAACCCTCTTTGAATTTTCATCTCTCTCAGATTAAATCTTTTGTTTTAATAGTGCAAAAGAGGACTTCCGGTGGATACTGAGAGAAAACTTGACTCTAAAGCTCCATGTACTAACATTCAAAATATATTCATACTTCGGAGTTATATTTCTGTCTTCATTAAAATAATGCCATATACTCCAGTCCTACGTTCATTAAAAACAGCAGTAATACTATTGTAATTAATGACAAAATGTACTCAGTAGAAATATTTATAAAATAAATATATTGTCTAAAGATTGATTGATTGATTGATTGATTGTATGTTCTTTTTACTTTTCTTTTACATAATATGAAGATAACGAACAGTATTCAATCTCGAAAGTCCAATGAAATGATACAAATTTAGAGCAGAGCAAACACGGACCTCAAAATTTAGAGGTGGGATCAGGTGGCATGGAGGAGTGAGCATCCCCTGCCGACCGGTCACACCTGTCGTGTGCTCCTTGTCATGATCGGGAAACAAAAACCGAAAAAATCCGTAGACAGTTCAGTGCATAAATAATGGCTTAACAATTAGTATGAAAAACGTCGGTCAGCATTTGACTCAATGGTTGTATGTGCTGACAAGGTCATTGTATCGACCGAAGATGACTTCAAACGAGACTGTTGATATCATTGTTTCGTCAACTTGTTTGTCAATAGCTTGCCTCGTTTTAGAAATTGTTCATACGTAGAGCATGCTCTTGCGTATCGAATCAACTGTGAGACATTAACCCCATATGCAGGTGATAAGGGTATATTGCTACATAAGTAAGGGAAGTTGACGATTGAAAAGTTGAAGACATCACGTTTATCATAAAGCTTTGTTGTTAGGTTACCATTAACGTCATATTCCAAAATTTTTCACTTATATAGAGACGTCACCATAAACCGATGAAGGGCTTCAAATTTAGACGTATGTTCGGCACTCAGAGCCATTGAGCAGTGAGGGTTCTTTATCGTGTCAACACCTACCGTGACACGGGACCTCGGTTTTTAAGGTTTCATCCGAAAGACCCGTGTCCTTCACTTCCAATGTCGGGCGCTTGGCGAAAGAACAGTCATTATCTATGTTTCTTAGGTTTGACGCGGCGAACGAGAATCGAACCTGGGCCTCCATATCACGAAGCGAACACCCTACTAATGTCTAAAGAGTCATTAGAATGATACAGATTTGATTGTCAATATCCAATCTTCATGTACATATAGTATTCTGGGGTTGATCATCCGTCATGTTCTCTTAATCAGCAAATAAGTCTAGCAATTTACAAAATATTCTTTACATAACCAAATAAAAGTGTGTATTTTCATACTACTTTTATCTGAGTACACAAATCATAATGAATAATCATATTGTAACTGGAGAGGAGAAAGGTACGATGGACAGGATGGGAAACGAACCCGGCGCCCCTGAATTCCAGTCAGGTGCTCTACCAACTGAGCTATCTGGCCACCGGCGATCGAATCCGTCTGGTCGCCACATTCCTCCCTCTCTAAAGGTCTTCGGCACCCGAAGACACCAACCCAGGCTCTTCACTGACATTAATTATTTTCTTTCACCTGTCACTCCCAGAGCATGGCACGGAATCAAATGTAGCAGGAGAGGAGAAAAATGCGACAGACCAGACCGGGATTCGAACCCGGGCCCCTGAATCTCCAGTCAGGTCCGCCGAAATATGGCTGAAATATTGCCGACTCGGCGTTAAGCACTAATCAATCAATCAATCCAGTCAGGTGCTCTACCAACTAAGCTATCTGGCCACCGTCGATCGAACCTGTTTGACTACCACAATATAATACAGGAAAAGTTGTGACATCTTATTAATTAGAATTCTCAGTAATGTGAATTAAATTAATGAATTTTGTCTACACATTCTGATTTCTTACTTCATTGAATTTATATATCTAACTGAAAAGCATACTTTTCAAAAGATCACATCCCAGTTTAGATTCTGTTATATATTATAAACATTTCGTGTATAGTGCTTGATGGGGATTTCATTTCACCCAAAAAGTCAAATGTAATTTCTTACAACTTTCAAAATTTCTCAACACATATTCAATATACATATTCCCGCATAGTGAAGTCTTCTACATATAATATATGCTGTTCAGTAGTATATATAGGAAATGAAAAAAAGTGAATATAACGAATGGTGATCGATCTCAAAAAATCTACAAATAATACAAATCTGTGAACAAGGCATAAATCATCAAACGAGATGACTCCAGATTTTCCATCGTGGACTTTATTTATGTAGTAATTTTCCACATTCACTTTTATATAGCGTTTACGTCTCCCAACTTATTCGATGCGCTGAGTACGATCAATTTATAAACCGAGGTGGGCTACTGACAGATATGTTGATCTTAAAGGAATTTCAGCAACCTCACTTAAAGTCAACATTTTGTAATTTCTATGGTCGTTATAATGACCTTGTTAACAAATATGACCTAACATTGGGCCTATTTTGGCTGGCTTGTTTCATACCAATTGTTGGGTCATTGTATTTATACTAAATTTGAATACGGATTGATCTGTCTACTGATCAATACATAGGGCTCACGGCGGATGTGAGCGGTCAACATGGGATACTTACTCCTCCTTGGCACCTGATCCCACCACTGGAATTTCCGGGGATCGTTATCTTCATCTTTTTTTAAGCTTACATAGATGTTGTCAATGAAGAACTCCGGAATCCTTTTAATATCAACTTCAAAGTACTTATGTATGGAATCAGAGTGCTTTTTTACAAAGTAATTTTGAAGATGCCCAATCACTAGATGAATATTAGGCACCTATTTATCTTGTAATTGTTATAAATAGCAAGAGAGATGTCAAATAGGAAAAGTTGTGCTCATTAGAAGTAAATATATAGTCAATGTCTTCAATGTCTTCAAGACCCAAATTGTTGGGATTAATCTTTCTGGTACAAATCTTTTTCTTTCTGTCTGTGAAAGCAACTTTTCTCTCACACTATTATTATTTCAATCCATTAGATTCATCAGAATTTTCAGGTTTGAAAACAAAACAGTGTTGAATATTGAGCATCGCTCCAATGCCCAAGTATGTATGCTTTATTTTTTTTTCTCTACTGTGCAAATGACAACGTGAACCACGATACGTAATAGATATTTTTTGTTTGGAAAGAGAATAGCTTTAGATCAGAATACACTAAGAAGGAGTTTGATGCTATAAATTCATGAAATTAAAAGCAGAGTGCATTCTCATTACTTTCACTACTGTCAGTAGCTCTTCCACAAATTTATGAATATTTAAATGCAACTAAAATGCTCAAAACAATGCAACAAGCCGAAGTTCGCAAAAATCGTGACGAAACCAAAACCAGCTGTTGAACAATGACCATGATAATAACTTGCAAGGTAAACTCCTACATATTTAAACGCTCCTCCAAAATGTCGATAATCGTGTAATATTCTAACACTTTGTAGACAGGGCGACCACAAAAACTTCTCAATTTAAACTAGAGGCATATGAGTTTTTTTTTCAACTCTTGTCTATATACATGTACATGTATAAAAGTGATATTTGCAAATTTATGAGAAAAATAGTGTCCTGTTCCTGAGGAAGTTATTCCTCAAATTCCAACAAAAATGGACACATGAAAGATACAACTGTCCCAGGAGGTATAATTCAAACAATTAAATTTCTACAAAGGTGCATAATAACAATTTGACTACAGTAGTATGTGGCTTTGGTGTTCCACATCGTATCTGCAGATTTTAGAACGGAATGTGTATTTCATATAAAAGTACACATTTCCTCAAATCCAGCAGTTTAACAGGTAATTATATCGAGTACAGTTCTACCAAAAAAAAAAAAAAAAAAAAAAAAAAAAAAAAAAAAAAAAAAAAACTAAAAAACAACAACAACAACAACAAAAAGAAAGAAGGAAAAAACAGAACAAAACAAAACAAAGCAAAAACAAAAAAACCCCACCCAAAATCAAAACAAAACACTTCACACACTTCATCAGTTTTAATCATCATCATCATCATCATCTAATTTAAGCATACTCAAATGTATATATTCATACTTTGGAGTATGATTGGCGGTGTTCTGTAGATGTGCAATAGGTTTCGGAATTCTCATTTTCATCCTGTGGGCCAACGGATTGGAAAACGTCATTTTTTTTCTACCAAAATTCTAGTTAATACCTAAAATGTAACAATATTAATACAGTGTACATGTTACTTTAAGAGAATAACGTTTTGGAATTTTCATTTTCATAAGGGAGGCCAAATGGGGATATTCCAAAATATGATTTATCTAACTTTTTAAACTATTAGAGGAGTTCAGGTATCATGCTGTTTTTTTTTTTAAGAAACTTTTTTACCCCCTTGATTACAACTCCGAAAGCTTATTGTAAAAGGTCAGGACATCGACAATCATATTCTAAAAGATAATTTGGCTACAGCGTAAAAAGTAAAAAAAAAAAAAAGAAAAATAAAAAAAAGAGTTCTGAGAACCAGGTTTTTGTTGCAAAATGTCGCTTTTCGATCCCCAGTTGTAACCAGAATGAAATTGAATATTCTAAAACCTTAAGCTTACTGCAGATCTACAGAACATCATCAATCATATACCAAAAGGTTACTTAGCTACTGCACAAAATGTTCGAGAAGTTGTTAGAACCTGGATTTTGTAGAAAAACTATATTCGACCCCGAGTTTAGGTTGGGATAAAAATGAAATTCTAAACCTAAATTCTAATTCTGGCACTAAAGAAAATTTATTATCATATTCCAAAAGGTGAGATGGCTAGTACATTAAATACAAGAGGAAATCTGGGAGCCAGGTTTTAGAAGAAAAACTAGAGTTCTAAAAGCATTTTTTTTTGTATGAAAAGAAAATCGTCTTTTTTCGACCCCCTATTGACCCTGATGTTGAAAATAAAATATCTGAAACTTTATTGCTAATCTACAGAACATTATCATTCGTATTCCAAAAGATGATTCGGTTCTCCGTAAAATGTAAGAAGAGTTTAGGGAACCAGGTTTTTAGTAGACAAAAATCATATTTCGACACGCGATTGGTCCCAGGAAATAAAAATGAAAACTCCGAAAACTTATTGCACATCTACAGGACACCATCAATCTTATTCCAAAAGATGGTTTGGCTACTGCATAAAATGTAGGAGTCTGAGGAAGAAGTTCGACTGACTGGGATAACAACAATAAACTTGAACCTTTTTTGGAAAGTTCGGGTATAATAAAACAGATCTAAAAAGTGAAAACAATAAATATGCATACCTTGTAAAACCAGTCATTATTTTCAGTGAGATAAGGAAAATTCTCTTCAACTCTTAAAGATTCTTTACTAGATTCTCTGAAGTATTTAAGTATTTTCAATATAATTTCCCCCTTGTTTCTTTCAGAAATTTTTGAGAAAATTTATTGAATTTCAACAATTCAATTCATTAAATTTCAAGTATACAAGTAGAATTAAGGTCGACAGTTAAGGATGGTAAATGAAACTAATCCCCTAGTATTACTCATTAGTATACCTATAGAGGGAGAACGAGTTCCAGTACATGTACTTGAATGTTTGTGATTTTCTAAAAATCAGATTCATTACTTTGAATTTAAAAAAAAAACATGTAAAAGGAGGAATTTGCTTCTTAAGGTCAAGATCTAGTAAATGAGTTTTGAGTGTCTTTTTGGTGTTGGATCAATTATGACGTCATAATTGATTTAAACTTACTTTTTCCCGTACTTTACAGCTATAACAGAATTATGTACAAAATGACACATTTTCATGGAATTCAATTTCAAATCATGTCAAAAGGAACCCTGTGACGGTACATATTGTCGTCGGCGACAGTATATACCTTCCCTCTCTGCACATATTGTCGTCCATCGGTACATATTGTCGCCGGCTGAAAAGTTACACATGTACATATTGTCGCTGGCGACATTATGTGCCTCACCCTCACTGTACATATTGTCGCCCCACAGATATTGTTGCTTAAACATTTCTTTTGTTGTTTTTTGGTAGTTTTGTAGATGTAATTGGTGTGTGAATCACACTGACGTGTCACATATTCTATTTCATGCAGTGTGATTCTGACGGTACATTTTGTCGCCCTGTTCATATTGTCGCCGGCGACAATGTGTACCTACCCTCACTGTGCATATTGTCGTCCATCAGAACATGTCGCAAGACAATGCACGGCATTGCCGTGAAGGTAGGTACATATTGTCGCCGACGACAATACGTACCGTCACAAACCCCGATACCTATATTCAATTTAATATCATTTTAAAGAAGAGGTCAAGAAGATATGAAAAGTCGTTTTCCTGAGAGACTGTGGGCAATATTGATACATTTCCTTTGTCTGAGATGGAGAAAACTCTCATTTTTATGCCCGCTTTTCTTCATTTTTCATTGAAAAAGGCAGTTTTAAATATGATTTTTCGTTTAGTTTATCTAAAAATTAGGTCCCGATACACCTTAATTTATTTAGCTATAATTGTAATAAATTATAAAAGGGGTTTGTTTCTCAAATTTGAGAAATCTGTAGGCACTCTTCATATACTAGATCTTGACCTTAAGACTGGGAAAGAGCCGTTGAAATCTTTCCAACTTATTTAATACACTTTGAAAAAGTTGACTCTCTTTACCCAATGCTTTTTGGCCTCTCTTTAGCCCTGACAACAATAACATCACATCAGAACATTTGAATACATTGCGTAGCAAACATATGAATATTTATCAACATACACATGTAGTTGCAAAACATAGACCATAAATATATCTAATTGGGAAACTCAGATTCACTTCTTCAATTTCAGCTATTTTAGTAGACCGTTTCAGAAATAGATATTAAGATTGAAATTTATCATGACGTAATTAATCCTAAAAGGCAAGATCACAAAGGTTGAACCAATAAGGCAATGGATATTCGAACTGAGTCCTAGAGTGTCTTAAGATTTCACTATTGTAATTTATGCACATAGACAAAGAAAACTTGTAATCAAACTAATAAGAGTCCCATGGGTCATAGCACTTACCTGAGTCAGATTGGTCCTATTTTCTTTTTCCGAATTCTTCCAGGAAAAAATTGATTGACCCCATATTGTGTCCCCAAACTCGCTCTAAGGGGTCACGACTTAACCAAACTTAAATTCAATATACATGTACTTGGGGATTCTGAAGATCAATATGCCTGATCTGGCCTTTCTGTTCTAGTCAGGAAGATTTTTAAATCGCTTCCCTGCATGCAGTCATTTACATTATTTAAAAGTTGAACATCCATTTATCTCATCCTACCCCAGTGCCCATAGTTCGATCAAACTTGAATCCAACGGCAAGGGAATTTTGTAATGAAATGGTACATGATCCAAAACATATTTCTTTCATCTCACTCGAATTAAAGTGGTTTTCAATACAAAATAATACGTTTCCAGTGGATAGGAAAAGGAAGCTCAGTTCAAAAGATTCATGCGCTAACATTAAAAACACAAGTATACAAGTACTTAGGAGTGCTAACATATAATATATTTGTATACTGTAAAATGACTTATTTTCGTAGGGCTCAAATTTTGAGTTCGTGGGGATTTGATTCCGTAGTTGAAGAAGGGTTGATTTGTTATTTATCTGAAATTTTACATTTCGCTGGGGACAAGAATTCGTCGGTCTCCTCATATACAATGAAAAAAAAACACGAAAATGAAACCGCCATGTTTACCAGATACTTTACATGTACATGTAATGTTATTTACTTCATCATTAATTAAAAGTAATAATATTTAGTAATAATTATTTTAATAATTAGTAATAATTATTGTTATAATTAATTAAAATAGTAGTGATATTATTGTGAGAATTGGCACAATGTATAGAAATATCCATTATATATATATATATATATATATATATATATATATATATATATATATATATATATGAAATCTAAAGAATAAAACTGTTTTGATTGTCGATTTCCAATCCGCATGTACATGTAGTATTCTGAGTGTTTCCCTTCCTTTATGTTCTCTAAATCAGCAATAAAGTCAACCATTTTACAAAATATTCTTTACATACACCTAACAAAAGTGTGTCTGTTCATACTATAATTATCTGAGTAGATGGTAATGAATAATCATATACTGAGTAATACAGGAAAAAATCGTGACATTTTATTAATTGGAATTATTTTCAGAAACGTGAATAATGAATTTTTTTTTGTAAAAAAAAAAAACAAAAAAAACAACAAAACAAAACCAACCAACCCCCCCCCCCCAAAAAAAAATACAACAAAAAACAACAACAACAAACAAACAAGAAAAAAAAACCCCATAAATATCTTTTTAAAAATACATCTCTACATTTGAAAAATCTTTCAATAGTATATATATTTTCTCTACATTCTGATTTCTTACTTCATTTAAATACCTGAATTTTATACATCTACGCGAATAGCTCCCAAATTGTCAAATATAATTTTATTTTCAACTTTCAAGATTTCTCACCACAAATTCAAATGATGCATTTTTAAAGTACTTTTCTTACTTAACAGATTCGTAGCCTATGTACCAAAAGAACAGTCATATAAATACAGGAAGTAGCATGTTAGTTCTTAGACTATTATTCTAAGCATAAAATTTGAACGGAAAAAGAAGTTTGGATTTCTTTTTGGAATTTTTAGACAATACAACAACTAAGAACAAACTTAATGCTACATTAAATAAGAATATGTTTGAACATCAATTAGACATAAAGAAGGCTGTGACAACAGAAAATCATAAAAATTCTTAATCCCTCCATTTTGTCATCCATTCAAGGAATGATCGCCAAACAGGCTCGATAATTTGCAAAATACTGAATGTATTATTAGTATATTTCTACTATTCTTGATTTTAGTTGTACTTTCTTGTATAACAACTTTGACAAATCCATAGCTTTCCTGTTCTTACCTATATATTCTTGTATTACATTGTACTTTAGCAAAATTCAGAAGTACATACTCATGTTGTGAGCTTCATGAAGGGAGATGGTGAATTAAGACTTCAGAACTTATGCCCAATTCCATTCTATAAATTTATTGCAATAAAATAAATTCAAATCAAAAACTGGACGAATCTAAAATTCATTACTAGAAAATGGTTCCATTATTTATATCATCTGAGAATCAGGTATCGTAAAAATGAAAAAAAAAACCCACAAAGAAATGATTTAAACTTGTTGCAATACTAGTACGTGACAAAAATAAGCAGAGAAAATGCACAAATATAAGTTAGATGTGTAAAAGACTCACCAGGGTTTACCTTTTTCTTTCATATGTAGTAATTATCTTGTAATATGTTATAAACAGTAACAGCAAAATTAAAACTTGATCCATACAGTATTAAGATCAGATTTCATAATACAAATAATAACAAAAAATGTGTGAGAAACATTTCATTCAACCCTTCCCAATTAACTTTTACCCGAAGTTGGACAAGGTACATTGTTTTGAACATCTGTCCATATCTGCCTTATTTCGGATACTGAATACCTATGACCAGATACTGCAGTTTTGTAGGAACAAGCTGTTGGGTCACGTTTAAGGTAAGTAAATTCTTGGAAATCAATGATATCCACTTTTGCAATAGTTCTACAGATTCCAGTTATGTATATGTCCTCCAGCCAAAATAAAGCTACTCTTTGTGTAACGTTATAAAGAGGCTCAACAGAGTCCCCAGACAACACGTACGCAGTTCCACTACAGTACGGTGGATAATAACGTTTTGAATACTCCTTTACAGAAGTAAACCATTTACTCTTTTCATCCCTTAGAGGCATAGCTCCATTTATACGCTTTCCTATGACAGCATTTGTGGGATTTTTATTCTTCAATATCGATATTAAATTTCTAATATGAATAAACATGTCGTCATCCGTTTTAAGTACATACTCGGCATCATTGCAGAACTGAGAAACCCATCTCAAAAGAGCAACAGACTTAATAGAGAGATTCCTGTAGGAGTCGATGAAGTCTTCCTGAATAATATCATGGTATTGTACACTTTCTACAATGACCTGAGTTTGAATGGTTAAATTTTGTGGATTTCCCAACAGAAACATGATTTTTATGGAAGGGTCATATTCCGCCACTGATCCCCAGGTCTCCCTTATCGTTTGTCTTTGTTCCGAATTTGCCGGTGAAACACAGACAATGACAAGCAAGAAAATATGTTCGTCTTGACAAGCCTCGGATTCAGAGATCAAGTAGGAAAAGTTATGCTCATTAGAACTAAATTTGTAGTCAATGTCTTCAAGTCCCAAATTGTTGGGATTAATATTCTTTCTGGTGTGAATCTGGTTCTTTCTGTCTGTGTATCTTATCGACAAAAATACCATAAACAATGTGACGACACAAACTATAATAAAATAGACGAGTCTTAACATCATGTCACAAAGAAAATCCTTATTTGCATGCTGATTTCTCCTGGATAATCCAATCAATAAAAAGTATAATCCTGAAAGTTTGCTTTCTTAAGTATTTTCGGTCACAGAACACTCCGTTCAGAACACGTGTTCAATATATAAAATTACCTTGCAAGAAGACAAAACAAGATAAGTTTACCTGTGGCGGATAAATACATAGGTTGACAACTGCAAAGCGGCGTCACAAAAACACACTCATATAAACAATGCGCGTGTGGTACAATGTATTACACGTGTATCTAGCCATAGGCTCTTTTCCATGCTATTATTAGGAGGGTTTTTTTTTTTTTTATAGATTTTGTTAAGGTTTATTAATTAAAAACTGTTAAGCTTTATTTCAAAGAATTTAATCGTAAATCGTAAGTTTTATCCAAAAGTTTTTACCAAAAAAGACAAACTAAATTATTTGTTTATATAACTTTGGTTATTATTTCATGTTTTATACTCTACTGTCGGAAAACAATGAGAGCTTTTCTACTGATAAAGTGTACTTTATCTGTCCGTCTGTCTGTAAACAGTTTTTTCCTTCAAAATTCCACCCCTCAGCTTTGTTCCACTTTAAGTAAGATTTTTAAGCAAAAAGTTCTATTCTTACAGTTGCTGAATTTTGAACGAAAACATTAAGATAAATTATTGTTTAAAAAAAGTCAACATCAACTTTTTTTCTCACACTGTTATTATTGCAGATCATTAGAAGTCCATTAAAAACTCCTGATTTATACATAGAACACTATATATATATATATATATATATATATATATATATATATATATATATATATATATATATATATATATATATATATATATATATATATATATACAAAGCACTAAAAATGACCAACGACACGAACAATAATAATTGTCAAATTTTCGGGACGACCTGCCCCTTCCTCAGGACAAAGAAAAAGTTAAGAAGTCATAAAAACAAAGGAAATAGAGAAACAAAAACAACTAGCACTACTACTAAACTACCAAACACTAAATATTTACAGTGTTACATGTTTAATTTTAAGTTAATAAACAGTCGTGAACAAAAAAATCCGGAGCGCTTTGAATTGCGTCCGGTCTATCGGGTGAACTTTGGTGAAGTGCGATTTACATAATTGAACGAATTAATTATCGCTAATTAATTACGACAAGCAGTAAATCGTACATTGTCTTATTCTCTCAAAATAGCGTACCTATACATGATAAAAAGAAATTAAAGAAAGATAATATGGAAGGGCAATTTTAAAAATATGAATTTGGATATATTATAAATTTGGAGATCGGATAAAAGAAATACACAGAAATGTAAGCTGTAAATATCTGGGTAAGTTGTTCCAGAATTGCTAATGCGAATTAACGGTAAAGTTTACACTATATAGAGAGAATGAACTTGTTTGTTACAATCCGGGATTGGGTCTAGTTCACGTTCATCCTGGTGAAGTCATTAAGTTTGTTAATGCCATCAGGGCGGAATGACTTCAGCCTGTGCATCCAGAACCTTTCCTTGCCTTTTCTCTGAACGTCTGTCCATCTTGGATTATGGCCAATAACCTCTACTGTCATGTCCTCCCATTTGTGACCTTCAAGGTTGAAATGTTCCCCTACGGGTTCATTGAGTTTTTTGGTCCTAATGGTAGAACGGTGATTATTGACTCTTCTGTTGTACAATGCCCGCACCGTACAAACTGCTATTGATGAGATGGCGGGACATGACAGGCACAATCTAATATGCTACAAGGAAAAAGACAATAGCGGCAGGGTCCCTCTGGTAACCACATTCCATCCCGTCCTTAAGAACCTTAGCGGTATCCTTCAAAAAAATTGCCAATTCTCCACTCAAATACACGAATGGCAGAGGTCTTTAAGGAGCCCCCATTGGCTGCATACAGACGCCCGAGGAATCTAAAGGACATGGTAGTAAGAACCAGATTGGACAATCCATTACCTAACGGGGGCTTTAAAACTTGTTCTGACAGAAGATGTCTTCTCTTTAAGCACAGCTCTGACACAGACAGCTTTAACAGCCCCGTTACAGGCCGCAGCTACAAAATACTAGGGAATTTGTCCTGTCAAACAGACAACTGCATTCATCTCATCAGTTGCAAAGTTTGCTCCAAACAGTATGTTGGTGAAACAGGAGATCTCCGCAGAAGAGTCAATAATCACCGTTCTACCATTAGGACCAAAAAACTCAATGAACCCGTAGGGGAAAATTTCAACCTTGAAGGCCACAAATGGGAAAACATGACAGTAGTGGTTATTGACCATAATCCAAGATGGACAGACGTTCAGAGAAAAGGCAAGGAAAAGTTCTGGATGCACAGGCTGAAGTCATTCCGCCCTAATGGCATTAACAAACTTAATGACTTCACCAGGATGAACGTGAACTAGACCCAATCCCGGATTGTAACAAACAAGTTCATTCTCTCTATATAGTGTAAACTTTACCGTTAATTCGCATTAGCAATTCTGGAATAACCTACCCAGATATTTACAGCTTACATTTCTGTGTATTTCTTTTATCCGATCTCCAAATTTATAATATATCCAAATTCATATTTTTAAAATTGCCCTTCCATATTATCTTTCTTTAATTTCTTTTTATCATGTATAGGTACGCTATTTTGAGAGAATAAGACAATGTACGATTTACTGCTTGTCGTAATTAATTAGCGATAATTAATTCGTTCAATTATGTAAATCGCACTTCACCAAAGTTCACCCGATAGACCGGACGCAATTCAAAGCGCTCCGGATTTTTTTGTTCACGACTGTTTATTAACTTAAAATTAAACATGTAACACTGTAAATATTTAGTGTTTGGTAGTTTAGTAGTAGTGCTAGTTGTTTTTGTTTCTCTATTTCCTTTGTTTTTATGACTTCTTAACTTTTTCTTTGTCCTGAGGAAGGGGCAGGTCGTCCCGAAAATTTGACAATTATTATTGTTCGTGTCGTTGGTCATTTTTAGTGCTTTGTATAAATTTCCATCCGTGACCTTGTATCTACTTAGTAGATCCGACACTTAGGATATACAGTGTTGTTGGCTTTTAGTGCTTTATATATATATATATATATATATATATATATATATATATATATATATATATATATATATATATATATATATATATATATATAAGGAATCACTGTCTAGTTAGTAGAGTATGCCAGGGCATCAACGATAGTTAGAAACGTTGGATACTTTGCATTTGCCGTTATGCATAAATTATCCCACGTTTCCAACTATCGTTGATGTCCCTGGCATACTCTACTTACTAGACAGTGATTCCTTATATTTCCATTTTATTTTGAAATAAAATTGTAAATTTAGATTTTAAAAATGTAGACTAATAGATTTAAAGCGACAGTACGGCTGCAAAATGTGTGCTTTTTCATTCAAATTTACCCAATATATCATTAAGAAATAAGGTATAAAGTTGATGTAAGCAGTTTGAGAAACAGAAATATTCTCTACTCAAATAAAATTAACGTAATTAGAATCTGCCGGAAAATCAAGGGTCGTACGAACTGGAGCAATCTTAGATCTGTTTATTTGTACCACGTGAATTCTAAAACAACACGTGCCTACACTGTGTAGTTTACAATTATAATGAATACTAGGTAAAAGCAATTTTCAAAAGCTATTATCATAACTTTCTGATAAAATAATCTAAAATAATAATCGTAAAGATTTTAGTTTGTATTCAGGTGAATTTAACAGAATTAAAAGTACAAATATTGACGTTTTGTGTATTGGGGTCCAAGAAAGGAAAAACCAATCAATCATGCGTTATCGCGGCAAATGTCAAAAAAAAAAAAAAAAAAAAATTGCACAGTTAAAAAAATTAGCACTTCAAATGGCAACAATGTTTATAAATCAAATGTGTATTTTTATGTTGAGTTTACACTAATTTTTTTTTTCTTTGAAAGCGATGGAAAAATGAGAAATGATAACAAGTGTCAGCGGGTCTTTTGTAGGATATATAATCCAACACTGGATTCGGCACAACTATATTTATTTACTGTGCTTATAACAAAAAACCTATAAAGTATAAATTAAACACACTCTCACAACACAATACACACATAAAACGAATACTTTACATTTAACATCAGACATTACAACACATAAATTATATGATTGTTCGCTGTCGGGATTAATTAATAAAAGTAAATTATAAAATACATTTATATAATGATTATAATAAAGGTAAACAGAAAGCTTACCAGGAATCCAGTTAAATTAACTCCAAGTAATACTTTACAGAATACTTATGTTTCAAATACATGTACAGACTTCTACCGTAAAGGCAAAAAGCGTGGGGGGTCGAGATTTGGCGGGTACTACGTTTATATACTCGGTGCAGAAATTAAAACATGCATATTAATAAGAAAAAACAGTCGATTGTTGGTCAGCTGTAAGGTCACATTAGGTCACCTAACCGGAAACACGTGGAAATACAAAAATAAACAATGTCACATGATCTCCCAAAACATTCACACAAGATACACGACACAAACAAACGCAGCGAACGCATTCGATTGGCAATACGCGCCAATTTTATGTACAAATTAAAACACAACGTCTGTGACACAAGTATCAACAAACCTGTCGAATAGAACCTTTGAGAGCCCTGCACGAGTGTCGCTAAGTTCCCGTTTCTTCCTTATCCAGCGACTATATTAATCCCCAAACTAAATTTTAGTCAGGAAAGTTGTTTTTTCAAGTTCTATTTTCAGTTTCTTTTTCTTTTTGGTCGACTTTGTCAATAGCAGGCCTACCGGGCTTCCCTCTTTAACCATGCTATTTTGTTTATGAAAACTACGCATGCGTGGATAGCCCGAAAATTTGACAATTATTATTGTTCGTGTCGTTGGTCATTTTTAGTGCTTTGTATAAATTTCCATCCGTGACCTTGTATCTACTTAGTAGATCCGACACTTAGGATATACAGTGTTGTTGGCTTTTAGTGCTTTATATATATATATATATATATATATATATATATATATATATATATATATATATATATATATATATATATATATATATATATAAGGAATCACTGTCTAGTTAGTAGAGTATGCCAGGGCATCAACGATAGTTAGAAACGTTGGATACTTTGCATTTGCCGTTATGCATAAATTATCCCACGTTTCCAACTATCGTTGATGTCCCTGGCATACTCTACTTACTAGACAGTGATTCCTTATATTTCCATTTTATTTTGAAATAAAATTGTAAATTTAGATTTTAAAAATGTAGACTAATAGATTTAAAGCGACAGTACGGCTGCAAAATGTGTGCTTTTTCATTCAAATTTACCCAATATATCATTAAGAAATAAGGTATAAAGTTGATGTAAGCAGTTTGAGAAACAGAAATATTCTCTACTCAAATAAAATTAACGTAATTAGAATCTGCCGGAAAATCAAGGGTCGTACGAACTGGAGCAATCTTAGATCTGTTTATTTGTACCACGTGAATTCTAAAACAACACGTGCCTACACTGTGTAGTTTACAATTATAATGAATACTAGGTAAAAGCAATTTTCAAAAGCTATTATCATAACTTTCTGATAAAATAATCTAAAATAATAATCGTAAAGATTTTAGTTTGTATTCAGGTGAATTTAACAGAATTAAAAGTACAAATATTGACGTTTTGTGTATTGGGGTCCAAGAAAGGAAAAACCAATCAATCATGCGTTATCGCGGCAAATGTCAAAAAAAAAAAAAAAAAAAAAAAAAAAAATTGCACAGTTAAAAAAATTAGCACTTCAAATGGCAACAATGTTTATAAATCAAATGTGTATTTTTATGTTGAGTTTACACTAATTTTTTTTTTCTTTGAAAGCGATGGAAAAATGAGAAATGATAACAAGTGTCAGCGGGTCTTTTGTAGGATATATAATCCAACACTGGATTCGGCACAACTATATTTATTTACTGTGCTTATAACAAAAAACCTATAAAGTATAAATTAAACACACTCTCACAACACAATACACACATAAAACGAATACTTTACATTTAACATCAGACATTACAACACATAAATTATATGATTGTTCGCTGTCGGGATTAATTAATAAAAGTAAATTATAAAATACATTTATATAATGATTATAATAAAGGTAAACAGAAAGCTTACCAGGAATCCAGTTAAATTAACTCCAAGTAATACTTTACAGAATACTTATGTTTCAAATACATGTACAGACTTCTACCGTAAAGGCAAAAAGCGTGGGGGGTCGAGATTTGGCGGGTACTACGTTTATATACTCGGTGCAGAAATTAAAACATGCATATTAATAAGAAAAAACAGTCGATTGTTGGTCAGCTGTAAGGTCACATTAGGTCACCTAACCGGAAACACGTGGAAATACAAAAATAAACAATGTCACATGATCTCCCAAAACATTCACACAAGATACACGACACAAACAAACGCAGCGAACGCATTCGATTGGCAATACGCGCCAATTTTATGTACAAATTAAAACACAACGTCTGTGACACAAGTATCAACAAACCTGTCGAATAGAACCTTTGAGAGCCCTGCACGAGTGTCGCTAAGTTCCCGTTTCTTCCTTATCCAGCGACTATATTAATCCCCAAACTAAATTTTAGTCAGGAAAGTTGTTTTTTCAAGTTCTATTTTCAGTTTCTTTTTCTTTTTGGTCGACTTTGTCAATAGCAGGCCTACCGGGCTTCCCTCTTTAACCATGCTATTTTGTTTATGAAAACTACGCATGCGTGGATAGCATGGAATGTGGAACCCCGAACACGTTGCGATGTATATATTTACGTCCCATAAATAACTATTAATTTTAACGAAATAATCAAAATTATTTAATTGTGACAGTTGTAATTTTCTGAAAGTTTATACATTTATGAGCAGTAAAAAAATACCAAATCTTGTCGGAAAATTTTATCAAGTCAGTTTATTGATGAGATGCGTCGTACTGTCACTTTAAATTACACGAGGCTTCACATGTCAATTTCAATAGTCCCCGCCCACTGACGTCAAACACAAAGACAGCCGCACGAGAATTACATGCATATTATTCCTCCTTAGAGTCAGACACAAAGAATTACATGCATATTTGCCTTCTTAGCTACTGACCTTTCGCTTGGCAAAATTTGCATTCCGTTAGAATGATCAAGAAATCAACTCTCCTAACTTTCAAAGAGTTATCACAGAGAAAACAAATAGAAATGGAAATATATATATATATATATATATATATATATATATATATATATATATATATATATATATATATATATATATATATATATATATATATGATCTCCCATGGTTTTGAATATTGAATATGATTTTATATCGAAGGAGTTGTTTTTATCCCCGAGCCTTGGCAAGGGGATAAAAAAAATGAAATAGGAATGGACTAAAAATCATATCTTTCCACAAACCATGGGTGATTCTTTTTATCACTTGTTTTACACATAGCCTTTTCATGATTTACCTTTTTGATACATGGATCTAAATAAAAATTATTTGACTTCATCCAATTCACCCCAAAACCATTCTGACGTCACCACCGTGGGTATGAAAACGATATCCTCTAAGCCACTGTATAAAGAATGAAACATGTTATAAAGTTCTGTCTTTAAAATATTGATTAAATGAAAACGTGACCACTGTATTTAATATATATTTTTAATCTGGAGAGAGAATCCATTTAGATCAGAATAAAATTAGGGTAATTCTTTATCTCACTCCCTTTGAAGAAGAATTAAGACATTTCGATCATTTGACACTATGTGATTGTCAAAATTAGGTGTAACGCCTCAAAACCTGTTAATCCCGTATCGATAACTTTATTTATGTAATTATTCAGTCATTTTTTCATCTCCATTTCATGAAAGATGAAGACCTGTTTATCAATTAACTAAGCTAGTGCAATGAATTATTGTTTACTCGCAATAATACAAAAATACTTTCTTCAGTTCAGACGCCCAATGATCTGCTAGCCACATCCGACTCGGTTAAGACTCGATTTTGATTCGCTTACTATCGTTGAAATTCACGTTGATTGTTATTAACCATCTTTATTATCTACAATTATATAAATTTGGAAACCTGATTTCACTAAATGTTGGATTGTTCTTTGGTAAACCATAGGGAATATGGTACATTTCCCATTAACATTTCAAATTTCCATCTTCCCATTTTGCAATAAAGCAACGGATATAGTCTAGGACTAAGGAGTACGATATTCAGAACTTCTACAACGAATCTCCCTGGTTATATAGGTACAAGGGTTTCAGCGTTTGTCCAAGTCATGCATTTCAGGTAAAGACACCGGAAAATCTAACACTATTAGATGAGCGTTGATTCAAAACTTTCAACAGTTTCACTCTCTAGAATATATAATGTTCCTATTTGTATACATCTATTTATGAGAATTTTTTTCTTGTTCGGGAGGAAGTTAACATATTCTAACAAATGAAATGATTCTGATTAAAAGCATGTTTAGAATGTTCTTCAGATTCTCAAACAATTCACAGACTTAATTAGTTTTAATAATAATAATTATTATTATCCAAAAAAATCGAATATATTTTTGTTATCTCTGTCACACTCATCTTCGCTAGCCAAGGGTTTCTGATACGCTACTCTCCTCATAAGCCCTTGGCATACGGTGTTAAAAAATGTTGGGACTTTTTTCTCAAGTTGTGATTGGAGTTGATCGACATCGTTCGACCAATCAGCAATTGTTTTTTGTAAATGACGATATTTGCGTTCGGGATATATCTTGACTCTTTAATATCGTGAATGAAAAACGCAAGTAAACAACGATCCGTAAGATAACATGCCATTCTATGAATAGCTATATGGTGTCATCCAATATCTTAAAGCGACAGTATGGTTGCAAAATGTTAGACGGCTTGCCTGTCTGATATGCGCGATATACTTTCGAACGATAGAGACAGGCAATACCAGTCTAGCAAAATGTGTGCTTTTTCATTCAGATTTACCCAATATGTCATTAAGAAATAAGGTATAAAGTTGATGTAAGCAGTTTGAGAAACAGAAATATTCTCTACTCAAATAAAATTAACGTAATTAGAATCTGCCGGAAAATCATGGGTCGTACGAACTGGAGCAATCTTAGATCTGTTTATTTGTACCACGTGAATTCTAAAACGGCACGTGCTTACACTGTAGAGTTTACAATTATAATGAATATTAGGTAAAAGCAATTTTCAAAAACAAATTATCATAACTTTCTGATAAAATAATCTAAAATAATAATCGTAAAGATTTTAGTTTGTATTCAGGTGAATTTAACAGAATTAAAAGTACAAATGTTGACGGTTTGTGTATTGGGGTCCGAGAAAGGAAAAAACCAACTAATCATACGTTATCGCGGCAAATGTCAAACAAAATATTTTATCTGCACAGTTAAAAAAAATTAGCATTTCAAATGGCAACAATGTTTATAAGTCAAAGGTGTATTTATATGTTGAGTTTACACAATTTTTTTCTTTGAAAGCGATTGAAAAATGAGAAATGATAACAAGTATCAACTAACCTGTCGAATAGAACCTTCGAGAGCCCTGCACGAGTGTCGCCGAGTTCCCGTTTCTTCCTTATCCAGCGACTATATTAATCCCCAAACTAAATTTTAGGCAGGAAAGTTGGTTTTTCAAGTTCTATTTTCAGTTTCTTTTTCTTTTTGGTCGACTTTGTCAATGTAGCAAGCCTACCGGGTTTCCCTCTCTAACCATGCTGTTTTGTTTATGAAAACTACGCATGCAGCATGGAATGTGGAACCCCGAACACGTTGCGATGTATATATTTACGTCCCATAAATAATTATTAATTTTAACGAAATAATCAAAATTATTTAATTGTGACAGCTGTAATTTTCTGAAAGTTTATACATTTATGAGCAGTAAAAAAATACCAAATCTTGTCGGAAAAATTTATCTAGTCAGTTTTTTGATGAGATGCGCCGTACTGTCACTTTAAGCTACGTGCAAAATATGTGATTAAGAATCTATACTGAAGATGTAGATTTGCATTTTAACATGTTTAAATAACAAATTAACATAACTCAATACCTTCTTGTTAATTATTCTTTAAAAACATTATTCTTTTAAATACGCTTTTTATTTCTGTCGATGACGCAATCTGTGCATACCAAGAATCGTGATCACGTGACGAAAACAATCCCGTCTTTTGTCAGCACCGTATGCCAAGGGTAGCGTATCAGAAACCCTTGGCTAGCGAAGATGTGTCACACTATTTCCTTCATCAAATTCATAGTTTGGAATATGATTGGTGGTGTCCTGTAGATGTGCAATAAGGTTTCGGAATTTTCATTTTCATCCTGGGGGCGATTGGATTGGAAGGGTAGGAGAGGACATGAATAATCATATTGCAAAAGTTGATTGGCTACAGCGTAAAAATGTAAAGAGTTCTGGGAACCAGAATTTTGTTGAACAAAAAAACAAATTTTGACCCCCAGTTGGTTTACGGGATGAAATTGAAAATTCTGAAGCCTTACTGCAAATCTATAGAACACCTAGAATATTCCAAAGATTGCATGGCTTCTGCCTAAAATGTTCTGAGAATCGGGTTTCATTAGTTGTTTTTCGATCTCCTATCCCCCCGTAAGTACATGAAATTAAAACTCCAAAGCCTTATTGCATATCTACAGGGCACCAACAATACTATTCCCAGGGATGAAATGGCTAATGCATAAAATTTTAAGGAGTGAAGGTATTGAAGGTTCAAAAACCTTATGTCTGATCTACAGGACACTATCAATCGTATTCCAAAAGATGATTTGGCTGATGGGTAAAATTGAAAAAAAGAGTTCTGGGAACCAGGCTTTTTAGTAGAAATAGTAGAAAGACGTCGTGTTTCGACCCCAGAATGATCGCAGAAAGAAAATGAAAGCTCCGAAACATAATTGCACAACTATAGTACACCATCAATCATGTTTAAAAAGATGATTTGGCTACTAAAATGTAAGAGGAGTCTGAGGAACAAGTTAGACTAACAATATACATGGCTTTCTTTAGAAAGTTTGCGTATAATTAAACAGATTTAAAGAGTCAAAATAATAAACAAATGTTGTATACCTTGTATACAGATATTTTTCAGATTCATTCATTTAAAGATTGTTTTTATTCAATGTTTATCAAACTTCGTCCGTCCGTCCTAAATTCACACATCTAAAAAACAAGGTTATTTTAAATCTCAAATTAGTTCATAACTGTTCTGTGCTTCAGTTCTTTGGGAGTCTAAATTAGAAATTCTTTGATGTAATATATAAAACATAGCTAAGTATTTGAGTGTTTTCAATATAATTTCGACCATGTTTCCTCCTAAAATTTTTGGAAAAATTTAGTGAATTTCTGTTGACAAACACCTAAGTATAACTTAGTCGACAATTAAAGGAAGGAAAGAGAAAAATATTTTTTTTAACTCAGTACTTTACCTGAACTGAACAAGTTTCATAACATGGACTTGTATGTTTGTGGTTTTCTAAAAATCAGTATCATAACTTAAAATTTAAAAAGAAATGAATGGAAGGTATTTGCTTCTCGAGTCTGGGAGAGAGCTATTGAAATCTTCCCATCTTATCTCTTTCTCCGCAAAAGTTGCCTCTCTTTACCCATTGCTTTAATTTCCATCTGTTGTTCTCTCTTTAGCCATGATATCACAATGTATTTTACATACATTGCGTAGGAAACTTATATTTTATCTACTCAGTTGCAAAACATGGGCCTTAAATATATGTAATTGGGAAACTCTTGTCAGATTCACATCTTCAATTTAAGCTATTTTAGTTGACCGTTTTAGCAATTGATATTAACACTGAAAATTTTTATGATCATTATTAATCTAAAAAAAAAAAGGCCAAGACCACAGAGATTGAATAATTACATTCAATATTATGTGATAAAAAGGCATATGATACCATTAAGGTAATGGATGCTGGAACTTAATCACATAGTTGTTTAAACATTCACTACTGCAATTTAAGCATAGACAAAGAAATCTGGAAATTAAACTAAATAAGAGACCCATGGGCCATAGCACTTACCTGAGTTATATCGTCCCTGCTTTCTTCTAAGCATTTTTAACGGGTTTCCCCCCATATATTCAGGTAAAATTTGACCTCATATTGTGGCCCCCACCTCACTCCAAGGGGTCACGATTTAACCAAACTTAAATTCATACTAAATAGGGATTCTGAAGATCAATTTGACTAATCTGGCCTTCCTGTTCTGCTCAAAAATATTTTTTGAAAGAGTTTCCCTATATGTTATTTATTCGCATTATGTAAAAGTTGATGTATCCATAATTCGATTAACCTTGAACCCATATGATATAGGAAGTTGATTATGGAATATCAAAAATGATTTAGTGTGGCCCTTATTTGAATCAATATGAATCTGCACTAAAATTCTATTTCCATATTCTCTGTGTGGATATTTGATCACTTATTGTGGCCTACATAAACCCCTAGGAACATTGGTTTGAATAACTTTAAATATTCCTTTTGTAATAATGTGATTTTACACTGTGGCCCTGTTGTTCTTGAAAGAGCAATCAAAAGATTTTTTCCGAGATTATCCACCGTGAAACTTTGATTTCCTACTGTGAAACAGCCTTCATTTCGAGCCCATGATTTTAACATGAATCTGCGCTACTTTTGAAAGCTTGAATATGACATATATATGAATACCGGTATGTCATATATTAATTTGACTAATAATCAAGGTTCACTTGTTCTTGATGAGAAGATTTTTAATCTTTTTTCCCGCAAATTTCATGTGAACTGTTGACTCCCTTTTGTGCCCTTTCTACCCCCTGTATCTATGATCTGATTAAAACTGAATCTGCATTACTTGACAATGCATTTAATAAAATAAGTCTTTTTTTGAAATCCCATATATTCCCATGTAAAATTATGAACCCTATGGTGGTCCGACGTACCCCAGAGGCCATGTTGAATCAACTCTATTTCAGAAATCGTACATGTAAGTTTTACTCTTCTTGAAAAGGTAATTTTTAAATGACCACATCCCAGTGATTATCTTCGTAATGCTAGTATATGAAGACACTTGAATTCCTTCAACCAAGGATACTTTGTGACAAGTTTGGTTGTTTTTGTTAATTGGTTCTTGAGAAGAAGATGGCAATGTGAAAAGTTTTCAACAAAGTCGCTTTTAATGTGAGGGCAACACACTGTACTGACTGTAGCATGATTGTCCGTCAATCTTAAAATCGTATTCGACCGGGTCAAACTCTCAAATTTTTGTTTGAAATGGGTTAAAACTTACGTATGTTGAGACCCATGTCATAGGTTTCAGGATATTGACTCACTGACTTATCTTTAAGGTCAAAGTCATTGAGCATTGAGGCAGTAAAATGGAATCCGGGCTATAATCCTGGAACCCTTGATTGGAATGGATTCTATATCTTCAGTATATTATTGCCCATGATTCACTGGCGGTACTTACTCAAGGTAACAAATCTTAAAGGTCGAGATCACATGGAAATAAAAATACAATTGCATAGTAACATGGTGTCCTAATCATCACTTTGGAACCCTTGATTGAAATGAATTCAGGTTTGAGTATGTTATTGCTGACGACATAAAACTGTCGAGATCTCGACTCAGCGTCATAACGCATTAATCAACGTCTGGTTACCAAGTTCATATATCTGTGGACAGGGGTATAAATGGAAAAGAAGAGACATCGTCGTGTTTATAAATAAAGTACTTTTCCCTGTATTTCTATTATCATATTTGAATGTATATATGATGTAAAAGCATAAAAATCATGCTCTGATGTCAAATTCGTCTCTTTAAAAATGAATTGTAATTGATGGAGAATTATCTTCATCGTTACAGTTTTTTTTTTATCGGCGACTTCAGCTTCTTCAAACAGACAGGAACTGCATGTATTTGCAGGAAATGTGCCAAAAATCGTTGAACATCGTCGAGTTTTTCCAAGAGAAAATTATCTTTAAATGTTCTCTTTACTCACATATTCGTAGATAATATCTCCTCATTTGGATTTGCAATTTTCTTCTGAAGATAGAGTTTCATTTCTTACTCAGTCAACCTGCTTAATTTGTGTGACAATTTGCCATTATGTCTGCGTCCGGGATTTCTTTTCTAGTGAATCAAAAATTTGTCTTCGCCACCTTGGTTTATCACACCATCTTCTGACAGCGATGTGATGAATATTTTATTAGATTCATCCGGTACAAGAATCGAAGAGGTGATATAAAGCCTCCTCCAGCATTACATGGTTTCCTTGTCTTAAATAGCAATTTACCAATCCTCTTTGACAAGATGCAGCAGGGAGATACTAGCATATTTCATAGTGAAACATCAGAGCTTCTTTGTAGTTTTTTTTTAAAGATTATTACAGCTACGCAGGTAATTTTTGTGTCACGAAGCTTATCCAGCTAAGCTCATCACTAAAGAGTGGGTTGTGTACATATAATGTGTTATATTTGGCAAGATAACAATTTGATGACTGAAACCAAATGACAACTGCAATGGGATTGGCGTTAGTCAAGAAATGAAAAAAAAGATAAAGAAAATATATATGAAAGACTGAGTTTAAGATTAGAATGATTTATTCCTTATACATATAAACGAAAACATAAGCTAATTTTATCTATATTTTATGCCCTTCAAAGATTTTTTGGGGGTGGGAGGGATGGGGGTATACGGTTATCCATAACTACACAAAAACAAAATTCGACTCAGATTTTTTTCGGAAGCAAAATACATAAATAAATGAAAAACACTTTCAAAAACAAGCAAACCAACCAGAGAGAGAGAGAGAGAATTAAAAAACACGAAAGGTTTCCAAACTCGAAAAAAAAATATGGAGGTCAGGGT